>NC_058130.1:113593969-113670471 GCF_016433145.1 Gracilinanus agilis | reverse complement strand
ATATATATATATATATATATATATATATATATATATATATATATATATATATATATATATATATATATATATATTATATAACAGGACAACTGATTTTTACAGCTCTATCACATTTTATGGTTGCTATTTTACTGAAAAGGAACCAGAAATTAACAGCAAAGGGTTTAATTTTCTTAGCAACTGTCTTTTCATCTATTTACTTGAATGTAATAAAAATGTTCTAGTTAATTCCTAAACTTTACATTCCATGCAAACTAATTCTCCACATCTTTTTTTTTTCCCCTTAAACCCTTACCTTCCATCTTGGAATCAATACCATGTATTGGTTCCAAGGCAAGAGAGTATAGTGGTAAGGCTAGGAAATGGGGGGTTAAGTGACTTGCCCAGGGTCACACACAGCTAGAATGTGTCTTGAGGCCAGATTTGAACTTGAATCCACTGAGCCACCCAGCTGCTGCCCCTAGTTCTCCACATCTTGCCCAGACTCACCCACATGAATTTGAATTACTGACATTTTTCTATATCATTGCATGCTTTCTGAATTCTTTTTAAAAGTACAAATCTTATTCTAATTTCTCCTCCCATACTCATACTACATGTATGCAAGAGACTATCTACACCTGTAATTACAAAATAGAAGCAAATGTAAGAAAAAAATTTATAGCATCCTAAAAACTGATGATTTCAAGTAACTACATGAAACTTTTTTCCTTCACAAATGTATTACCTTAATTTTATTACCTCTTTTAAAAAGATGTAAAATGCAAGAGAAACATGGGACTTAAAGAGTAAATAACGAACCTACAATAGGAAATAAGATCCTAAATTCAGTTCTTTTGTGTCTAAAAGCACATTTCAGTGAAGCCTAAGTAATCAAGAGTTCTGATTACAAGCAACATGCAACATATTTCATATAATTTACCATAGAAATCAAAAGCTTCAAATTTAAATAAATTTACAGCAGTCTTTGAAATGACTAAAATGACAGGATCCTGTGAAATTAAAAGACAAGTTTTTAAACTTTTTTAACTCTGACTTTATTTTGAACTCCAGTAAATTCTCTTATCTCTTTAATAAAAACAAATTAAGTACCACATATTAACAAGATTATTAACTTTGAACTATCAGACCAGATATTATCCTTCTGCACATTTTAAAGGAATCTTCCTATTTCACTAAGAAATATTAATCATAGGTATATGCTTAATGAGGGGCAGATATAAATATCACAACTGAAACCACTCCCTCCCACCAAATTGATCAAAGTCTTACTTCATTTGATACACAATTCTATTATAAAATAGCCTTAAAAAGGGGAACATTAGGCAGAACCCTTGAATTTTAGTACATATACTTTTTAATACCCAAAGATAAGAAATCAAGTCTACTTTTCAAAAGACATCACTGTCCTAACACATTTTTTAAAAATCTCCATTGACAAACAAGATGGGCTGAAAATTTTTATTTCCAAATAAAATAAAAACAATCTCTCATCAAGTGACACACTTGGTCCTTTCAATTAAAAAATAAAAACAGCCCTATCCAAGATATGGCCTAAAGGCTGATAGTCACTCCAATTTACCAGTACTAAGAACAGTAACAATGGCCAAATTCATCCATTTTCACACATATATATGAAAAACTATAAACATATATATTCTAAAGATGCCAAATTTGAATCTTTTCATTGTTATTTTAAGCATATGCTTTTGATGGGAAGGACAAAAATGAGGAAAAAAAACATAAGAGAAATAATACCTAATAAAATCATTTGGTTGGGGTGGAACCCCAAAAGCAAAAAAAAAAAAAAAAAGAAAAATGGGGAGGCATATCATTGAAAACTATCAATTTTATATTGCTTTATTGGGGAATTTTCTTTTAAATATGCAGTGAATAAAGTGCCAGGCCTGGTCAGGAAGATCCAAGTTAAAACCTGACCAGAGACACTTCCTAGCTGTGTAACCCTGGGCAAGTCACTTAACTCCATTTGCCTAGCCCTTGCTTTTTTGTCTTAAGAACTAAGATGGAAAGGGTTCTTTGGGGGAGAAAAAAAAAAGACTGGTATCCTTAAATGTAATTTTAAAAATTAGAAACTTTCCATGAGAACACTTTAAAAATTAATAGCATTTTAAATAGATTTTAATATAAAATACCTTACATATGTGGTGTTGTTTTTTTTTATGTATGGGGAAAAAAGGTATCTGAGAATTGAAACCCATGGGCTCTGCTGATGTCCATTATATATAATGTCAAGGTTTCTAAAAAAGGCTCCCAGCATCCTGAGTAGACATCCTACTGCAGAATTGCTGAAACACACAAAAAAATTTAGCAAGGATAGGCAGGTTTGGATGGTTTGCAACCTGAAGTACCTATTGTCTATAATATGGTCCCACATTCCAGATATCTGAGAATTGCAAATCATATTACATATTTGTGCCATTAAAATATAGGAGCAGAAATACTTGGTTGGATTGGTTTATCTTTCAGTAGAGAAAAATGAGGAATGACTATTCTCTAAGCTTATTGTTAACTCAAAAAGATTTGACTACTTCCCACAAAAAAATGTAAATCACTTAAATAGCTGAACAAAACTAAAACTACATCTTAAAAAGCAAGGTCTGAGTTTATGAACAACTCTATAAAACGTCTGAGTGTCAATCCATTGAGTTTATTAATGGAGCAGGAATTCATTATGTCTGAAATACTTAACTAAAAAAAATCTTCTCAGGGGCAGCTGGGTAGCTCAGCGGATTGAGAGTCAGGCCTAGAGATGGGAGGTCCTGGGTTCAAATCCGGCCTCAGACACTTCCTAGCTGTGTGACCCTGGGCAAGTCACTTGACCCCCACTGCCCACCCTTACCACTCTTCCACCAAGGAGCCAATACACAGAAGTTAAGGGTTTAAAAAAAATCTTCTCTAATTTAAAATTTTTCTGTCAATAAATTGAATGATATTAAAAACCTCACATTTTAAAGATGTGATCAATTTACAAAGCTCTTAACTAAGAACAGAATTATGCTGTTTTTATAGTCTACGAATTACTGAATGTTCAAAAGCAGTTACTCAACTAACAAGTTACTTATAACAATGCCTTCCCCAATTCTATGGAAACAGAATCCATATCATCTACCTTATGTACTGATGCTCTGGTAATTCTCTCCATTTTGTTCAGATACTATATGGCATAAATTCTCCACTAATTTACTACAGCAACAAGGTTAAGATAACAGAATGAATATTCTGAGAAAATACTGTACCATGATCACATTCAGCTGCAATTACATTCAATTACGTTCTGTGTATATTCAAAGAGTAGGAAATTTATTGAGTTAATAAAATTATGATTCAGGTTCATTTATAGGGGTTCATTCTAGCTCAGCAGATTAAATTGAATCCTATTTTACTCTGGTTAGAAATGAAACTAGATACTATACTGAGGGGTGGAGTGGGGTTGGGGGTGTCACTGCTTTGCAGCATGGACATACCAACCCATTTTGGTAAGGCCTATGGACTTATCAGAATGTTTTTAAATGGCTAAAATTTTCAAAAGATTACAAATGAAACCTATTACATTGAATTATCTTTTTTTTAATAAAAGTTCACTGACCTCTGGTAAAGAACTCCTGCCATTATCGCAAACTTGCCCCAGTCAAAACATAAAACTCTCACAATTCTGGCAGTCTAAACCACTTGGAAAAACATTGCTTTTAATTTAATAAATGCCCCTGGAGTAGTCACCTATCTTTTAACACCTAAATTAAGGGCGTTTGGGGAGTATTAAGACACTACCTTTTCTCTAATTCATGAAAAAAAAAACAGGCCATTATCACAGACCTAAAAGCCAACATTCCTAGATCGAAGCAAACAATTATTTTAAGACATTTTGCAACACTGTAATTCTGACATGTTCTAAAAAAGATAAATGATGAAATTGCCCTTTTATGCCAACTATCCAATCTCTCTTTTCTTTTTATACATCTAAATAATCAAGTTCTTATTTGCAAGGTATCTCCTCTTCATTATAAGGCATGATAAATTTACATCTACAACCCCTTAAAAATCCTGAGTTGTGAAAAAACAAATTCCATAGATTTGTGTATGCAACACCTTCATAAATTATCTTTAATTTCCTATGTCTAGGATTCCAGAAAGCACATTTTTTACTATTTTTATCAAAATGACATGGAAAACAACAACTAATTTTTAAAAGCTTCTCAGAGACACGCTCTTATATTGGTAAAATTAAAAACAATTAGTATCTTTTTGGGGAAGCAATATGGTACTATACAAAAATGTTACCAAATAATATTCTTTAGACCAAAAATTGTTATTAAGAACAAACCCTGAAAATGTTATCAAAAACAAAACAGGAGGTATAAATAGTTGCAAAAAGAAAAGCTAGACTCAAACTAAGAATCCAACAATAACCAAGAGGGAAATGATTAAATAAGTTTAATCAATCAACAAAGCATTTATTAAACACCCACCATATGGTAAACATTTGCTGGGTGCCAGAGACACAAGTACAAAGAATGAAATAATCCCTAATGCAAAAGGCTTGCAATCTAATGAGCTTAAATTTTAATCAGGTATATTATAATAATCAATTACTATTATGGCTTTAAGAAAACAGGATAGATTATCTTAAAATACAAAGCAGAAGCCAAAGAAATGAAGTACTAGCTACTCAACAAAAGAAAAATGAGAGTTAAAATGAAAACAATCTTGATAAGGACTTTCAAGAGCTGTCTACACATTTACGATTCTTTGTGTTGAAATAAATTTAAATGCAAATAACCTACACAAAATATTGATTATCAATGTCTAGTTTTTATACAACAAATCTGTTTACATGGAAACCAAAGCAACAAAACAAAAGCTGCACAAGACAGAATTCTTGGAATATGAAATCAGGAATTATGTTCTAAGTTTCTCATTGTTGGAACTTGAAAATTTCATGTTATTTAGACAAGTAACTGAATTTATGACATAGCTAGTGAACATGAATAAACACCAAACATTTCCAAGTTTATTTAACACAATGGAATGTTTATGTAATTAAAAGTCCTAGGGGAATAACAGTCATTAAACATGAATTATAAAGAAAAGGAAAAATTAAAGACATTAGTTTGCCAAATCAATAGGCCTCAAAGCCAGGACCACAGACAAATTCAATAAAATAACTGGAATTAATTTTCAATAAAAACTATTTTTAGGGACAACTAGGCAGTGAATTAAAAGCCAGACCTAAGAAGGTGGGGGTTGGGTACTGGATTTAAATCTGGCCATAGACAATTCTAGCTGTGTGACCCTGGACACGTTCCTTAACCTCTCTCCCCTTTCCCCACTGCCTACCCTGTATCACTCTTTTGCCTTGGAACCAATACACAGTACTGATTCTAAAATGGAAACTGAGTCTAAAACAAACAAAGGAATGAATGAATGAATACGAAAATTAAGGTGTACTCTCCTTTCTTACTGGGATAACCAAGATAACCAATCATCCAAAGTCTTCAATCTCTAACATTCATTACTGGAGCATTTATATGACCAGGTTAATTTTTGTAGTAATGCCATTAAAAAAAAAAAAAAAACAACACACACACACACACACACATACTAATCTGTCATGTCATTCTCAGATACAATAGCTGTATCTTCAGAAAATAAATGACTAAACATTATGTTTTTTTCTGAGAGTACTATTTCTAAAATAACTTCAAAGGTCTTTCTTACTTATTTTACTAGGATAGTTGCCCCAAGGACAAGCTTCTTCCTTAACCTAGGAAATCACTTCAAAAATTCCAGTAATTCAGACAATAAATCTGTACCCTTCTCCCTTACCATGCTGATTTTCCCAATATTCACTTTACTTATTATAAGCAAGGCAAAAAAATCAATTAGTCATAAAGGTAAGCAATTCTTATCCTTACCCCAAAATGATTCTTCCTACAATAATTAGGAGTAGGTATCATGTAAAGACTGCCAAAAACAATGAATAAACATAATAATCAGAAAATGCTACTTATGGTAAAAGTTACTAGAGCATTCACTTTTCAAATACATCCCAAATACATAATATTGAATGGTGTGATGATCTAGCCCCAAGTCTATAATAAGATATGGTTTCAAGTCCCATTTTTGAAATATGGTTTTGCAACCCTTGACAGTACTTGTAACCTCCCAGTGGCCAAAATGAAACACTTTATGTTGCAGATCCCACTTTATGTTGCAGATCCTCTAATCATAAAGGGAATTTCTTCAACAGGAGTTCCACAGGCCACAGAAATCACAGGTCTAGACCCAAAATACAATTACAGAGCTACATGTTTAGTTCTGTTAGGTGCAAGATCCAGTCCTTCATTCAGATTCAATTATTTTATAGAGAGGCCTATTAAAGTAAACTGCCTCAAAGTTACAGAAGTCAGAATTCAAAATCCAAGTCCTCTTGACTTCACATACAATACTGATTTTTTTTTTTAAATCCTTACCTTCTGTCTTAGAGGGGGGAAAAGGATAGGCAATTGAGGTTAAGTGATTTGTCCAATATGTCACACAGCTAGGAAGTGTCTGAGGCCATATCTGAACCAAGCTCCCTTCTTTGTGCTTGACTTTCAATATAATGAGCCATCCAGTTGCCCCCACATACAATACTGTTTAAATCTATCTAATTCTACAATTGAAGGACACCCCAAGAATGTATAGATAAAACTAAAGAGAGAATACTAAACTTTCAAGATTTGCCTTAGCTGATCCTATTATAATTACTTCAAAATCAAATATGATGCTAGTTGCTTATCTACTGACAAAAATCTAAAACCATTTTGGAATATAATTTTAAAACTCTTATCTGAGATTGCATCTCTATACATTGAAGAATTATTTATTTTATTTTAAACCCTTAACTTCTGTGTATTGGCTCCTTGGTGGAAGAGTGATAAGGGTGGGCAATGGGGGTCACACAGCTGGGAAGTGTCTGAGGCTGGATTTGAACCTAGGACCTCCCGTCTCAATCCACTGAGCTACCCAGCTGCCCCTACATTGAAGAATTATTAAAGCCACCTGGTTAATTGGTCATAATTCAGAGGAACAATAACCAAATTATAAAGTGATTAAGGGGGGAAAGGGGGAAGAGGAAGAGAGAAAGGTATTACATTTTCTATTCACAAAACTATGTTGAAGGTGCATGGCTTTACCTGCAAATCACCTATTTGTGTTTCCAAAATACATTTAAATTTTATGTCATTTACTTAAGCATAAGGCATTATCAATTATTTTCAGGTTTTCTTTTCTCGAGAAAGCCTCATGAAAAGATACACAAAAGTAAACTTTTCCCTTCAGTTTTCCCTTCTACTCTTTAGCAAAAATATGTACCCTTGTACAAACTACACCTCTAACTATGTTTTACTACCCTCAGACACTCACAAACTCACATTATATAGAGCAGGGGTCGGCAACCTTTTTGGCCGTGAGAGCCATAAACGCCACATTTTTTAAAATGTAATTTCGTGAGAGCCATACAGTACTCACAGTGCGAGCTCCTGTAACAGCACCTAAAAAAATAGACTTCATGGCTCCTGCAGAAAGAGCCATATCTGGCCCTCAAAAGAGCAAGATATGAGAGCCATACGTTGCCGACCCCTGATATGGAGCATGACCCTTTAAGAAGCACTGCTGTTTGTTGACCCTAAAACTAAGGATCAAGTGGATGAAGATCAGTTCAACGCCTAAGCAATCTCAAAAAACCTCTAGGGATGCCAGAGTACAAAATGTGAGTGAGGAATTTGGGGAACAGATTTAAAGAAAAGCTGGGAAAAATGTCACTTGACTAGACCCACATTCAGCTTTTTTCAAGTCTTTTACACCAAATTCTATTTGCCCAGAGTTTTACTTTAGATGTGCCAAATACTAGCTCAAAATATGGTAGCAACTTTGTATAATCTAAAGGCCCTTTTCTGCAATTTAAATGTTATATACTTCTCTCAACATTAAATTATTGATCAGAGTATTTTCTGGTAGTGCTTTCATTTGGAAAAATATTCTAAATCAAGACATAAATTACAAATAATCAGCTATTTAAAAAAGTCTGAGTGATCTTAAATATACATTTGATGCCAAAAATGGAATAGCAAAATCCTGAATCGCAAAATAACTAAAATGATATTAGAATACCAGAGCTCAAGTCCCAAGTGTAAAATACAGAGGCAAAGCCCAAAAGCTAACACAGCAGCAAAAATAGTAGAGAAATGGCAACACTAGATGGTAGAGGGCAAAAGGGACTGCAAAAGGAGGGAATGGCTTAAGCAATGGTCCAAATAAAGCAGGAGCAGCCCAATATATCTAATACATTGAGTACAGAATGGGTCAGGGACAGGCTCCTGACTAGTCACACAGACTTGCTGGCTAGACCACTGCAAACATCCATGAAAGGAAAGAGGAATAAATTTCCTTACCTGTTTTATCTGGCACCCCACCCCCCAATATGTACACAGGGACTGGACCTCTAGAGATAAAATTATGTAGTATACAAAAAGATTTTAGGACATAGTTGGAAAAACAATGATGCTGTTACAAAAAATGCAGACATTACCAAGGGAAGTCAGCTATTGCTCCAGAATTAAGGAGTACTGGCCTTAAAAAGCTTATAACCAATAAAATCAGTGAAAGCTTGAGAGGACGTGTCCAATATTCAATATTAAGCTTTATTTTTATGTTGATTAAATATTTTTTCTTTGAATTAATCTTTAATTTTCTACTTTACAACTTACTCAATAAAATTTCAGATTTTAATCTAGAGAACTTACGTCTCATGAGTTCCAAAAAAGAAAATAGGCAGTTTATTTGTAGGTGGCTTTACAGCTCCATCAGGAACTTCGTCTACCTAGAAGAAAAGATTTTAAAAATTAGGATCTTTATATTTTAACCTGAATGAGCCCGAGAACATTACTCAGAAGAAACTAATAAAATCATATAACACTGAGACATTTCTTGACTATAATTAGGACCAAAGCACAATAAAAATAAATTTTTCTTTTAAAAGTTATGCTAATATCAAAAAATACTAAAAGGACTAATAAGGAACTTATTAAATTCAGGATTAAAAAAAAAAGTGGGGGGAACAGCTAGGTAGCTCAGTGGATTGAGAGCCAGGCCTAGAGATGGGAAGTCCTAGATTTAAATCTGACATCAGACACTTCCTGTGTGACCCTGGGCAAGTCATTTAACACGTTGCCTACCTAGCCCTTACCACTCTTCTGCCTTGGAACCATACACAGTATTGATTCTAAGATGGAAGATAAGGGTTTTTTAAAAAAACCAGGATACATTTGTATTGATATTCTACCATGTATTTTAAAAACATTTATTTCCAATTTTACTTACAATGTACAAAAAGTTCTTTTTGAAATTTAGTTATGAAAACATCTCCATGGCAACTCCAACGAATAGTGATACATGATAAATGGATAGTAAAAGGTTGGGACAAAGAATTTAAGACTTGAAACTAGTGAGAGTATCCTGTTTGGGCTGAGGATTTTTTTCCCCTGAATTTGGAAAATATGGACAAAAAAAGTTCTGACCCAACCCTAAAATAGTCAAAACTGTAATTATCTAAAAAGAACTAAAAAGGGGGCAGCTGGGTAGCCCAGTGGATTGAGAACCAGGCCTAGAGACGGGAGGTTCTAGGTTCAAATCTGGCCTCGGTCACTTCCCAGCTGGGTGACTCTGGGCAAGTCACTTGACTCCCATTGCCTAGCCCTTACCACTCTTCTGCCTTGGAGCCAATACACAATATTGACTCCAAGATGGAAGGTGAGGGTTTAAAAAAAATAAATTAAAAAAAAATAAAAAGAACTAAAAAAATGATTTCTATTTGGCTACAAGACAGTTTCAACTGGATACAAATGTCTGTTTTTAGAATTCACTGTACTTCAACATAAGACACTTAAGAGACAGGGTATAGGCAATATAGAGAAATGGCCTCAGATATAGGAAAGCTTCAAGTCTTATTTTTGATACTTACAGGCTCTGAGACCAGGAGTGAGTCATCCCACCTCAATGCCAAGCAATTCATTAAAACTAAAATAGCAGTTGTGGATTTGTATTGGAAGAGGGAACATCCATCCCTATTAAATTTTCTATGCCAATGAAATCACTTTCTGGTTCTGGTTAAAACACACGAAACAAAGGTGTATAATCTTGAAGAACCAGAAACAGTCTGTCTAGATTTCACTGATTCAACATACTATAAATATGTACTATGCCATCTACACAAAATTTTATGCTAGGTGAAGCAAGGAACCTGTGATGTACTGGAACTCTAACCAATACAAACCACCTCTAACTTACAATATTAGGCGTTGCTAAAGAATTGGATAAAATATAGCATTTATATAAAGCTTTATGGTTTCATGTTATCTCATTTTACACAAGAAGCCTGGAAAGAAGGTACTACTGTTATCCCCATTTTAGATGAGGAAACGGAGGCAAACAGACTAAGTAAGTAACTTCCTTAGCTAGTAAATATTTGCTGAAAGATTTGGACTTAAACTCATACAAGCCAGTAGGTGTTAGAAGAGAATTTGAATCTAGGCTTTCCTGGCTAAAAATCCAGTTCCTGTGCACACCAAACATAATGAAATAAAACAGCTTAGAATCTACTTAAAAACACAAACATGCTACCAACAAAACTAGGGATAGGTTTTTAAAAAAATACAATCACCTAAGAGCCAGGAAGATCAAGGTTATAGTCTTTGCTATGCCAAAAACTGATCCTTCTGACAATTTAGTCTCCTCTGTCAATTAAGGTTATTAGATCAAATAAGTTCCAGGAGTAATCTAGACAATTAAATGTTAGGAGTAAAGGGAGAAGAAAGAGATAGAGACAATACTAAGTAAACAATGAGTTAATGGAAGAGACGTAGGACCTCAAAGCTGAGTAAGCTAGTTGGTTTGGGTCAAGAAGTCCTAAGTTGGGGGGCGAGGGGGATGTGCCAAGAAGCAGCTAGGTGGGGTTCTATAGTTATCAGGCCCCAGAGATAGGGGTATCTGAGTTCAAATCTCTACTCTTCCTAACTGTAAGACCCTGGGCAAATCACTAAACACCCATTGCCTTGTCCTTACAACCAATGCATAGTAATGATTCCAAGTCAGCATGTAAGGCTTGCATTAAGAGTTAGAGGGAGAAAAAAGTCCTAAATTCAAATCCTACATCAAGACACTATGTGACCCTCATAAATCACTTAACCTCCCTAGACTCCCAGTTTCCTTATCTGTAAAATGAGGTGATTAGTACCGCCTATTACAGGGTTGTTATGAGATTAAATATTGTTGAAATCCAGGTCTAAAAAAGGAAAGATTACTTGTTTACAAGATTACTCCTGGATAAGAAAAATAACAAAGAAAAAAGCTTTTTGCAAGTCACTGGTCACAAAGTATTAATTATTCAACTATATAAAAGAATTCAAGTGCAAAGGATTCTTCAATTAAACAAGCACTCATTAAGCACTTATTATGTGTTGGTCACTGTTAAGTACTGAGGATATCAAAACAGGTTAAAACAATTATTTCTGTTAGCCAGGAACCCATTTTAATTGAAGAATCAAAATGCAAACAACTATGCACACAGAAGATATACAGAGTATAAATGGGCGGTAATCTCAAGGAGAAAAAAAAATACTTCAATAAACACTCCAACAGGGAAAAAATTGCTAACTATGTTATCTTTCTATTGAAGAAATGTTTAGATATATAACCTTTGGTGTCATCTAAGTTGCAGTACAGTCTGACAGCTGTGTGACACCCAAGTAATTCTCTAAAACTGTAATTGTAAAAAAGCTACAGATTTACATTGGTAAGAACTTCTCCAGTAGGAGAACATTACATCAATGATATCACAAGTTTAGACCACTCCCTCATCCTTCTGTTTAAGGAATACATAAAATTGTCTGGGTATCCTATATTACTCTTATGATAAAAGGTTTGTCTTACTTTTTTTCAAAACTATGTTAAAAGGGGAGGGATTAAAAATCTACAACAAAATTTATCTTTCCTAAATCTACTAAAATAAAAATTAGTTGTAAAGAATAGAAGATATACTCCCAAGCCTTACAAAATTTGATAATCATTTTTATTTACTTTTCCACCAAGAGCTAAAAAGAGAACCTTTTTTGGCTTTATTGTTATTTTTTCTGTTCAATATTAAAAAAATTTGTAACCTATAGCCAGTCTATCAACAATCTGAGAGAATTTGGGACTTTAGGAAAAGTCAAAAAAATCCTTCCAAACTGTTCGGAACAACTAAATATAGATAGCTAAAGAAAAATCACTTTTTTCCTTCAAAGTTTACCCTGTTAACGCCTGATACAGCTATAATTCTGTAAAATCCCCAATATTTATAATGCTCCTGAAAGAGATGTTAAAATGGAAGAAATGAGCTGAAAGTTAGGTTTGGGAAAAGAGCCAATTAAAACTAATTTGATTTTGTAAGCTCACCTTAAGGAGAAAAAAAAAAACAATAGGAGCCAGCAAGATGAAATGAGACAAACTTGTTCCCATTTTTTAAAAAAAAGATACTGCAATTAACAGACCTCCACCCCCACCCTATCTAGTTATTTTCAAGGGCTAAAAGAAAACGAAGTCAGTAAAAATAATTTGGCTGTTCATTTTCTACAAATTCTATGCTGAATCGACAAAAAACTTGCCGAGTAAAAAAAAGGATGTTCAGGGATGCATACGATGGGCGTGAGGATGGCGGGGCAAGTCTTGGAGCAGGACCGCTAATCCGTACTCAGCGTCAGTTACTTACTCGGGCTGGCCAATGGGGGTAACCTTTCATCTTGGCGAAGATCAGATCTCCGGGTTTGAAATCGCGAGTCATCTCGGGGCCGCAGAGCCTGGGGGGTCCCGACCCCACCGAAAGCGGCTGTGAGGAAAAGCTGCAAGGGGGAGAAGGGAGCCTCAGTCTGGGCTGCCAGGGAAGCCCGGTGCCTCCGGATGCGCCTGAGAGGAGACGGAAGAAAAGCGGTTACCGAGGCCCGGACGCCGCGGGGGGCACCCGGCACCACCCCCTTCCTCCTCCCCTTCCCGAGAAGTGCACAGCGGCCTCGGCCGACGTCGCAAGGCCCACAGATACTGCCCAGCCCCAAGAAGCCTCCTCCAACTCCCGCCCGGTCTCCCTCGAGCCGCTGTCGGGCGGAGAAGGGGCCGCGCCAGACCCCGAGAGCGGCACGGCGGGAAACAAGTCAAAACCAGGAGCGACGTAAGAACGAGCGGCCCCGCGTTGCCCCCAATTCACCCTGGAGCCTGGCCCCCAGAGGCCGCCACTAACCGCCTCACCTAAGGCCGGCGGCCCCCCACCCCCAAACTCCCTGCACCCGTGGGTCAGGCCGCAGCAGGGGAATGGGCCGGCTCTGCCGCCTCACCTTACCTGCCTGGGCCTCGAGCCTTCGCTGCGGTTACCGCCTCCTCCTCAGCGTCGGCGCCCACGCGGGGTTAAGCTGCGCCACCAGATGCCGCAGCCCGCGCCTCCTCCCTCGGCCCCCGAGACGCAACTGCCGCCGCGACTCCCGCGCGCTTCTAGCTCCGCGCCTGCGAGCGCTGGGGGGCGGACCAACAGGCAGCATAAAGAAGGGGGGGTGGAACGAGGAGAAGACAAAGATGATGGCCGACAAGGCAGCCTCTTATATTGGAGGCAGAAGCTACTGTGGGCATCCGAAGACTACAGATATTTTAGGAGATCAGTATTGCCGCCTGCGCGAACAGAGGGAGAAGGGATCGAGTACTGCAAGAACGCCTCCCCCTCCAGATGCTTTCGGAATGGATGATTCCTCCACATCCTCCTCCCTCCTCCCCCGTCTACTGGCTTTCTACGTGCCAGTGTGAGTGTGTGTTAGTGTGTGTTTGTACGCGCGCGTGCGTGTGTAGGTGTGTACTGTATCTAAAAGGCGGGGAAGGAATCTGCGATTGTTGTTGCTGGGATTTGGGGGCGGGCATCCGGGCTTCTGGCCTCGCGGGCTGTTTTGGGGAGGGAGAATCTGGCGGGCTCTGGCTGCGCGTGCTAGCTGTATTTTTGGGCGGGCCGGAGGCCTTACAGCTGCGCTTGGATTAGCATCATCCGCTCAGGGGATGCTTCTCAGGCCTGGAGAAGATCGCAAGGAAGCCCAGCAGCGAGACCGAGCCCTCAGCAATGAATGGGCCTGGAAATCATCGCAAAGCGAGATGGAAGCAGTTCGGTGCCATTCCACCCTGCTTTACGGTTCAGGAATGTCAGCGCCAACAATGTTGAGAGATTTTCCTTTAGATATTCCAAAATAATTAGATGACTGCCTTAGAGGTTTGGCTAGGTCTGAGGTTGAAGGTGCTTCCAGGATTGACTTTGCTAATGAAATATCCTTAAAAATTACAACATACCTTACAAAACTTCAAAAGTGGGCATTTTCTAATTCTATGGCTACCCTCTATATTTTAAAGAAAATGTTGGAAGTGAATACCTAACCTCAGGAAACAAATTAATCACCAACTGAAAGGAATCTAAAAATCTCTGCCTTTACCTGGCCCACCTCCTTCAACTTATCTCACTCTCCCTAGTAATTTGTGCACCTGCTAGTCACCTTTTGTTTTGTTTTGTTTTGTTTTGTTTTGTTTTGTTTTTTAAACCCTTAACTTCTGTGTATTGGTTCCTTGGTGGAAGAATGGTAAGGGTAGGCAATGGGGGTCAAGTGACTTGCCCAGGGTCACACATCTGGGAAGTGTCTGAGGCCACATTTGAACCTAGGACCTCTCGTCTCTAGGCCTGACTCTCAATCCACTGAGCTACCCAGCTGCCCCTAGTCATCTTTTAATATTCTAAATTCTAGTGAGTTTTGGATTGTATCTCCTGAAGAAAGATATTTTTCATATGGTAATTGCTTAGTATGGTTTTGTTAGGTAAAATTTAATACACTGTTCTAAGGCAGCATAGAAAGGGACCCTAGAGATCATCTAGTCCAAGGGTACCAAATTTCTCCAGAACACTATATTTTGTAAGTACTGGTGGTGTCCTCAAGATGTCAATCTGTTATTCTTTACTTGTGGTCCTGGGCTGTCCCATCTCCTTTTCAAACCATAGATATCCTGGATGATATCTCAGTATCATTTCTGGGTCACAGATCAGTGGTGAATATAAGCTACAGGTTTTTATTTCAACATATCATGTATTACATGACCTTTTAGATTACTTTTTTTATTTTTCAGGGAGCACATACATCAGTTTCAAAAGGAAGAGACAGCTTCTGCTCTTCTTATTCCCTATATTTGGAGCGTGTAACTTTGATGTGGTACTTTTATGAGGATTTCTGGTCTCCTCCACTTCTAGCAATTATGAAGACTTCCAGGATGAGGGCTGCCTAGAGCTTAAGCTCTGGCTGCCTATTCTGTTTTAAGCATAGATAATTGCCATTCCAGCTTTCGATGCAACTGTGGGAGTTCAAGAGTTGAGCAGGAGTTCCATTTTCTAATATCAAGTGAGATATAATGTAGAGTGACCATGGCCATCCAAAGATGTTTGGCACTTTTTATGGAGAAAAGAGTCCAAATGGAACAGTAAGTCTTTCTAAGTGGTAAATTCTATCTAGATGTAGTCTCCCCAGCCTAAAAAAAAAGCACAAAACGCTCACTTGGCCCCAACATCCCCACTAGCCATTATCCTACATTTCTCCTCCCTTTCATGGTTAAATTCTTAACATTCATGTACAAGGGGCAATTAGGTGGCTCAGATAAAGCACCACCTAAGCCTGGAGACTGGAGATCCTGGGTTCAAAAGTGGCCTCAGACATCTGTCTTGGAACTGTTGTCTCTTTTTTATTTATTTGAAAATTTTTATTTAATTAATTTAGAATATTTTTCCATGGTTACATGATTCATGTTCTTTCCCTCCCCTCCTCTCACCCCCCTCCCATAGCCAATGAGCAATTCCACTGGGTTTTATACGTCTCTTTTATCAAGACCTATTTATTATTATATTTGCACTAGGGTGATCATTTAGAGTCTACATCCCCAATCATATCCCCATCGACCCATGTGATCAAGCAGTTGTTTTTCTTCTGTGTTTCTATTCCCACAGTGCTTTTTCTGGATGTGGATAGTGTTCTTTCTCATAAGTCCCTCAGAATTGTCCTGGATCATTGCATTGCTGCTAGTAGAGAAGTCTATTACATTCAATTGTGCCACAGTGTATTCGTCTCTATGAATAAGGTTCTCCTGGTTCTGCTCCTTTCACTCTGCATCAATTCCTGGAGGTTGTTCCAGTTCACATGGAATTCCTCCAGTTCATTATTCCTTTCAGCACAATAGTATTCCATCACCAACAAATACCACAATTTGTTCAGCCATTCCCCAATCGAAGGACATCCCCTCATTTTCCAATTTTTTCAACACCACAAAGAACGTGGCTATAAATATTTTTGTACAAGGCTTTTTCCTTATGATATCTTTGGGGTACAAACCCAGCAGTGGTATAGCTGGATCAAAAGGCAGACAGGAACTGCTACTGCTGTCTCTTCTAAGACACAGAAAGTAAGAGATTTAAAGAAAGTCATCTACACCTCTTTAATGCCAGTGCCTTGTATCTGACGATTATCTCCAATTTATCCTGTATATAATTTGTCCATAGTTATTTCCATTTTGCCTCCCCTAATTAGATTATGAACTTCTTGAGTACAGGGATTGCCTTTTGCCTTTCTTTGCATCCCCAGTGTTTAGCACCATGCTTGGTAAATAGTAGCTCTTAATAGTTGCTAGTTGACTAATAGTTCCTCTGCTTCCTCTATTCTTGCTCTGTCTCTGCAATCTGGTTTCAGACTTCATCATTTAACTGAAACTGCCCTCTCCAAAGTGAGTGATAACTTTTTTTTAACTCTTTCCTTCTGTCTTAGAATCAGTGCTAAGTATTGGTTCCAAGGCAGAAAAGTGGTAAAAGCTAGGCAATTGGGGTTCAAAGTGGCTTGCCCATAGTCACATAGTTCCAATGATCTTTTAATTGCCTAATCCAATGGTCCTTTCTCAATTGTAATCCTTCTTGATCTCTCTATGGGCATTGACACTGTTGTTCACCTCCTCCTGGACTCCTCTAATTTCCTTTCCCAGTTATATTTCTCACTGACCCGTTACCTCCATAGTTGCCTTCTCACTGTGGGATTTTCCTTAGATATTTCTCACCAAAGAACCTCTGCCATACCTGCCCCTTCTCTCACTGGTGAGTTCTGTCTGAGGCCTCTCCATTTTAAGTATGAGCCCAGACCAGCACTGATTCATTCCCCTTCCACCCTCTTACTCTCCAAACTTGGCTGTCATGACTCAGCTGCCTTCTAACTCTGGGAGTTCGCTCAGCGACCAGGACCTTGTTGGTCAGTTGGCTTCCCCCATTAAAAGGAGGGTTCCTCCAGGGCAAGGATATTGTGTCTCCCTTTGCTTATATTAGGATCTACAGCCCTTAGAATAGTGTCAGGCACATTGTGAATTCTTAATGCTTGTTGCTTGTCTGCCAGTCTACCAAAATGTTCATGATGTTGCTCTTTCCTGGTTCTCCTGTCTGATATGCTGCTCCTTAGTCTCCTTTGCTGTTTCTTAATCCACGTCATGCCCACAATAACTCCCAAGGGTCAGTCCTGGGAACTATTCTCTATTTATCCTAGATCACTCAGTGATTTCATTAGCCCCTGCAGGTTCAATTACCATCTCTGTGCAGATGGTTCCTAGATCTGTATATCCAGTCCTAGTCTCTCTCCTGAGTGACTGTCTCAAATCTTCAACTGCCTCTTGGACATCTCAATAGGAAGTCACATCAGCATCTCAGGCTCACCATATCAAAAAGAGAGCACTTTACTTTTTTCCCAAAACCTTGTCCTCTTCTAAACTTCCCTATTACTGCTGAAGGCAACCCTACCTTCCCAGTCACTCGGGTTTACAATCTTAGTGTCATGCCTGACTCCTCACTCTCATTCCATACATCCAATCTGTTGCCAAATCTTATTGCTTCTATCTTCAGACATCTCTAATATAAATCACCTCTCCACTCATTCAGCCACAATACCAGGTGAGGGCCTCATCACCTTTTAACTATATGATTGAAATAGCTGTTTAACTGGTTTCCCTGATACAGCTCTTCCCATTCTAAAATTTCCTCCACTCAGCTGCCTAGGTGATTTTTCTAAAGCATCAGCCTGACCATGTCACTCCCTTGTTCAGTGACCTCCACTGGCTACCTGGTACCCCCAGGATCAAGTATAAATTCCCCCATTTGGCTTTTAAAGTCCTTCCCTACCTGGCCTCTCTTGATCTTTCCAGTCTTCCTACACATTACTCCCCTCCCCAAAGGACATAGTTAACATTTGATTGTTGTTTCTCTCAGAAACTCTCCATCTCTCATCTTCGCACTAGCTATCATCCATTCCCAGAATTCTCTACAGCCTTAACCCCAAACACCTCTACCTTTTGGTTTCCCTGGCTTCCTTCAACACTTAACTAAAAGCTTGCCTTTTTCAGAATGACTTTTTTAGCCCTCTCCACTACCCTGCAGCTTTTGCTTCCTCATTTAAATAATAACTAACATCTATATAGCCCTTATTATGTGCCAGGCACTGTACTAAGCACTTATAATTTTTATCACATTTGAGCCTCATAACATTGCTGGGAGGTAGATGCTATTATTATCTCCATTTCACATAAGAGGAAAATGAAGCAAACAGGTTAAATAACTTGTCCAAGATCACACAGGTGGTAGTGTCTAAAGCTGGATTTTAACTCGCATGTTCCTGACTTTAGGCCCAGAGCTCTATCCCCAGCACCATCTTGGTTATATCTTGTATGTTATTTACGTATTGTCTCCCCCATTGGAATATATGCTTCTTGAGGGTGAAGACCTTATTTTTTACTTTCTGTGTAACACCAAGAATTAACAGTGACTGAAATGTTTGTTGACTATACCTTGGAGAACAACTTATTATTGACACAGCAATCATTTCTAAATTCTAAATTAGCTATATTTGCAAAGACATTCTCAAATAGTAAGGGGAAATGCTGTCCTTAGGAAAAAAGGAAAATATGAAAAGACACTGTAATTAAAGCAGTTCTGAACAACCTGTTTGAACAAGGAATGAACATTAAAAAATGAGAAGTAGAAAAATAAAGATATTGATCATAGTTACAGCTCAGAAAAATTAATGTAAAACACCTTACAAAAGGAGAAGATTAAAATAGCATCAGCCAACCAATTCTTGATCTTGCCAAAGAAAGAGTAAAGGTAGTCAAAAGCAAGACTAGTTGCAAGTATGAATGACAAAAGCAGATCACAAGAGCTCTGGGCCTTGCAAAATATTGACAATCAACTGGGGAAATGAATCTGCCTAAAGTTTGGTATGAAATCTATTGAACCCAGATCATCCTAAGAGCATTTATTACGAAGTTTAAAGGAGACATGGTCATTTATTTAACACCTGCTGTATGTGAATTGTTGCACTGGGTGCTCAGTACCAGAAGACAAAATTTAAATTTCCCTTTTCTACCATAGAACATCAGACAAAAAGGTTTTTTTTCAAGTTAATTTTTATTAATTTAACAAGCACCAAATAAAATGGACATTTCCATTTCCATAGAACTGCATGAAACTACAGATCTCTATTATGTAGAGGCTGCTTTTCTTTAAAATTATATAATAAATTCAACTGTAGCTTTTGAAACTAACCTGTTTATTGTTCTTTCTGGTCTTCCTTCTATTTTCTTTAAATGTTTCAAAAAGATGCTTCAATGACCCACTTTTCTAATTTTTACAAACCATCCCATATTTGTTCCATGAATTTTATTTTTCTTTTTTGGTTCAGTGGTAGTGGGTAGTAAGAGGGGAAAAAATGCTTGATAAGTGAAAGAAAAAAAATCAGATAATATGGCACTAAAGACATCAAGCACCAGAATACTTCAAAGCTTCTTCAGTTCAGACCAGTCATTTGAAAGAAGTAACCTAACCAATCCACTCAAGGAAGCCCAAATGAATAACAAATATATTTGCCAAGACAACTTAGAAGTGGAGGAACAGCAATTGAGTTACTCCCTATTATATTTACTTTTGAAAAGGCTTCTGATGGGAAATTAATTGGGCCTTAGATCCAGCATCAAAAGAAGTCTGGGCTATATCATGTTTGGGAAATTAATTGTATGCAGTAGATGGAGTTCTAGACCTGGAGTCAAGAAGATTCATCATCTTGAATTCAAATCTGGCCTTAGATAATGTGATCCTGGGCAAGTCACTTAACCTTGTTTGTCTTAGTTTCTCATCTGTAAAATGAGCTGGAGAAGGAAATGACAAACCATTGTACTAGCTTTACCAAAAAAAATTCAAATGGGGTCAGGAAGAGTTGAACACAAATGAAAACTGAATAACAACAAGCAAACCTTTGTTGTAAAGATCCATCTTTTTAAATATTAATATTCTTCCAATGATTTTGAATCATAGAACCTACTAGCAAACCTTATGTGATCATGTAGCAGGGAAAACTTAAGGATAATAAAAAGGGCTGTTTGGGGTTTTGTTTGGTTTTTTTAAAGCTATATTTGGAGAAAAGGAGGATCAGAGAAGGGATAGGACCTTTGCTTGATATGAATGAGAATGATATCTGAAAATTGAGAAAAAGTAGAGCCCAATTAATTTTTTTCTGCTTTCTCTTCAAAGAATAATGTCCTTTATAGTAAAATAACTAATAGATAAGTAAAGAGATAGTAGGAGAATATCTAGCTGCTCTTGATGAATTCAGTTATCTGAATATACTCAAGTACTTAAAGAACTGACAAATATGGTTGCTGAGCCACTGTTGATAACATTTGAAAGATCATGGAAAATGGAAGAGTTAGATAATAATGGAAAAATAATGTCCCAATTTAAGAGAGGGAAAGAGTAGAATAGAGGCTGTAAACTAAAGACTAGTGAGTTTGACTTTGATTCCTGGGAAAATTCTAGGATGGTTTATTAAATAAAAAGTTGGTGAAGTTTTAGAAATGAAAGGCTACGAGGATTGTAAAGGACCTTGCTAGAGTCATAGAATATGAAGATAGGTTCAATGGACTGGATATATTTTAATTTGGAGAAAAGACTTGGGAGGACAGTATACCTATCTTCAGATATTTGAAGGGCTATCATGTGGAGAAAGAATCAGATTTTAGATTAGGATTTTTCTGTTTGAATTTAGAGTGGAGAGCCAGGAACAATGTAGAGAAGGGGAAAAGAAGGAAATAGACATAATGTCAGGGAAAACTTCCTAACAATTATAGCCACCCAAAAGTGTAATGAATTTTTGGATTATACTGGCATATGGTATAAGAACTTTATTTAAACCTAAAATATGTCCCGCCACTTTCTAGTTTTACTAGTGGGGTGTGTGGGTATTCCAAGAAGGACTAGCACCTCTGGTATGAGAGCTTGCTGAGCCCTTTTCAGGGTTGCTCATTTACCTTTGGTGTCCACCTGGCACTCCACTCTCATCTGGGGCTCCAAGAAGCTGTAGAATTTGCAGCAGTCTCACTCCAGTAATCCATCTTGGACAAAGTAAACCAGATTGAGGGTAACTGCTTAGCCACAGACCTGTTGGTGAGTTAACCATGTGAAGACTTCTCCACAGCAGAATGGGCAGATGAAAACAGTTTGTTCCAACAGCCATGAAGGCAGCTGAAGCAGGCACTGTGGTGTGCTTAGAGCTTAGTCCAACAGAATGTCAACACCTCACACCTAAGAGATTGGCTAAAATGATAGAAGGGGAGAGTAATGAATGTTGGAGGGGATGTGGCAAAATTGGGACATTAATGCATTGCTGGTGGAGTTGTGAACTGATCCAACCATTCTGGATGGCAATTTGGAACTATGCCCAAAGAGCTCTAAAAGACTTGCCTGCCTTTCGATCCAGCCATTGCATTGCTGGGTTTGTACCCCCAAAGAGATCATAGATAAACAGACTTGTACAAAAATATTCATAGCCTCGCTTTTTGTGGTGGCAAAAAACTGGAAAACAAGGGTATGCCTTTCAATTGGGGAATGGCTGAACAAATATTGTGGTAGATGCTGGTGATGGAATACTATTATGCTCAAAGGAATAATAAACTGGAGGAATTCCATGTGAGCTGGAAAGACTTCCAGGAATTGATGCATAGTGAAAGGAGCAGAGCCAGAAGAACATTGTACACAGAGACAGATACACTGTGGTAAAATCGAATGTAATGGACTTATGTACTAGCAGCAATGCAACGACCCAGGACAATTCTGAGGGATTTATGGAAAAGAACGCTCCCCACATTCAGAGGAAGAACTGCAGGAGTGGAAACACAGAAGAAAAACAACCGCTTGAACACTTTGGTTGAGGCAGACATGATTGGGGATGTGACACTAAACGACCACACAAATGCAACTATTAAATAAGTCTTGATTGATCACACATGTTAAAACCAGTGGAAATGTGCATTGGGGAGTATATGGGGTAGGTAAAGGGGGGTGAAGGGGAAAGTAAAAACAAGAATCATGTAACCATGGAAAATTTTTCTAAAACAATAAAATATTTAAAAAATAAATTTTAAAAAAATTTAAAAAATAAAACAGAATGTCAAGATCATCTACTTCATCCCAGGCCATCTCCACTCATCCTGACATATATCTTACCACTGGACTTCAATGACCCTGAAAAAGAGAACGAGGCTGAAGACTTTGGGTACCTCTGCTTCACTTAAATCTAATTTATGCACACATCAAGACATCACCCTCAAAATGCCATTGATCATCTTCAAAAATGAAGGCTGAACAACAGTTTTCATAATAGCTCATGGCAAAAAGGGAGCCCTCCCAGTAATTAGCGTGATTAGATTTATTAAATACTAGACTGTGTGGAGGTTTTTGCTTAAGAATGATTAGTATTGAGTGGATTGAGAGCCAGGACAGAAGGTCCTATGTTCAAATCTGACCTCAGACAATTCCTAGCTGTGTGACCCTGGGCAAGTCACTTAACCCCCATTGCCTAACCCTTACCGCTCTTCTGCCTTGGAACCAATACCCAGTATTGATTCTAAGATGGAAGTTAAGGGTTTAAAAAAAAAAATTAGTGCTGCCAGTCTGACTAATAGTATCATGGATCCAAAACTAGAAAGGACTTCAAAGCCATTTGTCCAATCTCTTTATTTTATAGATAGGGAAATGAAGGCCCAAGGAGATTATATAAATTGACCAGTACCACATGGGTAGTAAGAGTCTGAGGTGGTATTTGAACCCAGTTCCTCTGATCCTGGAGTTGATGTTTGACTATACAGTGCTTCCATTGCTTGCTTCTCTAACCTCTTTCACTGATCTAATTTTTGTTAAATAGTATCAAGTTGCTTTGATGACTCTGCTTTATAATATAGTTTTTGAAAGGTCTTTCCTCAAGATGAAAGAGTGAGTAACCAAAAGCAGAATAGCTTAGTTGCCTCACAATTATTCTGTCAAGATGAAAAAAGAGAACTCTACTAAGTTTCTATACCAACCAAGACACTTCTATTCTTCCCCCTTATTTAGGGGGAAGAATAGAAGTGTCTTTTGCTATTCCTGGTCCACCCAAAGAGTCAGCCAGAAGCCTAGAGGCACTGAGAAAGAGTTTCAAACAGAAATGCTTATGTCGAGAGTACAACTCACAAAAGCCCTCCAGTTTTCGGACTAGAATCATGCCATGGAACTCTGGAGCCTACAGATTTATTCTCTAAATATGAACTGGGGCTTGGGAGCCTACGGGGCCCAAATCAGGAGAGCAGGATTCAGGGTTAGCGCTCACAAAGACTGTTCCAGTGCAAACTTCTTTTGTAAATAAATGATCTATGACAGTTTGCAAACTAGAGTCATTCCTGAGATCTTTAAAGAACAGAACACTCATTACCCAGATAAAAGATTAATATAGGACATGATCAAAGAAGTTCTGACTATTTGATCCAGAAGTGCACAGAGTCTGGCCCTACAATAAAATCAAAATTCAGAAAGGAAAACTAAAGAGAGCAAAAAGAATACACCAATATTGAATAGTATGGAGTCCTAAAGTGCTTAAGACACAAACCCAGAAGAGAATGATAATGTAATATCTGAATATCTAAAAATAAAGGCTTATAGAAGACAGTGATTCTTTATTTCAAAATCTTAAGGTATTCCAAAGGTACTGAGGAAGTTAAATAAGGAAAAAAGTGCTAAGAATAGTAGATTGGTTCTGTTCTGAAGACTTGAAGAGAGGAAGGTAAAAAGTCTACTCCTTGAGTAGAAAGAACAAGGTGGAATTTGCTATCTCTCTTAATTGAAGTACATGAGAAGAATATATAAACACAGAAGGTGTGAGGGGAATAGGTATCAAAGGATTCTCACTTGTCTGGGAAAAAAAGGAAGGTGAACACACAAAGTTGATATAGAAATACATAAAACTAAAAAGGGGCATGAGCAGGAATGAGAGATGAACAGTTAAGAAGGGACATAATACTGGGGAAAGAATAGTCACAACCAAAATAAACTTCCTTATTAATAAAGAGAATTGAAAGAAGGCAAACGAAAAGAAATAGAATATAAGGATGTGCCTTAGATTGCCTCTAAGATATCTAGGTAATGGCTGAACATATTTGGTTTATGAGTTTCATGGATTATTACTGTACCATAAGTAATCATCAAAGAGATACTTTTCAAAGAATCATGCATAGTAGGAACTAATGCACAATGAGGTCAGTTGAGCCAGGACAATTTATATAGAGGTAAGAAAACAACTTTAAAAGACTTAAGAATTTTGATCAAAGCAATGACCAACCATGTTTCCAAAGGACCAATGATGAAGCATGAAATAAACTTCTGATAAAAAGGTGAACACAAGATGCAGAAATACAGATTTTTGGATATGACTACTGTATGTCTTCATTTTGTTTGACTACATTAATTAGTTACAAGGATTTTTCCCCTTTTACTCAGTTTTCAATTAGCAATGGGATTAGAAAAAGGATTTTAACAATAGAGATGCCAAACCATAAAAAGGCCATTATAACATTTTTTAAAGTACAAAGAAGAGAAGGGAAGGAATTTTAGAAAGAAGCACAGACAAACAGAACAATGCATAGTTTCATATAGCATCCCTTTTATGTGTTTTGTTATATATGAACATGCCTTTTTTGGTGTTTAAATTTAAATTTTATTTTATTTTATTTTACATTTATTTATTATATTTTAAACCCTTACCTTCCATCTTAGAATTAATATTGCATATTGATTCTAAGGCAGAAGAGTGGTAAGGGCTAGGCAATGGGGGTTTAAATGACTTGCCCAGGGTCACAACTAGGAAGTACTTGAGGCCTGGGACCTCCCATCTCTAGGCCTGGCACTCAATCTACTGAGACACCCAGCTGCCCCCAACTTGAAATTTTAAAAGATAAGAAAGAGTTCAAGTACTAAGGAACCATAGTCTGGTTTAAACAAGACATGGCAGCTACCATATTAATGGAAAGGAGAACTTGGAATAGGATTTCTAGTAAGCAATAAAGGCTCACAAAAATAAGAATATTCCTTGGGGTGGGAAAGAATGGAACTTAAATGAAATAGAGGATTTCTAAATATTCACAGTGAAGAGACCACAGTCGAGTAGCTACATGGATGAAAGCGCAAGTATCAGAAAGAAACATAGAAAGATAAATGAATACATTTGAACAATTAGATGGGACTCTGAAATGATGAAATGTTTATAATCTAATAAGTGAGAAGAAATAAATGTTTCTTTAGAGCCTTAATGTCTTTAGGGACAGGAAAAGGTAAATAATACCTGGGTGAATGCCAGGTCTGGAATCAAGGTCTAGAGTCAGAAAAGCTTAACTTCCTGATTACAAATCTGGCCTCAGACACTAGGTATGTGAACCTGGGCAAGTCATTTTACCCTATTTACCTAAATTTCTTCATCTGTAAAATGAACTAAAGAAGGAAATTGCAAACCACTCCAGGATCTTTACCAAGAAAGAACAGGGTCACAAATGACTGAACAGTCAGGGAAAAAAAAGGAAAGAAAGAAAAGGGAAGAAAATTTAGTACAATGAGTAAGAAAGAGGGAAGAAGAAGGTGAAATGTCTCATATAATTGGGATACTCATGAAGAATAATATAAAAATATGAAAAAAGTGGTATGGTAGTAATCCAAATACAACTGGATAAAGGAGGGTCAAATACACATATTTAATATTAAAGTCAACAAATATTTAAGCAGGAAAAGGAAAGGGGAAATGGGTAGATTTAAGGAGGTATTAATTATAAGTAAAATATTTCAACTTTGGAGGGTAGGCCTGGAAGAGGGAATTAAAGGAGAGAAAAAGATTAAAAAACTTTGGGCTACTGAGGCCTGGGCAGCTATGCACAACTTTGCAAAAATTGATAATGTAATATATAATCATATAATGACAAGCATTTATTAAGTATTTACTATGTCAGAGGCACTATACTAAATATTGGGGATACAAAGATAGGCAAACTGTCCCTTCTCTCAAGGAACTCCTAGTCTAATTGAGGTGACAATAAGTAAACGACTATGTACAAACAAGATATATACCAGCAGGAAGACACAAGTTTTAAGGGAGATCAAGAAAGGTTTCTTGCAG
This sequence comes from Gracilinanus agilis, assembly GCF_016433145.1. Taxonomy (NCBI): domain Eukaryota; kingdom Metazoa; phylum Chordata; class Mammalia; order Didelphimorphia; family Didelphidae; genus Gracilinanus; species Gracilinanus agilis. Next base: position 113,643,838 of record NC_058130.1, on the reverse strand, counting down.
AAGAAAGATTTTAGCTGAGACTTGAAAGAAGCAAGGGGATTCAGGAGGCAGAGATGTGGAAACAGAATTCTAGTGATGAGGGGATAGCCAGTGAAAATGGAAAGAATGAGGAGATAGAATGTTTTGTGTGAGGAAAGCAAAAGAAGACTAGTGTTACTACATTGTAGAGTACATGGAGGGAGTATAAGATGATTGAATAAGTTGAAGGAGGCAAAGAGGATTTTTTATTTGTTCCTGGAGATAATCTTTTGCTTTGTTGAATAGTGGCCGACATGGATTGACATCCACTTTAGGAAGATCTTTAGCCTAGAGTATGGATTGGAGTGGGGAGAAATGTTAAGGAGGAAGAGGAAGACTATAGCATTAGTTCAGGAATGCAATGAAGAGACTGCACCAGAATGGTAGCAATATCAGAGAAGAGAAGCATCAAATCCTCACAACAAATGCAGAAAAGCAGAAATATTAAATACATCTATTACCAACACAACACAATCAAAATAATATTCAATAAATGGCCTTTGAAAATAGCATTAAAACAGCAGTCATCAAAACAATATGGTACTGGCTAAGAGACAGAAGGAAGGATCAGTGGAATAGACTTGGAGTAAGTGACATCAGCAGGACAGTGTGTGATAAACCCAAAGAGCACAACTTTTGGGACAAAAATCCACTATTTGACAAAAACTGCTGGGAAAATTGGAAAACAATATGGGAGAGATTAGGTTTAGATCAACATCTCACACCCTACACCAACATAAATTCAGAATGGGTGAAAGACTTGAATATAAAGAAGGAAACTATAAGTAAATTAAGTGAACGCAGAAAGTATACTTGTCAAATCTCTGGGAAAGGAAAGATTTTAAAACCAAGCAAGAGTTAGAAAAAATTACAAAATGTAAAATAAATAATTTTGATTATGTTAAAAAGTTTTTGTACAAACAAAAACAATGCAACCAAAATCAGAAGGGAAACAACAAACTGGGAAAAAAATCTTTATAACAAAATATTCTGACAGAGGTCTAATTACTTAAATATACAAAGAACTAAATCAATTGTATAAAAAATCAAGCCATTCCCCAATTGATAAATGGGTAAGAGACAATGTTATGTGGAGATGGAAAGCATGGAATCCCTGCAAAGATACAGGGACAGCCTCACCCAGAATTCCAGGGGACCCCCCTGGAGAACTTTGGGTGAGGGGGCAGTTGAGAGGAGTTGGCAGTTATTTTGTGGAGATTGAAGTGAGCAGACACTCTGCTTACTACTCCAGACTTGGGGATCACTTGAGTGGCCATTGTGGTTTCTACATAAGGGTTAGCCTGTTTAATAGGGTTGATCTTTATCAACTTCAATACAACAAATATTTAGTGATTAGAGAGTAAAAATATTCATTAATAGCAAGAGAGCCAGTTAAGTGCCTTCACCCCTCCTGTGGGGGGGAAGGGCAGTTTCAACCTAATAGTTCAGGGTCACCTTTCCTTATCCAAAACCCTTCATTAACCTCTTTAGTTTTCCTGGATACTTCTTAATATAAGCTATACCTTCAAATCTGTGCCTGGAAATTATTTGGGGGAATACTCACAACTCAAATCTGTTCATCTAGTTTGAATCCTGTCTGCTGCCAGTTTTAAGAACATCATTTGTCTCTGCCCTCATCAGTTAGATAGCTAGCTTCTACTTATTCCTCTATCAGATCTGTGAGGAATATAAATTAAAGAAAGGAAACATCATTGGGGTTTCAGCCAAAACAGAAACTTACCAGAAGAATCTTATCCAGTCTCCATCTTCCAACTGAAAACAGCTACTGTTTAGGGAGGAGGGGTTTGAGATCCAGGAGTATCTAAACCCCCTCCTTTTCTCACTAAAGCCTGTCAATCCGTGACTCTTGACTTGAAGGTCTATTGGCCCAGACACATTTATCTGCTTCTCCAAATTATCTGTTATTATCATCATAACAACATGAATAGGCAATTTTCAGATAAAGAAATCAAAAGTATCAGTAAGCACATGAGAAAGTGTTCTAAATCTCTAATAATTAGAGAAATGCAAATCAAAAGAACTGTGAGGTATCATCTCACATCTAGTAGATTGGCTAAAATGGGGAGAGTAATGAATGTTGGAAGGGATGTGGAAAAATTGGGACATTAATGCATTGCTGGTGGATCCAACTGATCCAACCATTCTGGATGGCAATTTGGAATTACGTCCAAAGGGTGATAAAAGACTGCCTGCCCTTCCATCCAGCCATACCATTGCTGGGTTTGTACCCCAAAGAGATCATAGATAAACAGACTTGTACGAAAATCTTTATAGCTGTGATTTTTGTGGTGGCAAAAAACCGGAAAATGAGGGTATGCCCTTCAATTGGGGAATGGCTGAACAAATTGTGGTATATGCTGGTGATGGAATACTATTGTGCTCAAAGGAATAATAAACTGGAGGAATTCCATGTGAACTAGAAAGACCTCCAGAAATTGATGCAGAGTGAAAGGAGCAGAGCCAGAAGAACGTTGTATACAGAGACAGATACACTGTGGTAAAATCGAATGTAATGGACTTCTGTACCAGCAGCAATACAGTGACCCAGGACAATTCTGAAGGATTTATGGAAAAGAACGCTACCCATATTCAGAGGAAGAACTACAGGAGAGGAAATACAGAAATAAAACAACTGCTTGAACACATGGGTTGATGCAGACATGATTGGGGATGTAGACCCCAAATGACTACACCAATGCAACTATCAATAATATGAAAATAAGTCTTGATTGTTGACACTTGTTAAAAACCAGTGGAAATGTGCATCAGCTATGGGAGGGAGGCAGTTGAGGGGGTGAATGGGAAAGTAAAAACATGAATCATGTAATCATGAAAAATTTTTCTAAAAATAAAAAAAATTAAAAAAAAATAAAGATGAGGAAACCGAAAAAAGAAAGAAAATATCATTAAAAATTAAATGAAGATAATAAATAACTTAATAATTAAAATGGTGGATTAGATAACAAACTGTAAAAACACTGAAGAAATTCATTAAAGATGATAGCAATAAGACAATGAACAAAAACTTTGGAGACGTAGCAAACAAATTCTGAGGGGAAATTTTATGGTTTGGATCTTTTTTTTTTTAAACATTTTCATCAACAAAAAAGAGAAAGATTATATCAACAAACTGAACAAAAAACTTTTTTTAAAAAATCCTACGGAATAAATTGGGCAAGTCACTTAACCCCCATTGCCTAGCCCTTACCACTTTTTTGCCTTGGAACCAATGCATAATATTGATTCTAAGAAGGTAAGGGTTAAAAAAAAGAGAGAATTAATACTAAGACAGAATGTAGGGGTTTTGAAAAGAAGAAGAAAAAAATGCTATCCACCTTCAGAGAAAGAAATAATGAACTCTCAGTAAAAATTGAAGCATATTTTCCTTACTTTATTTTTCTTGCTTTTTTCAATATGGCTTATATGGAAATAGGTTTTGCGTGATTTCACATATATAATTGATGATATATTGCTTACCTTCTCAATGGGAGAGAGGGATTAGGAGGGAAGGAGAAAATTTGGCACTCAAAATTTAAAAAGAAAAAAAAGTTCAAAATAAATAAATAATAAATTAGAATGTTTTTTAAAAAAAGAAATGCTTTGGGTTTTTATTTGTTTGTTTGTTTGTTTGTTTGTCTTGAAACTCTTACCTTCCTTCCATCTTGGAACCATCTTAAAATACTTAGTACTTCCAAGGCAGAAAAATAGTAAGAGCTAGGCAATGGAGATTAAGTGACTTGCCCAAAATCACACAGCTATAAAATGTTCATGACTGGATTTGAACCCAGGACCTCCCAGGTCTAGAGATAGTTCTCAATCCACTGAAAGATTTAGCTGACACTTGGCCGAGTAAGATTGCTGACCTCTCTGTGTTTTGTTTTGTTTTGTTTTTTCATGTCGGAAAATACCCAGCAAGGGGGAGTCTTCACCTATCGCTAATCATTTCTTCTTCCTCCAACTCTTCTTAAATATTTTACTTGGCAGTGTCTGTGAATCCACATTTCCATTCTTAGTAAAAACAAGCAGTTGCTTCCTCCTCAGAGCATTCAGTTCCTTGCATTTTATAGACTTCTGGGTCATATAACCCCATATAATAGAGGCCTAGAGCTTTTTTTTTTTTTTTCAGTCTTGACTCACTCTTAAATTCTTCCCCTTAGTAAAACATTTCCACTTTGTTTCTTGGCTCCAAGTGTCCAGAGGTCCTGTTCTCATTTCTTTCTCCTTTAGGTGACATTGACAGTGTAAAAGTGAGCCTTTATCATTTTTCATATTTATCAACAGCAAAATGTTCCTTGAACCCCTTTACCTTCTCTTGGAGGAGGGATTGTGCTTTGTGCTTTGAAAATAGCAATAATTTAGCTGTGAGTAGAGATGCCCACAGGAGACTCAGTGCAGGTCACTACAAGTCCTCCCTGCTCAGCCTTTATTGGAAGTGAGCTCCTCATCCAAGATTTAGCTTTCCAGGTGATTGCTAGGACAGCTCAAAAGTTGTCCCTCTCCTCACCTCTTTAGCATGCCACCAAAACCGCATAAATCTGTGGTCTCCTCCATTATAATCAAAGCATCTTCCAGCACAGTGTGTCTTACTTTTCTGTTCGTATTCTTAGCACTTAGAAAGATTCTCTGCTCTTCTGGAGGCACTTAAGTGCTTTTCCATTCCCTGAGTTGTTGACTTTCCCAGGATCACACAGCCAGTATGTGAGAGGGCCAGAACTTTCTGGCTTAATTCAAGGCTGGCTGTCTACCAGTGTTTTCTTTCACAACATGGCTAATATGGAAATATATTTTGCATGACTACTCATGCATAATCTATGTTAAATTGCTTGATTTCTCAAGGATGGAGAGAGGGAGGGAGGAAAAGAATTTGGAACTCAAATTTTTAAAAAACAAATGTTGCCAAAAATTTTTTTTACATGTAATTAAAAAAAAATAATGTAGATTAAAAAAAAAAGGATGATCTTCTGGATCCAGACCAGGAAAAGCACCATCTAGACCCTGCCAAAGCTTCAGGTGGCTGCTAAGGACTAAGAGCCATTTTACATTTTTCTCTGTTTCATGAGTTGCTATGCACAAAGATTTCTCACCAAGCATCCAGCCTACTGGGAATGGGTTTCTTCTCTTCTTAACCAGCTGGTCTTATGAAAAATAGACAGTCTGTTGCCAAGGCCTTACTCAAAGCTTTTCAACGTGTTAGAACCTGCCCAAGCTTCTGATTCAGTGGTATAGTCTTGGAGAACGAAAGGTCACCTCCAACCTGACAGACATATAATGCATTCGTAATGCTACAGAGAAGGTTCAGATGGCTTACATGAAATGATTGTGTATAGATTCAGAAGTATCCTGTATTTTTAGAAACGTGGGATTATTACATAAATATAATGGAGAGTTTGAATAGGCCCATTGTGCTCAGCTATTCCTCCCAAGGAAGATGGAAACTTGCTTCTATAAGGCACGATGACATGGAATGAAAATGCCTTCATCTCTGATTTGAAGCATGCACAGATTTCCATTACCTGGTTCTAGTCAGCTAATCAAGAGATGGTTTATTGATTGGAATTCAACCAAGTTGGCACCAGGGTACATGTAAACAGCATTCACTATCCAGGGGGAGACTCCCCCTCATTCCTACTTGACAGGGCTCAGGCAAGGAGGCAAGACTGAGTCCTTGGAGGGGAGAGAGGTTTGGTTTTAGGATTTTATATTCCAACAAGGCCTGTGAGTATATGGTCCTACTATTGCTTCTGTCTCTCTATTATTTCCTACTTTTAGGTGAAAGAGACTGAACAACCTGTATGACTTAGCCCAGCAGTAGCACAGATGCCGACTCATTCATTTGGAAGTGAAGTTGGTAAGACAAATGATATCATTTATAGAAACTTTGTGAATATCCATGTAAGAGTCGGGCTCTCTATCTGCCATTTCTCATTCTAACTACATAATCAGCCAATTTCCATTTCTGCTCATATAAGGCCTTGATGATATCTTATGTAAAAGAGATCAAATACAGCTGAGTGGACTAGTTCAGATTAAAATATAATTGGGAAATATTTATCAAAATAAATAAAAATGCAATAGAACTTAGATAATGTTAATAGATGGCTTCCTGAGTCAACATGCAGCTCTCAGGGATCTTTATATATGGCTTAATGGCTTCCATGTCTATTTGAATTTGATATTACTGTTCCATACCATTTCTCTCAAAAAAAAGATATTAATAATATAAACTAAAAATGCTCCCTAGGAACAAAACACTGTGATAGAATTTTCTCTGCCAAGAGTTTCATCAGTAGAGGGATAGATGCCCAGATCAGTTCACATCTAGGTTAATAAACTGAGTTCTGTCTACTGAATTTTTAAAAGGAGGAAAGCATTTTTAAAACAGGAGAGGATCCAGTGCACTGAGCAGTCTGGTAAAGGGCCTCTATCATGTCACATAAGAATCACTTGAAGGAACCTAATTTGTTAGCATGGAGAAGAGAAGACTTATGGGTGAAGTGATTTTTCCATTCAAAAAAGACTTTTCCAAAGAAGTAGGATTAAACTTGTTCTTGGCCAGATAGGATAGAACTAGGGAGAGCATAGAAATTGCAGAAACAAAGTAGGTTTGATAAAAGCAAAATTTTCCAAACAGAACTATCCAAAAATGTAAAGGTCTGCTTTAGGAAGTACTTGTTTCCCTATACTTAGTCTTCAGGTAAAGGCAAAATGGCTAATTGTGATTATTGAAAAGGGAATTCTTATTTTGTTCTTACCTCCTAACCTTGGGATGTGGGGATTTTTTGAGTTCTAAAGAAAGCATGAAGTAATATAAAGAGCACTGAACTTGAGTGGGTTCCAGATTCTGTTTTGCCACTGATTGGACAAATCCTTTTACTTTTCTGTCCTTTAGTTTTTTATTTGTAAAGTAAGGGATTTGAGACTAGATTACTTCTATAAGTTTTGCAGTCTTGCATTCTTGGAAAGGGCACCCTGTCCCGAACTTGGGATTTCACCTCAAAGCTCTTCCCCAACAATGATATGATTATGGGAATGACAGAGGATTTTTTTTGTTTAATTGGAATCCTGATATACTATTTAAGAATTTAATTCTTTTCATTGCAGTTCATTATTTTACAGTGTATAAAATTAAAACAGCATAAGTGATCTAGGGCTCCAGTTACAACTTTAGATGAATATATAGAAATAGGAAAGAAAAATATGATCCTACACATACATGGTTCACATATATATTTATATATGCATGAAATAGAATAAAATAGATATAGAGGTATCTCTGTTGGAGAGTGAATAGACAGTATGTAGCTGCAGTATTGTCTTCATGGGTTTTACTCAGTTTGCTGTAGTAGTAAGAGTGCTAAATGTGGAGTCAGAGAACATGGGTTCAAATCCTAGCTTGAGCAAACCACACTTCTTGTCCTATTGCTCTCTGAATTGAGAGGTTTGAATTTGATGGTCTTAACCAGCAGTGCATCTATGATTCTTTAATAAGCAAGCTCCCCTACATGTTAAAATAAGTAGAGATTCATTTAAGTTAACAAGCTGGAGGCAGTATAGTTTGAGGGAAAAAGGCCTGGAACTGGAATCAAATTTGTGTTCAGCTACTTACTAACTTTATGGCCTATGAGTTTCTTTGTTGGCCTCGGTTTCCTTTTCTGTGGAATCAGGAGATTTGACTAGATGATCTCTAAAATCCATTCTTGCTCTAAGTCCATAATTCTCTTCTAAAATAATTGCTAGACTCACACATTCCCTGAGTACATCAAACACAAGTCTCTTAACACACCAAAACCTATTTGTGGTAACAAAAAACTAGAAAACAAAAGTATGGGTTCATTGATTAAGTATTGGCTAAGCAAATGGTGATTTGCAAATGTTAATAAGATGTTAATACACCAAAAGAATTATTAAAAATGAGGAATTCAGATAAACACAGGAGTGATATAAGAATTGTCCAAGATTCATTGATAAGTACTATTGCCCATCATACTTATCAACATACAGAAACAGTTTAATAACTGGTTTATTAAACTGACTTATTAAGCTGGTCTATGCTCAAAGTATAGACCCATGGTACACCAAAACCAAAGGGCCTTGAGTGGTCCACGCATACCATGAAATTTATAAAGGGAAGAAAGGAAAGGGAAAGATTTGCCAAAGGACAAATAGTAGAAGAAAAAGATCTGCATGAGGTGAAATTATAAACTAGTCAGTAAACACTAGGGATAAAGCTAGGGAATCTGCAGACTAACCATTAAAACCAGAACTATATCTATCTAGTTATTTGACATGTTCATGCTTGGTAAATAGAGGTAATAAAGCTGAGCCAATTATTCTCTTATCACTAATTAGTCACTGGAACTAAACTTTGATGTCAGCTAAATTCTGCATGCTCCAGCTAGTTACACTATTGTGTTAAAGAAAGGGCCATCATAAAGCTAATACAGAAAAATTCTCTTGCCATAGTAGTCTTATATAAACTAATGTAAAATGGAACAAGTAGATCCAGGAAAACAACATATACAGTGATTGTAAGGATATAAATGAAAAGAACAATAAAGTTAAGGTGAAAATTGCATAATTATAATGAGTGATTTTGGTTCTAGAGAAGAGATTGGGAAAATGTACTTTCACTGGAGAGGTGGAAAACTATAGAGTGAATCATGTATTTGTATATGTTGTTAGATTGCAGACGTGTGGTTTGGTTTCCTTAAACTTTTTTTTTTTTTTAATGTAGTAAGGATTGAACCACAGGGACTTGCATGATCTTGGGTTCCCAGGGTAACTTTTAGGGTCATTTGTAGCTCAGCACTGAAGAGCTTATAAATGAAGTAATTATTCCTTGAAAATTCCAAATTGCAGTGGGTATTTGAGGAGTGATAAAGGGGTTGTGGAGATGGACAGGAAGGGACCTTTTGACTTTTGACTGACTAGGTATAGAGATTCAGAGTCATGGACAACCAGGATGACTAAAAGAAAGATTAAATAGTTAAGACAGAAATTGTATTCTGAGCATCCAGAGCTAGAAGGAAACTTAAGAGAACATTAATTAATCTACCCTTTCCTTATAAAGAAGGAGACAATAGCCCCAAAGAGAAATTATTTTTTTCAAGGTCACATAGGTGTAAGTAGCTTAGAGTGATTTAAACTCTAGTATTTAAGATTATAAATCAATCCAGTGTTACTACCACTACAATCCCCACTGGAAGAAAAGTTTTGTTTTGTGATAGTGATGATTTGTTTTAGATATGCTGATTTTGATATATTGACTAGACTTTCAGGTAGAAAAATCTATGAGGCAATTGAAATTCAGAACTTGTGACTCAGAAGTTTTAAGATATGACAGTGAATGAAGTCTCAAATAGTATAAAGTGAGAATGGAACCTGAGTGAAATTTTTGAGGGGTTGGAGAAGGAAGGGCATGCTGAGAGAAGACTCAGAGGCTATTTAAAAATTGCTAGCTGTGTCTAAAGTTTCAGAAACTTCATGAAAAAACAATGAGAAATGGCTCAATTAGATTTGGTAATTAGCTATAGAGAGAGGGTCATCTGTGACCCTCCAATGGCTGATGGTTCAGATTTGATGATGCCCCAAAGTCGAATTGGATATGATAGGGAATAAGACTTTTGAGGAAGACAGAAATTGCTGGAAAGTGACCTTCAATGATAATATATATTTGGCATTATTTTGTTTCAAATCTTTGTTTTCCATTTTTAAACATTTTTTGCCCAAGGTAGTTACCTCACAGGGGAATCAAATCTTTTATTTTATAAGCTGCCCTAAGTTTTATTTTTGCTACAACTACTTTAATTTTTCTTTACAGTATAAAATCCAGAAAATATCTCGTGTGTTTTACCTTGAATTCATATGGAAAAGAGGACCTGAATCAGATATAGGATAGAAAAAATGCCATGTTTCAGTCTTCCATGTTCTTTCTGTCTCTTTTAAGAAAGCGCTGTGCTGAATGCTTTTGTTTGAAATTACCCAGCAGGTGATTCAAAAGAAAACTGGGAGAGCCTGCAATCTAAGAATAGTTTTTAAGCCTTTAGGCTCATAATTAAATGAAATACAAGTATTATCAACAGTCAACCTATGCCTCCAATAATAAAAAAAAAAACCTTTTTATTTGGAATTTCAAAAGCATAGATAAAATTTCAGCTCATGCACAATGACAAAGGATCTTCTGAAAAAAAAAAATCTGTTTTATAGTGGTAATTACATTCAATTGCCTTTGAATAGACTAGCTTAATGATTTCTTAAAAGACCTTTTAGATTAAATAATAAGAACAATCAGATTTCTGCTTACCATATGCCTTACATATGCTAGGCTCAGGAATCATATTAGTTGCTTTTTTTCATGCTTGTTGAGTCTTCTTTTTAAATTACTTTCCTCTAGGGTAAAATTAGAAACTCCTTTGTTAAGTCTTTCAAGACTTTCACAATCTGATCTGGTTCACAACCTGATAAGTCTAATATCAGGCCATCTTTGGACAGATTCCCATCTAGAACAAACACTGCAATCTACCTAATTGGCCTTTCTATTCCTCACAGCACTTCATCTCTGCCTTTGCATTGACCATTCCTCTTGCCTGGAATGCACTCCCTCTTTCTTCTTGAAGCAGTACATGTCATTTTCTACATGGAGTCTTTCCTGATTCCCAACACTGTTAATATCCCTCTTTTCCAAATTACATTGTATTTATTTTGGGTATATTTATACCAGCACTTGGTGTCTTGCTCACTTCTTCCCCTCTTCCTTCCATTTAGATTATAAAGTCTTTGTGAGTAAAATGTTTCCACTCTTTGTTGTTGTGTCTCCTGAACCTAAAACAAAATCTGGTAAATATAAAATAAATATTCATTGATTGATCATGGAAAGAGCATGGATTTTAAGAGACCCAAGTTCAGATTCCATCTCTTAGACTTACTAGCTCTTTGGACCTTTTCTAGGTCTCAATTTATCTGTAAAGAGAACTATGTGTCTCCAAGGTTTACAGTAAAGAAATGGTTTGTTAGTCTTAAAACATTATAGATATGGGAGCAATTGCATTTTTTAAATCTATTTTTATCTCCTTGAAGCAACGTGAAGTTACTTAAAAAAATCTAAATGCAATACAGGTGAATGTAGTTTCAAAGTTGGTTTTTTTTTTTTTAATTTGCTACTGAGAACAAATGAATTAAGATCTTCCAGCCCCCAGGATAATGCAGGTATTAGTCTCATGCACTTCATCTGCAATTCAATACTTTGAGGACTGCTGGCATTCCTTAGGTGGGGAAGTCACCTGTGCTTAGGAGTTCAGTTGGATATAATCAACATAATAAGAACACTTTGAATTTAACACCTAGGGGGTGGAGATGGTTAAAGTGCCCACCAACTTCCTGGCTATCACTATTGTTCCCCCTTGATTACCACTATCAGCTTTCCCCAGGAGAGGAACAAAAGAGGGTTTGAATTTTCCAATCCTACTTCAGACAGTTTGGAAACCTGTTGCTTACCTTCCTGATTTGTAAATCTTTGTAGTAGGTTTGCATGTGGGTAATATTTCTATTCCAAGAAGCACCTTTTATTTGGTTCACTTACTTCCTGTGGGCATTATTAAAATTTATAAAGAAAAATAATCCTTCATTGGTTTCTCTTTGAGGTTGGGAGGCATTCTGGAAGGCGGGGGAAGAGGAGGAAGGGGAAAGAGAATAAAGGTATAGGTTGTGTAGTGAACTAGGAAAGGGAATGTTTGGGTAGGAATGGAGGGAAGAGGGATGGAAAAGAGCACTGATCCTTTCATTCAAGAAGCATTTGTCAATCTTGTTATCATTGTTAGGCACTAAAGAAGACAAAAAGTTTAGATTAAAAACTGCCCTCCATTAGGGAACAAGACACAAAGATAGCTATGTTTTGATGCACTAGAAAGGTTCAAAATGAAGTTCAACTTAACTTCTAAGGTGAGAAAGGTGTTGCTGACAAGGGGTAATGGAAGGTCATAGAATCATAAATCTGGGGCTGGAAGGAAACTTAAGAGGCTCTGTGGAGATGGCATTGGTGATGGCCCTTTGAAGAATGTAGGAATTCAACACATTACTGGTGGCGGGAGAGCTTTGTAGGCACTTGGTGAACAAAGGAAGGGAAGCTGGAGGACTCTTGTTCTGACATTGGAAGCCCTTCATCACTTGGCTTCTTCCTACCTTTCCAGTCTAATTCCATATTGCTCCACACTGCAGATACTCTTCTGTGTCACTCCACTTCCAGACTAGGGAGCTTTTTCAGTCTCTCCCATGTTTAGATGCTCCCCCCCCCCCGCCCCCCCCCATCTCTGCCTTCTGGCTTCTCTGTCTTCCTTCAAGTCCTCCTAAAACTCTATTTTATATGACAAACCTTTCTTGATCTCCCTTAATGCTAGTGCTTCCATTTTGTTCGATTTTCTTCCGTTAATCTTATACATTAACTCATTTATATATAGTTGTTTTGCAAGTTGTGAGATTGCCTCTCTTTGTCATCAGCACTTAGCACAGTGCCTGGCCACACAGAAGGCACTTATAATAAATGCTTATTGACTGGCTGTTGGGATTGCAAGGAGTACCAATAGGAGACTAATAGGTAAGGCTAGAAAGGTAGAAGGAACCCACATTACTGAGGGCCTTGAACTCCAAGAGAGATGTGAATTGATTGATTCAATTGGCAATAGGGAGCTACTGACGATTTATTAGACCATTAAGAACAGAACAATAACCATGATGGGTGGAATCTAAAGCTTATGGATAGGATCTTAAGAGATCTAGGTGGAATGATAGTTTCTCATTCTGCTAAATCAGCTCTCTCAGGTAGTGCCCTCTCTTTCCCCTCATTCTCTACAGGGCACGTTGTCTGGAGTGGAGACTAAGTTGCCTCTCCGCTCCAGGTTTTCCCTCAGAGAAGATGTGTGTGAAAGGATAGGTGTCTTGGCAGGAGGGTCAGGTACCATAGACAAGGAGCGGGACTGAGCCCGGAAACAGAAGCCGGAGGCCAGCCAAGGCCCGGTCCTTCGGTTTTCTCCCCTTCCCTCCATTCCCCTCCCCTCCGGGACCGTGATTCCCCGGCTGGCCTCTCGCTCTTCCAATCAGAGCCTCGCATTCCGTGCGCACGTATCCTAGAGATGGGGAGGCTAGGGGGGTGGGTAAGGGGGGAAGGGGCGGGGAGAGGCAGGGCCGGGGGAGGACAAGGAGGGAGCCCAGCCTCTCTCCCACCCACCGGAAGTGGCCGTTGTAAACTTCACCTCCCTTGGGGCGGGCCCCTTAGCCTGACCCCCTTCCCATTCCCCTTTCTGATCCTGCGGTCCTAGAAGCCGCCGAGTTCTGTCATCCCCCTGTCCCCATTGCTGCATCCTTCCTTTTTCTCCCCTTCCCAGCAAAGTGTTTCGACTACGCCCTCTACCCATCCCTCTATGCTGAGGGCCAGTGGGACTGGGAGGTTTGGTTTAGTTTGGAGGTTGGGCCCGGTGGGACTCCAGCCTGAGGCCATCTGTGGGGGCGGCTGAGACTCGCTGAGGTAACGGGTGGGGAAGGGCAGGGGGCGGAGGATTGGGGGAGGGGGCTGCTGAAGGCGTCACTGGAGCCCTGCGGGGGGGAGGAGGAGGAGGAGGAGGAGGAGCATCTTCCGAAGTGGGGGGGTCCCCCCCACGGAGCATTGGGGGAAGAGAGCCTTGAATTTGGCTGATCTGGAGGGTGGCTCCTCCCTCTTCCCCGTAGCTCTATATTCTGAAGGTCTTTTCAACTTTTTGGAAAGTCGGTTTCAGGTTTCTTTTGGAGGAAATAAGAGATAAGAATATAGACTGTAGGGAAAAAGAAAGTGTCTTGACACTTTTCCTAAGATTTCTTTTGTTCCCTTCCTCCTTTCCTCTCTTCCCTGCCCTGTCCCCTTTCCTCTAGTATTATCTTTGCAGTGCCCAAAGCAATCTCTCTTTGTTGATAGAATCTATTGGTTGTATGGATGTTAGGGTAGTCTGAGAACGAACCTCTGTGACTGTTGGAGGGCTGCTACTCAAATGTTATGGTACCATTTATTGCTTAGAAACATCATACAACATTGGCTGAGCTGGGGGAAATGGTATACCTGTTAAAAGGCAGGGAAAGCAGCTTTCAACCTACTTCCCTCAGCTGTGGAGAAATTGCTTTGTCAACTTTAAATTGAAATATGTCAGTTACTATTATAGAGTTAAAATCACCTTGGACATTCAGGAGGACTTGAGTTCTAGCCTCAATTCTGTGTGATTCTGATCAAGTCTTTTAACTGTTATGGGTCTCTGTTTTCTTACCTGAAAATAAGGAGGGGTGATGTACAGCAGATGGAAGGGACCTTGCAAGTCATTTAATGCAATCCTCCTCATTTTACAGTTGAGAAAAATGAAGCTAGGATGAGTGAATTGATTTGTTCAAGGGTCACATAAGTAACCAATAACTAGGCCAAGGTTGTGTGCTTCCCAAACCAGTGTATCAGCATACATTTATTAAATGCCTACAATCTGCTGGGCACACACTAAGGTCAGACATACAAAGAATGAAATATTTCCTATTCTCAGGGACCTGCTGACTCCCTTCTGATGTGGAAGAAAACAAATATATATGAATATATGTAAAATAAGTATATAAAGAGTAAATATAAAGAGAATAGCAACAAATTAGATGAATACAAGGTTATATGGGAGGTAGGGCCCTATCAGTTTCCAAGATTAGAAAAGGTTGCATGTCAAAGATAGTTTACTGCAGTGTCTTGAAAGAGGAAAGACATTCTAATAGATAGACCTCAGTAGGGAGTGTATTCTAAGCATGGAAGGCTGGTGCAGTGAGATGGAGAGTTGTGTGAAGAACTGAAGACCAATTTACATTGATGGTAGAGTGCTTGAAATACAACAATGCTGGAAAAATAGATTGGGGCCAGGTTTAGAAGGGCTTTAAAAGTCCTTTAGTACATAAGCATTGACTTGAGAGTGATTTCTGCCCTCAGTGGCCTCACAGTCTAATTGGGGGGATCACAAGCAAACAAGTATATGCAAACAAGGTTGTACAGAGCTAATAGGTAACAACTAGCCGAATGAAAGCATTAACATTGTGGGAGTAGGAAAGGCCCTTGTGGAAGATGGATTTTAGCTGGAATCTAGGAAAACCTGGAGACAGATGAGGAAGGAAATCTTTCTGGGCTGGGGAACAGCAAGAGAAAATGCCTGGAGGTAAGAGATAGCCTTTTTTTGGGAATCATCTAGGAGGCCAGTGTCCAGATCATTAGATCAAAGAATATGTGGTAGGTAGTAAGGTGTAAGAAGACTGAGAAGTTGGAGGGGAGGGTAGATTCTATAGAGCTTTGAATGTCACAGGAGTTTGGATTTGATACTGGAGACAGTAGGGAACCACTTGAGTTTAAAGTGGAGGGGAAGGGTTATATGGTTGGACTTGTGGAATTGTGCTTTAGGAAAAAAATCACTTCTATAGACTGACAGGGGAAACTTGAGGCAAGCAGACCCAACCATCAGGCTATTGCCTTATTGACCAGACCTGAGGTGAGTAGTAGCAATATTTGAGGAGAGAAGAGGAGTTTAGCTGGAGAGACAGGCCTTGGTCAGAGATTGAATATAAGGAGGGGTGAGAAAGCAACTCCTAGGATTGGGAGTATATTTGTTGGTGTTCTCTACTATGGCAAGTATGTTAATAGTGGAGAGGGTTTAGAAGGAAAGATAATGAGTGTTATTTTGCATATGTTGACTTTCAGATATCTACTTGACATTCAGTTTTGAGATGTCTGAAAGGCAGTTGAATATATGAGACTGGGGAAGGGGTCCCCATAGTGGTCAGGTTGATTTGAGAATCATCAGCATAGAGATGATAATTAAATCTATGGGAGCTGATGGAGTGATGGAGAAGTGATGGAGAAGAAAAGAGGATTCAGTATTGAGCTCTGTGAGACAAAGTTAAGGGTGTTACCTAAATGAGGAACCAGCAAAGGAGACTGAGGAGTAACCTGATAGGTAGTAGAGTATCAAGGAGCAGAGGAGAGGGTGATCAACAGTGTCAAAGGCTGCAGGGATATCAAGAAGGATCACATCTGAGAAAAGACCATTGAATTTGACAAGAGATCTTGGATATTTTTAGAGAGAGTTTTAGTTGAAAGATAAGGTCTGGAGATGGATTTTAGAGGGTTAAGAAGAGAGTGAAAGGAGAAAAAGTAGAAGGACCTATTGTAGAATGCCTGGGGTCACAAAGAGCAGAAGAGATATAGTATAATTAATAGGATAAAATGAGCAAATGAGGGTTTTTTGAGAATGGGGAAGATATGGGCATGTTTGAAGGCAATAGGGAAGGAGTCAGTAGACAGGGAGAGATTGAAGATAGGCAAGGGAGGGGAGATTAGAAGAGGGGACAATCTGTTGGAGATGGTTCAGGCTAAACTGAGGTGCTTATATTTGATTCTAGAGACATTTGGGATCTATTAGAATTATTTAAGAAGGGGGCTGAAGTACAAATCTGTACTTGAGAAAAATCACCATGGAGGTGTGTAAGATGGACTGGAGTGAAAAGGGAGAAGAGAAGGAAATCAATGCTTTCATGTATAAAGTATCTACTATATGCCAGGCACTTTTACAAAAATGTTATCTCCTATGATCTTCACAATAACCCTACAAAAAAGGTACTATTATTATCTTCATTTTACAGTTGAGAAAACTGAGGCAGATTGAAGAGGGTAAGTGACTGACAGGGTCATCAACTAGTTTTTTAAGTATCTTAGGCCAAATATCAACTTAGGTCTCCTGTACTCCATGCCCAGTGAGGCAGAGAAATCAGTCAGGAGGTGTCAATATAAGTGAGAAGTGAAAAGTACCAAAGGTGATGGCTGTGTGAATAGAAAGAAGGGGTTTTTCTGGAGGTAGAAATGGACAGACTTGGCAACTGATGGTGTAGGTAGAATGAGAGTTGAATGAAGAATCCAAGATAACACCAACGTTATGACCCTGAGAGACTGGAAAAATGGTGGTGCCTTCAACATGAAAGGGAGAAAGAAGGGTCAATTTTTGGGGAGAAATGAGTTCTGTTTTGGGTTTTTGAAGCTTGAGAGGTCTCCAAGATATGTAGTTTGAAATACCCAGTAGGTGATTTTGTTATGGGACTGAAGATTGGAGAGAACTATCTGAAGATCTATGTCTCTGGCTGTCTTTTTATATTTCTGTGTCTATATAGATATCAATTATATATCTAGATTTAGATAATGTCTGAAAATGGCCATTCTGGAACCAGCTGGGTGCTGATTGTTAAAATTTCAGTGTTGTATTTGTTGGGTTTAGTAGACACTGTCAGATGAGGGACCAACTGAGTATTTTGACCAGTACTAGGATTTCTCCACTGTGGGTTGAAGGTGCCCAGCAGTTAGCTCTGGATGGGCCAGAGCCTGATCTAGGTCCAGCACACAGGTTACTTAGTCACAGAATGGTACAAAGTCAATAGAAGATTTAATTTCTTTTCCACAGAGAGGTTTGGAGGGAAAGGGGATTCCCTGTTGTTAGATCCCACTAGCTAATAAATCCCAAACCTAAACCTTCACAAGAAGGACCTTCAGAGATATTGCTGTTCTACACTTTTCACCCTATCCTCTCTAACCTGGAACGCAGACCCTATTCTGACTAACCTGCACTATCCAAACCTCTCTTGAGTATTAATAGCAGTGCTGGTCTGTGGCAGATTAGACGGGGACCCAAGGGTAGGTCCCAGATCCAATTGGACCCAGACCTCTGCTTACAGACAGTGCAGATAGCTGGGTGCTGGTTCAGGCTATGGTCAGGTTAACAGGATCTTCTTCCAGGGAAACACAGGTCACAGTAACAAGGACAGGATCAGAAACCTAAGGTCTTCATTAGGTACTTGGCATTCACTCCCTCCAGGTCCATATGCAGTCAGCAAATCCCCAGAGAGACAGCCCACAGCCCTGAATTTCAGCTTAACCCTTCCTTCTAGCATTCCAGAATCTTCCATCTTCATACATCTGTCCTCTGCAAACTATCATAAATCTTACTATAATTATCTCTTCCTCATAACAGTGTAAGGAGGGGGTAGTTAGGTGACTCAGTGGATTGAGAACCAGTCCTAAGTTCAAATCTGACTTCATTCACTTCCTAGTTGTATGACCCTGGGCAAGTCACTTAACTCCCATTGCCTAGTCCTTACTACTCTTCTGCCATAGAACTAATTTAAAGTATTGATTCTAAGACAGAAAGTAAGGGTTTGAAAAAAACCTCAGTATAAGAATTTACAACTTGGAAATCTGCAAATGATACACATTAGAGCCTGATTTATTGTTTTGTTGATGGTCTAGATCAGTGATGGGCAAATTTTTTAAAGAGGGGGCCAAAGGAAAGGAAATGCTCATCTGTCAGTCTGTTTCTAAGGCAACTCTTTCAAGGTTTCATTTTATTGTATCCTACTCATTGTATTCGTCAGATTAGGAATAATGTCATACAAGTGGGAAAGAACATTTCAGTGGGCTGCGTTTGGCCTGCAGGCTGTAATTTGCCCATCATTGGTCTAGATATAAAAATGATGGACAAAATGTTAATAATGCAGGTTAAACTTAAAAGTGTGTCATATGTAATAGTTAAAATTAAATTATGAGGCTGCAAGTAGCTTTAATAACTTTATTACATCAAAGTAGTGATAATAAAGAGAGGGAAATGTAGAAAAGAGGTAGAGAGTCGCTTAGCTTAATTTGCCCCCATGATGGATTGAAGCTCACCACTGATATGGGTTCCTTCAGTTTCCAAGCTCCAGCCAGAAGAACCTGAACAGTCTCCTGGTCTCACCTGATAAGCATTTTTCTCCACCCACTAGCTCTTCCCCCCTCACTTCTCAGGAATCAACCATAGTTCCTTAATTTGCCTGGCACCATCTAAGGGGCCAGTGCCTGTGGGATCAGTTTCAGCTTCCCTTTTCTGAGGGTTTGTTTAACTTGCACATTGCAGTGGTCTTTGACCTCCAGGCCACTGATTTATGACATCAAACAAAGCAACATAATGGGGAGAGAGAGAGATTCCCTTCTAACACGTATTTATATTTTTCTTTCTGGAGAGCCAGCTAAGCTAATTGTTAAAATGGACTCTATATATATCTGTACATTTGTGAGGCATTTGCATGGAGATAATTAGATCCCTGGGATCTGATGAGAGAGTAGTTAGATTAGAAAGAGAAGGGGGCTTAGGTAATATCCACACTTGAGGTAGGTAGTCTATGGATGATAAGGCAACAAAGAAGTTCAGAAAGATTAAGAGGAAAATTTCTATCTGGAAAAAGAAGTTCAGAAAGACAAAAGGAGGCAATAGTGTCAGGAGAGACAGGAAAGAGGAGAGAGTATTCAGAAGTGGGTGATGAGCAGTATCAAATGCAGTAGATAGGTTGAGAAAAATGAGGACTAAGCCAAGACTGTCAGATTCAAACAGTTATTTGATTATTGGCAATTTTGAAGTCCCCATTTGAATGATGACATCGGAAACTAGATTACACAGCGTTCTTTCTACTGTACTACAATTTTAGATTACTTACAGCTCTGACATCATGTGTTTTTATGAAATGATTTTTAAGACCGGTTTTTTTTGGAGACTGGAATAGGCACTGAAGTACTTGCAAGCCTGGATTTCCTTATTCTGATATTTACCCTATTAGCTTTACCACTTTATAGTACCTTTTTAACACTTAAAGGCAAGTTAAATTTCCTCTCTAGCTTTTAGTTTCCTTATCTTTAAAATGAGGAGTTTGTAGTAGTGACTTCCTAACGTCCCCTCCAGTTCCAAATCTGTGATCTTGTAATGGCGCAGTTTAGATGGAAAGATTTTGAGGCATGTATAATTGGTGTAGATAATCCTAAATTAATCCTTTCTGATGAAAATAGAATTAAAATATTTTTACAATGATACACAACAAAAACCCCCAAACAACAGGAAAACTTGTGATGATGATGGTGGTGGTGGTGATGGTGGTAGTGGTAGACTCTTAATGACTTATTCTTCTTGATCCTTGAGGAAGGGACAATGAGAGGAGGGTTGTGGAGGTGCTTGTTTGGCTTCATATAAGACAATTTTCTAACAGAGACATTCTAAAGTAGAATATAGGCCAACTTAAGAGATAATTTGATTTCTGTAAGGAAGATCTTCAAGCAGAGCCACTGATGATCAATTATGGGTATATTTTGGAGGAGAGTCCAGTTCTAATTTGGTTTAAACTAGAGTACTAGATGTTTCTAAGGTGTATTCCAACTCCTGAAACTATAACAGTTTTAATAATGAACTGAATGCAAGGGATTTAATATTGTATTCTATTACTAAATGATAGCTAAATAACTCTTTCTTACAATCCACTGGGAAGTTATAAAATGGTTACAAAGAGACAATTTTTTGCTGGTAGTAATGGCTAAGTTGCCCATTATTACTACTACCCCTACATTGAGGTTCTAATAACTTCACTATTTCTAGTTTTTACCTCTTAAGAATTCTCCATTGACACGGTCATCACCTAAACTCTTTCCTTGCTCTTCACCTTTTTAGACCAAAAAAGGGGAACATGTCATCACCTAAACTCTTTCCTTGCTCTTCACCTTTTTAGACCAAAAAAGGGGAACATGTATTCTTTTATCTCTCTGATGATGTTTTTAACAGCATGGGAAACTGTCACACATATTTTGTTTTACCTAGAAGCACATATTTTTGTTCACTTAGTCCTTTTGGAAACAAAGAATTAGGCCTTGTCCTCTAGCAAGGAATTAGTTGACACTAAAAGGTCTTTGCCTATTGGTGAAATTATTGATCCACATCTACTAACAGGCAGATTCATTAGCTTTTACTATTTAATAAGTAGAGATTCTGTGTGGGTCTTGCCTTCTCTTGTATATATCAGTCTTCTGTTACATACAAATCTTATATATTTGTTTCCCTGTTAAGCAGACTATTATTGCCAGCTGTTGAATCTGCTATATTCGCAAATTTATTTGGGACCAGAACTTGTGGATCTTTTTAGGCCTTGGTCATAGTGGTTCTGGAAAGTGGCACTCCACAAAATAAGTACACAATTTTGCTTAGGAGGGAAAACGCACTTTATTGGGACTCTGAATTCATGAACTGTAGGAGAATTCTTATAATGAATATATCAATCTAGAATATATTAAACTGGTAGGTAAATGGAATAGAATATTGCATAAGCTAGTAATATTCAATACACCAATCAATAAAATAACTCCCAAATCATCAAAATAGAATAGAATCCCTAAAAATACTCTTTTAAGTATAAGGTACACAGATTATTCCTTTAAAGATTATTATAATGGATTGATACTTCTTCTAAACCTACTTGGGCTACTTGGTTGGTGCTTTGAAGACTTTCTAATTTCTAGCAAAGAGGAGGAAAGAAATGAAGAGAACTGCACCTCTGATCAATCCTAGGGAAAGAAGGGCAAAGGAGAAAATCATGACAGCCTACCTCTTTTGCTCAAATTTGACAAAGGAAGAGTGTGACAAAGCCAAGAAACTGTTCTCTTAGTCCAAAGAGAGAAAGAAGAGTAGAAACATGCCTAGAGGCAATTTCTTTTGTAACCAGCCAGAAAAGAGGGTGAGATCCAGGCTCCTCTTTCTCTGTTACTGCATCCAACCAAATGAGATCACTTGTTTCTAATTCTGTACCCTGTTGCTTTGGACTCATGGCTGTCTCTCAGCTCTATTCCCACTGGTGAAGATGCTTCCAATTATAATCTCTTCCAGTGGAAAGATTTAGTTTAGAATGAAAGGAGTCTGTACTCATTTATTGCATGTTTTGATTCCATAGGAGATTACCTGTGGATCAAAAAAGTCCTATTGAATTCAGCTGGGAAAAATTGACCCTTGTCCCATATTCAGAGTACCATCTTTACTAGAGCTAGATGAAGGAAGAGTTGATTTCTTACACATCTCCACTTGCATTGCCAGAGGATGTCCTTTATTAATTGGCATTTTCAGTAACATTGTCAACAGGGGAGCTTCAGATAAGTCTTATTCATTCATTTTTTTCTCACCCTCTTTCCACCACTCCTGCACCTACTGAGAAGACAAGAAAATAAAACTCCATTACAAATTTGAGTAGTAACACAAAACAAATGCATGTCCAGGGGTGAGGAGAACAAAAAAGGAAGAAAAGAAAACATGCTTCAATCTACATTTTGGATCTATCACCCTTTTTTGTGGAGGTGGATATACATGTTTCCTAATGACTCCTTTGGAATTGTGGTTGGTTATTATGTTGATCAGAGTTCATAAGCCTTTTAAAGTGGTATGTTTTAAAAAAACCCTTGTCTTCTGTCTTAGACTCAATACCAAGTATCTATTCCAAGACAAAAGAGTGATAAGGTTTAGGCAACAGTGATTAAGTGACTTGGCCAGAGTCATATGGCTAGGAAGTATCTGAGGCCACATTTGAACCTAGGACCTCCTGTCTCCAGGCCTGCCTCTCTAGGTAACTGTCCCTAAAAGTAAAGTATAATCTTTACAATATTGCTATTATTATATAAATTGTTCTCCTGGTCCTCATCACTGTATCAGCTCATACAAACCTTCTAATGTTTTTCTGAGTTTATTCACTTCATCATTTCTTACAGTACAACAGTATTCTATCACATTCACATATCGTAGGTTTTTTAGCCATTCCCTAATTGGTGAGTATTTCCCCAACTGGCGAGCTCAGTTTCGAAATATATATGTATATATATTTTTTAATAACCCTCACTTTCTGCTTTAGAATCAATACTGTTTATTGGTTCCAAGGCAGAAGAGTGGTAAGGGCTAGGCAATAGGGGTTAAGTGACTTGCTCAGGGTCACACAGCTAGGAAGTGTCTGAGGCCAGATTTGAACCTTTGACATCCCATCTCTAGACCTTGTTCTCAATCCACTGAACCACCCAGATGCCCCCTATAAAATTTTTGTACAGATGGTCTGTTTTTCTCTTTCTTTGATCTCGGTGAGAAGGAGTAGCAGTATTACAGAGTCAAAGGTATACATATTTTATGAGTTTTGGGGCATAGCCATTTCATAGCTACACATATAATGCATTGAAGTTCAAGTTTTCCTACTTTCCCCTTCAGCATTTTCTTTTTCTGTTTTTGTTAACTAAGCCAATCTGATGGGAGTGAAGTGGGTTGTTTTAATTTGTATTTCTCTTAACTATTTGTGATTTATGGCATTTTAAAATATGATTATTGATAGCTTGGATTTCTTCTCCTGAAAATTGCCCATGCATATCCTTTGACCACTTAACAATTGGAGAATGGTTTTTATTCTTATAAATTGGACTAAGTTCTTTATTTAGCTTAGAAATGAAATCTTTATCAGATAAACTTGATGCAGATACTCATCTCCCCACCTCATTTTCCCTTTGCTCCATTTATTTATTTATTTATTTGATTTTTAAGACCCTTATCTTCCCTCTTGGAGTCAATACTGGGTATTGGCTCCAAGGCAGAAAAGTGTTAAGGGTAGGCAATGGGGGTCAAGTGACTTGCCCAGGGTCACATAGTTGGGAAGTGTCTGAGACCTAGGACCCCCTTTGCTTGTTTTAGCTGCATCGGTTTTATTTGTTCAAAAGCTTTAAATTTTTATATAATCAAACATCTTTTATTTTTCTTAGTCATTGAACCTTTTTATCTCATTTGGCCTTGAATTCTTCCCCTACTTAGGATACCTTTTAATACTTACCTTTTTGGTATGTTCATGATACCTACATATCATCATGCCCATTACATGAAAATACATGATTATTTTTGTTTTTTCTAAAATTTTGTGATCTTTTAAAATTTTATTTAATTAGAATATTTTTTCCATGGTTGCATGATTCATATTCTTTTCCTCCCCTCTTCCTTTCCCTGTCCTGGAGCTGACAAGCAATTCCACTGGGTTATATCATTGTTTAAAACCTATTTCTATATTTTCCATATTTGCAAAAGAATGATCATTTAGAGTGTAAATCCACAATCATATTTCCATCGACCCATGTGATCGATCATATGTTTTTCTTCTGAGTTTCTGCTCCCACAGTTCTTTCTCTGGATGTGGATAGTGTTCTTTCTCCTAAATTCCTCTGGATTGTCTTGGATCATTGCATTGCTGCTAGTAGAAAAGTCTGTTACATTCGATTGTGCCATAATGTATCAGTCTCTGTGTACAATGTTCTCCTGGTTCTGCTCCTTTTGCTCTGCCTCAATTCCTGGAGGTCTTTCCAGTTCACATGGAATTCCTCCAGTTCATTATTCCTTTGAGCACAATAGTATTCCATCACCAGTAGATAGAACAATTTGTTCAGCCATTCCCCAATCAGTGAACACCCCCTCATTTTCCAATTTTCTGCCACCACAAAGAGCACTGCTATAAATATTTTCATACAAATATTTTTCCTTATTATCTCTTTGGTGTACAAACCCAGCAGTGCTATGGCTGGATCAGAGGGCAGGCATTCTTTTAAAGCCCTTTGCTCATAATTCCAAATCGCCCTCCAGAATGGTTGGACCAATTCACAACTTTATCAGCAATGCATTAATGTCCCAATTTTGCCACATCCCCTCCAACATTTATCACTTTCCTTTGCTACCATATTGGCCAGTCTGCTAGGTGTGAGGTAGTATCTCAGCGGTTTTTTTTTTATTTGCATTTCTCTAGTCAAGAGGCATTTAGAACACTTTTTCATGTGCTTATTGATAGTTTTGATTTCTTCATGTGAAAATTGCTTATTCATATTATAACACTAATGCAAAAACTCCAAGCTAAATAGGTTATTAAGAGGGAGCAAAACTCCCAATAAAGCTGGACTCTGGACCAGATTAGGACCAGAAAGCCCAAACCTTAGGAGATAGCCTTTTTTATGCCAAGAAATCTGATGATGCAGTAACAGGAAAAAAAAAATCAGAATTAAAATAGAAAGGTTATAACATCATTCATATGGACGTTTCTTAATGAATGACTGTCAAGTGATGATTAAGTGTAAAAAAAAGATCACTATGGGTGGTAACATGTCTATCATTATAGCTGACATTTCCAAGGCCTTTGCAATATTCAGTCAGGGTCTTAGTGTTTTTGCTGACGATTATGGTGCAGTATTAGGAGTCAGCAGTTTGGTTAACTGATTTGTGCAAACAAGAGTAGCCCTCCACCTCCTGTATGCATCTCTTAATGCACATGAGAGGGGTGTGGTAGGATTAGTGGAAACTCCTGGGTTATAGACTTAAAGTCAAGATGTAAACAAGATTTGATGTTTCCCTAAATTTAACATTCTTTGCTGATCTTTATAATTTCTATGAAGCAAACTGTTATTTGACTAAAAACTAATGATTGTGTTATGAAAATAATTATAAAGGCTGATACTATTATAATCATAAAAGGGGGTGGGAGTTTCACACTCACATTATCCTTTGACCATTTGTTGATTGGTGAATGGCTTGATTTTTTTTTTTTGTAAATTTGACTTAGTTCCTTATATATTTGGGAAATTAAACCTTTGTCAGAATTTTGTTATAAAAATGTTTCTCTGTTGCTTTCCTTCTAATTTTGGTTGCATTGGTTTTGTTTGTACAAAACCTTTTAAATTTGAGGTAATCAAAATCATTCATTTTACATTTTGTAATGTTCTCTTATCTCTTGATTGATCTTAAATTCTTTCCTTTCCCACAGCTTTGAGAGGTGTATTATTCTATGTTCACCTAATTTATTTCACTCTTTATATTTAAGTCATTTGCCCTTTTTGAATTTATCTTGGTATAGGATATGAGATTTTGATCTAAACCTAATCCGTTTTCCAATTTTCCCAACAGTTTTTGTCAAATAGTGAGTTCTTGTCCCAAAAGTTGGGATCTTTGGGTTTATCGAACTCTAGCTTGCTGAGGTCATTTACCCCTAGTCCAGTGATGGGCAAACTTTTTAAAGAGGGAGCCAAAGGAAAAGGAAATGCTCATCTGTCAGTCTGTTTCAAAGGCAACTCTTTTGAAGTTTCATTGTATTGTATCCCATTCATTGTATTTGTCAGATTAGGAATAATGTTGCCCTATGGAATAGAACATTTCAGGGGGCCCCATCTGGCCCACAGGCATAATTTGCCCATCACTGCCCTAGTCTATTCCATTGATCCTTCCTTCTGTCTCTTAGCCAGTACCATATTGTTTTGATGACCATTGATTTATAGTACAATTTAATATCTGGTACTGCTAGGCTCCCATCCTTCACATTTTTTTCATTATTTCCCTTGATATTCTTGATCTCTTGTTCTTCCAGATGAACTTTGTTATAATGTTTTCTAATTCTATAAAAAAAAGTTTCTTGGTAATTTGATAGGTATGGCACTGAATAAATAGATTAATTTGGGTAGGATTGTAATTTTTATTATATTAGCTCATCCTACCCAGGAGCAATTAATGTTTTTCTAATTTTTTAGACCCAGTTTTAATTGTGTGAGAAGTGTTTTGTAGTTGTGTTCATATGATTCCTGTGTTTGTCTTGGCAGATAGATTCCTGAATATTTTATATTGTCTAGAGTGATTTTCAATGGAGTTTCTCTTTCCAACTCCTACTGCTGAGTTTTGTTGGAAATATATAGGAATGCTAATGATTTATGTGGGTTTATTTTATACCCTGCAATGTTGTTAAAGTTAATTATTTCCACTAGCCTTTTAGTTGATTTTCTAGGATTCTCTAAGT
Organism: Gracilinanus agilis; assembly: GCF_016433145.1. Lineage (NCBI taxonomy): Eukaryota > Metazoa > Chordata > Mammalia > Didelphimorphia > Didelphidae > Gracilinanus > Gracilinanus agilis. The sequence goes on along the minus strand of NC_058130.1, from coordinate 113,617,105 downwards.
ATACTATCATATCTGCAAAGAGTGATAGTTTAGTTTCCTCATTGCCTACTTTAATTCCTTCAATTTCTTTTTCTTCTCTAATTGCTCCTGCTAGCATTTCTAGTACAATGTTAAATAATAGAGGTGATAATGGACATCCTTGCTGCACTCCTGATCTTTTTGGGAAGACTTCTAACTTGTCCCCATTGGGGTTGATGCTTGCTGATGGTTTTAAATATATACTGAATCTTATTTTGAGGAAGGGCCCTTCTATTCCTATGCTTTCTAGTGTTTTCAATAGGAATGGGTGTTGTATTTTGTCAAAGGCTTTTCTGCATCTATTGAGATAATCATGTGAGTTCTGTTGGTTTGATTATTGATATGGTCAATTATGTAGATGGTTTTCCAAATATTAAACTATCCTTGCATTCATGGAATAAATCTCACATGGTCATAGTGAATAATCCTTTTGATAACTTGCTGTAGTCTTTTTTGCTAGTATTTTATTTAAGTTTTTTGCATCTATGTTCATTAAGGAGATTGGTCTATAGTTTTTTTTCTCTGTTTTTCCTCTGTGTGTGTGGCTTTGGAATCAGTACCATATTTGTGTCATAAAAAGAATTTGGTAAGACTCCTTCTTTGTTTTTTTTTTTTTTGGTCAAATAATTTGTATAGTATTGAGATTAGTTGTTCATTAAATGTTTGATAGAATTCACTTGTGAATCCATCTGGCCTTGAGGATTTTTTCTTAGGAAGTTCCTTCATGGCTTGTTCAATTTCTTTTTCTAAGATGGGATTATTTAAGTATTCTATTTCCTCTTTTGTTAATCTTGGCAATTTATATTTTTGTAAATATTCACCCATTTCATCTAGATTGTCATATTTATTGCCATATAATTGGGCAAAATAGCTGTTAATAATTACTCTAATTTTCTTTTCATTAGAAGTGAGATCTTTGATACTGTCAATTCGATTATCTTCTTTTTTTCTATTAGATTAGCCAGTACTTTATCTATTTTATTTTATTTTATTTTATTTTTCAGAGTACCAGTTCTTAGTCTTATTTATTAGTTCAGTAGTTCTTTTACTTTTACTTTTATTAATTTCTCCTCTAATTTTTAGGATTTCCAATTTAGTTTTTATCTGGGGATTTACAATTTGTACTTTTTCTTATTTTTTAAATTGCAAGGCCAATTCATTGATCTCCTCCTTCTCTATTTTGTTGATATAGGCACTCAAAGATATACGTTTTCCCCCGAGTATCCCGTAGATTTTGATATGTTGTCTTCTCATTGTCATTCTCTTTAATGAAGTCTGTAATTGTTTCTATGATTTCTTTTTTGACCCACCAGTTTTGATGAATTAGATTATTTAGTTTCTACTTAATTTTAAATTTCCCTTTCCATGGACCCTTTGTTAATTATAATTTTTACTGAATTATGATCTGAAAAAGTTGCATTTATTATTTCTGCTTTTCTTCATTTTTTTTTTTTGCAATATTTCTGTGCCCTAGTACAGTGATGGGCAAAGTAGGACAAGATGTGGGCCCTTGAAATGTTCTATCCAGCTGGGTGTCATTATTCCTAATCTGATGAATACAATGAGTAGGATACATTACAATGAAACTTCGAAAGAGTTGCCTTTGAGACAAAATGTAGCTCAACAAACAATTTTATAAAATATATTCCTTGAATAGTTTATTGATCTAATCATTATTCTTTTTTTAAAAATTGATTTATTTTGAACTTGACAAATGCCAACAAATCTGAACATTTCCATATACTAAGTACAGAAGGATATTATATATGAAAATTTGAATTTCACTTCATTAACTTAGTTATTTCTTTTAAAAAAGCATAAACTGAATTCAACATGTTCAGACCGAAAGCTTAGCCACTTGTCTGTTTCCCTAAACCATATTTTCTTCTTTTCTATGTATTTTAAAATGCTTTATTGATGAGCCTTTCTGACTACATTCATTATACTTTTCTCTCAAATTATTGTCCCTCCTTTGTAATAAGTTGTCATAATAATAGAAAACATCCACATATTGAAGTGCAAGTTTGAAAATGTACGTCTCATTTTGTACCTCTAATTCATTAGTTCTCTCTTAATTAAGAATTGGGGTGAGTGCTTCATCCACAGTCTTCAAGAATTGAGGGGGTGAAAGAAGGGAAGGTAGATAGGAAGGTATGAGGAAGGATGGATGGGAGAAAGGAGAGAGGAAGGTAGAGGAAGGGAAAGGAAGGCAGGGTCCCAGCCCTCGCAGGGGGAAATTGACCAGAGCCCTTTGGGGCTCAAATAAAAGATCAAAGAGCAACTTAGGGTTTAGAATAAGTAGGTTTTATTTAAATTAGAAAAGGGAAGGTCTAGGGAAAATTAGGAGGTAGATAGAAGGGGAAAAAGAGAGAGCTCAGGATCCAAGAGCCTCTGGGCTGAAGAGAGTGAGAAGGCGCCAAACTTTCTCTTTTATACTTTCTCTTACACCTCTGACAAAGGAAGTGGCAGGTGTCAGGGGAAGTTGTAGCTGGGAGCCCTGGGAGACATAGCCCCCCAGGACTTACAGCAATTTCAAATGACAAAGAACCCTGGTTGGTTATTACCTTGAATGGAAGTGTTAAGTGTTCTGAAGTTGTTTTTCTTTACAATGTTGTTATTGTCTAAATTCTTCCCATTTCAGTCTGCCTTAGTATATACAGATTTTCCCAGCATTCTTTGAATCTAGCCCTTTAGTTATTCTTATGGCATACTATTCTATTACATGCATTTATCATAATTTCTTCAACCATTCTCCAGTTCATGGGTATCTCCTTTAATATCCAGTTCTTTGCTATAATAAAAAGAGCTTCTATAAATGTTTTTATACTTGTCCTTTTTTTCTGATCCCTTTGAAGTAAAGGCATAGCATTAGTACCTCTGGATCAAAAGGTATATATAGTGTGATGACATTTTGGCCATAGGTTCAAATTGTTTTCCAGAAAGTCTGGAACAATTCACAGTTCCGCTAAAATTACACCAGCGTGACTGTCTTCTTATAGCCCTTCCAAAATTGTAATTTTCTTTTTTTGTCATATTTGTCAATCAGATGAGCATGAAATAGTCTGAGTTGTTTTAATTAGTGTTTTTATTATTAATTGTGATTTGGAACATTTTTTCATAAGATTATTGATAGCTGGCCATTCTTATTTTGAGAGGTGCCTATTCATTTCCAAAGACCACTTGTCTTTTGTTGAATGGCTCTTGTTCTTGTATATTTAAATAAATTACCTATATATCTTGGATATCAGTCCTCTTTTACAGAAACTTGTAAAGATTTTATCCTAATTGTTTGCCTTCTAATTTTCCTTCTACAGCAATTACCTCCATTGATTTTGTTTGTTCAATAATGATTTCCTTCTACTCTCTAATTTATAATTTAACCTTTTATTTGGTGCTTATTGTAGCATGAGATGGTTTTTTAAAAACATTTTTTATTTTGTTAAATTTTTCCCAATTATACTCAAAATTTTTTAGCATTTATTTTAAAACACCTTTGAGTTCCAAAATCTCTCTCTCCTACCCCTTGAGAAGACAAGAACTATGTTTCTGATTACATAAGTGAAGTAATGCAAAATGTGTTTCCATATTAGCCATGTTGCAAAAGAAAACACACACACAGTCTAAGGAGAGACAACATGTAAGCAACTACATACAGCCAAGATATATACAGAATAAACTGAAGATACTCTTAGAGAGAATGAGCAATCATTGAGGAGGCCTGAGAAAGGCTTCTTGAAAAATTATGTGATTTTATATGGTCCTAAATGAAGCCTGAGAAGTCAGGAGGTGGAAATGAAGAGGAAGAGAATTCTAGGCATAGGGAGATAGCCAGTGAAAATGCAAGGGTTTGGAAGATAGAATCTTATTTGATTTTTAATTTTTCAAAAATTTTTTTCATTTTTTTATCCAAGTATTTTTCTGCGGTACATGATTCATGCTTTTTCCCTCCTCCTTTCCCTCTCCATTCCCAGAGCCAAAAAGTAATTCTACTGGTTTATACATGTATTTTCACTCCATACCTATTTCCATATTATTCATTTTTGTAATAGAGTAATCTTTTAAAAATCACCCCCCCCACATCCAATACCCATATAAACAAATTATAAATCAAATGTTTTCCTTCTGAATTTCTAGTCCCACAGTTCTTTCTCTTGATATGATTAGCATTCTTTTTCACAAGTCCCTCGGGATTGTGCTGGGTCATTGCATTGCTACTACTGCAATAAGTTGATTTGCAAATGTTTGTCCCTTGATGTTTCAGTTTCTGTGTACAATGTTCTCCTGGTTCTGCTCATTTCCCTCCACATCAGTTCATGGAGGTCTTTCCAGCTCCTTTGAAAATCAAGCAGTTAATTGTTCCTTATTGCACATAGTATTTCATCACCGTCATATACCACAATTTGTTCAGCCATTCCCCAATAGAGAGACATCCCTTCATTTTCCAATTTTTTGCTACCACAAAGAACACGACTATAAATATTTTTGTTCAAACATTTTTAATTATTAGGAAGATAGAATCTTATGCTTAGATCAGGAAGGAGGCCAGTTTCATTGAATTGTAGAATAGATGAGAGAAGTAAGGTCTTAGACTGAAACTGTAGGAAGGTGCCAGGTTTTAAAGAGCTTTAAAAACCAAGAGAAGATTTTATATTTGATCCTGGAGATAATAGAGAGCCATTGAAGTTTATTGATTTGTATTTTAGGAAGATCATTTTGGTAGTTGAGAGGAGGCTATACAGGAATTGGGGAGGGAATAATAGTCAAGTAGACCAAACAGAAGAAGGCTATTGTAGTCCAGGTGTGAGGTGGTGAGTGCTTGAACCATGGTAGTGTGAGTCAGAGAACAGAAAGGAGTTGCATATGTGAGATGTTATAAAAATAGTCTAGGCAAAACTTGGTAAGACTGACTGGATAATAGGGTGTTAGATTGTAGATTAGAGGATGACACCAAGGTTGGGGGAATGGGAATGTGGTAGAGTCCTCTTTGATAGATTATTAGTCAAAAAACATTTACTATGGACCTGCTGTGTGCACAAATGATACTGATGAGAAAAAATATAAAAACTATTGCTAAAGATATAGAGATAGGCATGCAACTGAAGACCTAAGGGCATAGATAGAATTTTCATTGCTGCTTCAGAAGAAAGGTAGATTTGAGAAGTGACTGGCCAAATATAAAGATATTAAAAAATGGGATTGGATTTTTGGCGAATGACTTAATGTATGTAGTGGAGAATGTCTTACCACCAGTACAAATGGAAGAAAGATTCTCTATAGTCGATGAATTCCTCCTTGGTAGGTAACACTGTTAATTTTGTCAAGCCCCAGAATACTATAAGGATTCCATGGTGAAATACATGCTTACTTAAAACAGATTGATCTTATAGTCTGTATTATTCATTCAATCAACAATTATGAGCACCCTTCTATGTGCAGGTACTGCATTAAGTTCTAGGGATTTAAAAAGAGCCAAAAGACAATACCTTCCTTGGGAAGTTTACAGTCTAATGGAGGAGACAATGCATAAACAAATGTATACAAAGGAAGCTATATACAGGATAAATAGAAATAATTAAAAGAGAGAAAATACTGAAATTAAGAAGTTAGAGAAAGTTTTCTGAAGAAAGTGGGATTTAGTTGGGACTTAAAAGAAGTTAAGGACATCTATAGACCAGATGGAGTAGGGAGATCATTCCAGGTATGCGGGGCAGCCAGAGAAGATGCCTAGAGGTGAGATATGGAGTGTTTTGTTTGTGGAACATCCAGAAGGCTATTCTGAATTAAAGAATACTGTTGAGGGGGGAGAAAGGGGTGAGAAGACTGGAAAGGTAGAAGGAGGCTAGGTTACGAAGAGCTTTGAATGCTAAAGAGAACATTTTCCATTTTTTCCCCCCACTAACGGCCATAGGAAGCCACAGGAGTTTATTGAGTAAGGGGATGATACATTTTAGGCAAACTGTTTTAGTGGTTGAATGAAAAATAGATTATAGTGGGAAGAAACTTGAGTCAGGCAGTCCCACCAGCAGGTTATTGAAATATTCTAGTCAAGAGGTGTTTAGAACCTGCACTAGAATGATGGCAGTGTTAGAAGAGAGAAGGGAACATATTGGAGAGATGTTTAACGGTGAAATCCACAAACCTTGTCAACAGCTTGGATGTGGGAGGTGAGAAATAGTAAAGAATGCAGTATCTAACTCATAGATTTTGAGCTTGAGGGACTAGGAGAATGACATTCTTGAGGGTAATAAAGAAGATGAGAGGAGGAATGTTTTGGGGGAAAAATAATGAGTTCTGTTTTGAATATGATGAATTTTAGATGTCTATTGGCATCTAGTTCAAGTGTCTGAAAGGCAGTGGAGATGTGAATATGGAGGTCAGGAGCAGAGAGTTTGGGGCAGGATAAGCAGATATGAGAATCAACAAAATAGAGATGGTAATTCATCTAAGCTGGTGAGGTCACCAAGTGAAGTAGTATGGAAGGAGAAGAGAAGAGAATTGGGTGTGATGGAAGAGGATTGAGGAAAGGAGACAGATGTAGTCAGAGAGGTAGTAACAAAACTAGAAGAGAGTACTTTTGAGGAAATCTAGAAAGAAGAGAGAATCAAATTGGAGAGAATGATCAAGTGTTATAGGCTATACAGAGGGATCAAGGAGAATGAGGATTAAGAAAAGGCTCTTTTTGGATTTGGCAATTAAGAGATCATTAGTATACTTGTAAATTATCTACCTGTTTAGAATTTATTTATATTTTGTAATTTCCGAATAAGTAGTAGTTTTATTCTCCAAATGAATGATCATATGTTATTCAGATGACTCATTATTGAGGAAAGGTAGCAGAAAGAAAGGGAAAGTTTTTTCAGATTGCTCCTCTTATCCCATCTCTCTAACCCTCTCAATCTCATGGGTAAAAAGGCAGTGGAAAAGAGACAAAGAGTCATCTGTTTGAGCATTCCTTGATCTTTTTGGTCACTTGCCCTCACTGAATAAGTTGTTAATGAAAAGGATTGGTCTTTGGGAATCAAAAACCCATAGGGAAAAGAGAATTTAGGTTCTATTTATAGATCCTAAAATTAATTTATTTCAGAACCACATTATTTTTCATATTCTATTCTGTTCAGTGATAATTTATAGTTACTATTTTCATTGGGAGAAATAATATGTTGGTTTCTTACAGACTTTTGTATCTACTTGATTTCTAAAATGAAAGACATCTTGGAAGATTTTCATTATCTATAAGTGAAAAATTAAGAAAACTTCTGTGTATTAACAGACGACATCATCATGAGCATCATTCCAAGTAATATAAATGCTGAAATCCAAAGGTAATTCTTAAGTTTTTTCCTTTAATTAATACTATAATAGGAGTGGCTAAAATAAAATTTCATATTAAAAAACTTGTTTGAGATTAGGCCTGTAATTGGCTGCTTCACTTCTAACCTGGATGAGATAGGAAGACCCACTTTCCTATATCCCTCTTCTGGGGAAAAAAAGACAACAACCAGTGTTATAGACAATATTATTAAGGATGTAAAGTTTATCTTTAGAACCCTTCTAACTTCTGGCTTCCACTGTCTTCTATCAATATGCTGCCCTTTGACTATCCATTCCTCCTCACCTTTGATATATTGCTCCATTTAGGGCTAAAATTATGCCTTCCTTCATCCCTTGTCATCTGGAATCAGTACCTTGTTTTTCTTAGCAATTGTATATCTTTATTAATTGTTAGGAGATTTTTATTTCATAGAGTCTTTGAGCTGAAAGAGACCATTTAGAGCAAAAGATATCAAATGTGCCCCTGGAAGTGATCCAATATCCAATTTTTGAAAATATTCATTTATTTTTAACATGTGTTTAAAATTTTTTGTGTTCCAAATTCCCTTCTGGCCTCTTTACCAGCCATTGAGAAAGCAAGCAATATGTCGCTTATTCATGTGAAGTCACATAAAACAGTTGCAAAAAAAAAAGCAAGGAAAAGATAGTGAAAAACATTTCTATCAAACTGAACTCAAGTCATCAATTCTCTTTTTGGAGGTGGATAACATTTTTCAGCATGGTTCCTTTGTAATTGTTTTGGATTATTGTATTTATTAGTGTAACTAAACCTTTCACAGTTGATACAACCCAATAAACATTTATTAAACACCCACTATGTGCCAGGCACTGTGCTAAGTCCTGGGGATACAATTAGTAAAGACAGCTCTTCCTTTCAGTGAGCTTACAGTTTAAAGCGGGAGATAACACACACTAGGAGATGGAAAAAGGGGAGGGGAAAGGGAAAGGGAGAGAGACAGAGAGAGCTAGGGAGGGTCAGGGAAGCTAAGATATGCTGGAAGTCCAGTTTCTGTCCTCTATAAAGGAGGGCATTTGGGAGGAGTTTGGTAATTCTCCCTCCCATCCAGAGGAGAGAGTATTTTGAGGGAGGTGGCATCAATCAAAGCTTGAGTAGTTTACCTGGTAGTGAGTTTAGAAGAGATAAAACTTATCCTGAGAGTACCACCTTTTTCCAAGGAATTGAAGCTAAATAGAACTGCAGATGCTAAGTAGAGGGTTTAAATCAGATAAAAAATATTTAATAAACAAAAATATGATAGAACATGGGTGTAGTTTTTTAAGTCATTATAGGGCTACAAGGATCCTTATATATGGTTTAGTGGCTCCTATTTCTATTTGAGTTTGACACTGTTGATTGAGAGTATTGAGTTCAATTTCTTTATTTTATAGGTAAGGAAATTGAATTCCAGAGAGATTAAGAACTTATTAAAAATCACACAAGCTCTTGCAGGAAATGGGGTCTCAACCCAGTCTTTCTGACTCCTATTCTTTTAAAAAAATTTTATTTTCCCAATTACATGTAATAATAATTTTAAACATATGTTTTCTAAAATTTTAGTATCCAAATTTTCTCCCACCCCCCTTCTAGCATTTTTTGATTCAGGTTATACATGTATGATTATGAAAAGCATATTTCCATATTGATCAAGTTGTGAGAGAATACTCAAATAAAACCAAAACCCCAAAATAAAAACACACACAAAAGTATGCTTTAATCTGCTTTCAGACTCCATCAGTTTCTTTCTCTGGAAGTAGCATTCTTATCATAAGTCTTTCAGAACTGGCTTAGATCATTGTGTTGCTGAGAATACTGTTCATATCTCATGTCCATTTATCAGTTGGGGGATGACCCTTATTCTTATACATTTGATGTTAAATATATTCTTATACTCTATATTTTTTAGATATGAGACCTCTATCCAAGAGACTGTCTATAAATTGCATACTTTTCCCCCCAATTTTTTGCTTTCCTTCTAATCTTGGCTACATTAGTTTTATTTGTACAGAAATTTTAAAATTTAGTATAATAAAAATTATCTATTTTAGATATGAATTCCTTTTCTATCCATAAATCTGATAGGGATTATGTTCCATATTCTAATTTGCTTATGATAACTTCTTTTATGTCTAGGTCATGTATTCATTTTGATCTTATCTTAGTGAATTACATAAGATATTGATCTATACCTAGTTTCTGCCAAACTCTTTCTAGTTGTTCCAACAATTTTAACCAAATATTGATTTTTTTATCCCAATAACCCTGATTGTTACTTTTGTCAAAATACAAGGTCACTATAATCTTGTATTACTGTTTGTTGTATGTCTTTTCTGTTCCATGAATCTGCTTTTCTATTTCTTAGCTGGTACCAGACAGTTTTGATAATTACTGCTTTATAATATAGTTTAAAAACTGGTACTATTAGATCTCATTTCTTTACACAATTTCTTATAAATTAATTTAATATTCTTAATTTTTATTCAACCAAATGAATTATTATAATTTTTTCCTAACTCAATAAATTTTTTTGTTATTTAATTGGAATGGCACTGAATAAATAGTTTAGGTAGAATTGTCATTTTAATTAAATTTGCTTTGTCAACTCAAACAATTACTATTTATCCAATTACTTACATCTGACTATTTGTTTAAAGAGTATTTTATAAATGTGTGGTTCCTAGGTTTGTTTTGGCAGGTATACTCCCAGGTATTTTATTCCATCTATGGTTATTGTTTCTCTAATTCTCTAAGAATTCTTATCCTTGTTTTGTAGGGGAGGATGAAGTTGAGACTTAGAAGAGGGTAAATGATTTGTTAGAGGCGAGACGTGTACTGAAGTCTCTTCTGACTTTTAAGTTCTCTTCTTCATATCAAGCTACACTATTTTTACTTTTACATATATTAATTTATAGTTAGGGAGACATCAGTGACTTATGATAAACAATTTTTACAGGTGTATTTACAAAGATAAACTTCTTAATTCAAATGAATCTGTTAATGTATTTAAGAGATATGTTTTATTAGATTTATATCTCCCTTTGTCTTTTTCTTGGCTGCCTCTTCCTCAGTATCAAAGAAGTTTCTATGGCCTTTAAGGCCCCTCCCACTTTTAAATTTATGGTCCATGATTCTTTTCTTCTTCTTCTTCTTCATCATCATCATCATCATCATCATCATCATCATTATTTACAAATTACATGTAATAACAAATTTCCACATAAGTTTTCTGAGGTTATATGATCCATATTGTTTCCTTCCTTTCTTTCCTCCCCCACCCCAGGGCTGGCAAGCAATTCATTCTGGGTTTTACATGTATTATGATCCAATCATTCTAAGTACTTTTAATGTTAACCTTTTCAAATCTATTAATTCATTCCTTTCAGAAATAATTAAGTCCAATGCTTTTCAGAGACATGTTGAAGTTCTTTGAGGTCAATGACCATTATTCTTTTTTGTCTTTGTATCTTTAGCATCTAACATGGTACCTCTTACGTAGTTGATGCTTAATAAGTAAATATTAGTTGGCTTTCATATTCAAAATTATGTTGAGGGGTTTGGAATATATGGCCTGTAAGGGACATCCCTTCTAGCACGATCACTATAATCTTATGTAACATTACTAAAAAATAGACAAATCATGGTTTCTTAGTGACCTTCTTCCTTTCTGTAGATAATTATCTACTAATTACCACCTTAGAAAGCGAATTACATTCTCTATGTTTCTTTGTCTTTTAGATATTCTTAATGTGAGGATAATTCCGTATGAGCCCCTAAAGCTCTAATATATCTCAACTTGATATGAGCTAACCTTATTTTTCCTAATATTGATCCCTAAACTCTCTTGTTCAGAACTTCTTTCTTTCCTTGCTAGTTGTTTTTCGACTTTTAATGTTAAAATTTAAAGGGTTATATGAATGTTACTTTTATTTCTTGGAAAATTTTGATTTATAACATAGTTCTATTTTAATATAGTTTGCTTTATAAAAATAAGTGTTTTGCCTTTTGATTTGCTTTAATTTACCAGGTGTAGGAGAACATCATATACAGTAACTGCAATATTATGGAAGGTTCAAATTTGATAGACTTTGCTACTAATAGCAATATAATGATCTAGGACAATTCTGAGGACTTATAAAAAATAATGCCATCCTCCTCCAGAGAAAGACCTATTTGAGTAGAAATGCAGATGAAAACATAACTTATCACTTGTTTATTTGTGTATATGTTTTGAGGTTTTTGGTTTTATAAGATTATTTGCTTAAAAAATGAATAATATGGAAATTTGTTTTGTGTGATAATACATGTATAACCCAGATTGAATAGCTTGTCAGTTCTGAGAGTGGGTAGGGAAGAAAGGAGGGCTGGATCATATATCTTTAGAAAACTTATGTGGATTTTTGTGGCTATTTCTTGGAAATGGAAAATATGTGGATATTTCATGGAAATGGAAAATATGTAGATATTTCATCTGTATTAAAATAAAAAAATATTACCAGGTTTGCTTCTCAAATGTTTCCAAATATAACATGTAACATCTATATCAGATGATTTACTGTCTCAGGGAGCAGGGCAGGGTTGAAAAGGGTAGAGAATTTGGAACTTAAAATTGAAAACAAAACAAATGTTTTAAAAGTTTATGAATATAAATATTTGAATATTTGTAGTTTGAAAAGCACTACTCTGAACTACTGAGGACACAAGTGGATTGTTATTGTTATCAAAACATTAAGTTGTTTAAAATTTTTTAAGGTTTTATTTCATCTGTATTAAAAGCTTTCTTTTAAATTTAAACTTGGTTATGCTCTTTACAAATAATGCTACTTAAAAATAATCCAACTGTGTCATAGATAAATGGATATCAGACTTTCAGTAGATTACTAAAATGCTAATCTGTGCATTTTAAAAAATAACATTTAAAAATTATATTTCCACATAGCAGGGGGAAATGCAAGAATAATTTTGATAGCCTTACCTCAGTTTAGTCAGTGTTTAATCAGTTTATTGTGATTTAATAAGCATAAGAGTTTTTTAGTGAGTTAAGTAGAAATATGATTTAGTTATTATTGTAGGAATAAGAGTAATGTATTAATCAATTAACTACTATGTATTGCTTGATTATATTACTTTAATTTGACATATAAGATAGATTTATAGTTTATTATACTTAATTAGGCTTTCCAATGTTAGACACTTGCTGTATTAGCACCCCTACATAGACAAGTGCCCGTGCGCGTGCACACACATACACGCACACACACACACACACACACACACACGATTAATTTTGAGAGAACTAAACTTGAATACTCACAGTTGCCTTGTCATAAATATCCCTGGGACATACCATAGTCCCAGAATATTGCTGACAATATTCTGAAAATATTGAATTGAAAATTCAAAGCCCAAAATACTGATAAAAAGTTACTGATAGGGGGCGGCTGGGTAGCTCAGTGGATTGAGAGCCAGGCCTAGAGACAGGAGGTCCTAGGTTCAAACCCGGCCTCAGCCACTTCCCAGCTGTGTGACCCTGGGCAAGTCACTTGACCCCCATTGCCTACCCTTACCAATCTTCCACCTATGAGACAATGCACCAAAGTACAAGGGTTAAAAAAAAAAAAGGTACTGATGGTTGATGGCCTGGGTACAGTCTGCTGACAAAATGCTAATAGTTGATGGACATGTTCTGTAGCTAATCCTAAGAGTCCCTTCTGAAAATGACCAACCATGTAATGTCTTATTCTATTTTTAGTCATCTCCCAGAGTCTATAAAAGGGACTTGTGAACAAACAGAGAGATTCTTGACATTGAGGAATGTCTTCAAAATTTTTTGCTAAAATTTTTTATTGATATAAAATATATTATTAAATACCAATATTATATAACATAATACTACAACATTGTGAATTATAATACTAATATGCCATATACTTATATATTACAACATATCACATATAAAATATTTTATGTAAAATGTGTTTTATAATTTTATAGGGTTTTGAATATCAATTTTTGTTATAACAAATTTATGCTCTCTGAGGCTATTGAAAGGTTTATTATCCCTATGTTAAGTAGCCTTATATTGGTATTTATTGGGGATTCAGTTATATACTTTCTGTAATTTTTTCTTGTCTCTTGTTATTAGATTCCCAAATAGATGGCAGGATTCTGGAATACAGTGATCATTTTTTACATTTTTTTAATCACCTAATAAAGTATTAGGCATGGTTGTGTGGTAAATACTTATTGAATGAATAAAGATAAATTCTTGCAATAGATAGTGTCATCACTATAAATTTGTGTGTGATAAAGATAGCAGAAGTATTTTTGTAAACCTCAAAGTGCTAAAGAAATGAGTTACATTTATCATCACATCAATAAGTTTACTCTCGTTAATTGTACATTTGCTAGTATACTCCGATGTTTATAATGGGCAATATAGAATTTCCCTATGTGAATACCTGTACTATCATTATGTACATTTGAGTTTGCTAGACAAATACAGAAAAAGTTGATATTTTATAATTGATGCTACATCTGAAATTACTAAGAATTTTAATATAATGGATGGAGTACCATGGCAATCACCACTTTATGATTTTACTGTTGTGTCAAGGAGGGAAGAGGGGAGTGAGGGAAGCTGTATTGATTTTAGGGTTCTGAAGACAAATTGGATTTTCCATTTTATATGGCAAAGCTATAACATTTTGAGTACTGAAAATGAATATATAAAATAAATATAAAAATTATGCAGTGTTGGGTTTGCTCAAAGAATAATTTAGTAAATGGGAGATCCCCTCAAGGGAGAAATCATTTCTGAAAATGATGATGTCCATTCTGGAATCTAGAAGTTTGAAATGCCATTAGTGTACTCTTGGAAACCATTCTTCATTTAAAGAAATTTATAATAGTGGAGCTGGGGTTATTTTGCTCTGAGAAGATTAAGAAGATGTGAAGAGTTTAAGAGAAGTGGCCAAAGCTAGAGATGTTTTATACTACCCATGTAAAGCCTGTTTGTTTCCTAGGTAGCTACTATTTTCCCTATCTCATACTGCAGACATTTGCTTTCTCTTATTAAATATTTCTTCATTTTATGTGATGAAATGCTATTATTTTAAATTAAATGTGTGACTCAGGCCAATGTAACAAAACTTTTGAGAAGTTTAAATACCATAATTATATTTTATAATTTCATTTAATAGGTTAAAGAATACTGCTATTGATTTAAAAGAAATGCATAGAAGCAATGAGTCAGATTTGGATTTCATTACAGATCTGAGAAAGAAACTCCATCGAGCAAAAAAAGAAAAATTAGACTTGACAACTAACCACAATGCCCAGGTAGGTTTTATACATTGGGTGAGTAGTCAAAGAAAAATTTGGTATGGAAATGGGAAGAACATATGGAATTAGTTGCTCTAATGAAAAGAATTTCTTAAAGTGATGGTGTGAAGTTTACAGATTCATTAAATTTGAAGCTAAGATTTGATTTATCAATGTATTTATTATATATTATATTAGTTTTCTACTCTCCTTTAAATATTTGTAGAAATAGTATTCTATTTTTTTGAAAGAAAAATCGAATGGGGAAAATGAAAGATTTTTTTTAGACATGTATTAATATTTATTTTCTAGAAAAGTTAACATGGTTACATAATTTGTGCTCTTACTTTCCCCTAAACCCCCAAAATCCCCTCCCACCCCCATGGCTGATGCGTATTTCCACTGGTTTTAACATGTGTCATTGATCAAGACCTATTTCCAAATTGTTGATAGTCACATTGGAGTGGTAGTTTCGAGTCTACATCCCCAATCATGTCCATCTCAACCCATGTGTTCAAACAGTTGTTTTTCTTCTGTTTCCACTCCTGCAGTTCTTCCTCTGAATGTGGGTAGCGTTCTTTTCCATAAGTCCCTCAGAATTGTTCTTGGTCATTGCATTGCTGCTAGTACAGAAGTCTATTACAATCTATTTTACCACAGTGTATTGGTCTCTGTGTACAATGTTCTTCTGGCTCTGTTCCTTTCACTCTGCATCAATTCCTAGAGGTTTTTCCAGTTCACATGGAATTCCTCCAGTTTATTATTCCTTTGAGCACAATTCCATCACCAGCATATACCACAATTTGTTCAGCCATTCCCCAATTGAAGGACATACCCTCATTTTCCAGTTTTTTGCCACCACAAAAAGTGCAGCTATAAATATTTTTGTACAAGTCTGTTTATCCATGATCTCTTTGGGGTACAATCCCAACAATGGTATGGCTGGATCAAAGGGCAGGCATTCTTTTATAGCCCTTTGAGCATAGTTTCAAATTGCCATCCAGAATGGTTGGATCAGTTCACAACTCCACCAGCAATGCATTAATGTCCCAGTTGTGCCACATGCCCTCCAGCATTCATTACTCTCCCCTTCTATTATTTTCACCAGTCTGCTAGGTGTGAGGTGATACCTCAGAGTTGTTTTGATTTGCATTTCTCTAATTATTAGAGATTTAGAACACTTTCTCATGTGCTTATTGATACTTTTGATTTCTTTATCTGAAAATTGCCTATTCATGTCTCTTGCCCATTTATCAATTGGGGAATGGCTTGATTTTTTTATACAATTGGTTTAACTCCTTGTATATTTGAGTAATAAGACCCCTGTCAGAGTTTTTTGTTATAAAAGATTTTTTCCCAATTTGTTGTTTCCCTTCTGATTTTGGCTACATTGTTTTTGTTTGTACAAAAGTTTTTTAGTTTGATATAATCAAAATAATTTATTTTATATTTTGTAATTTTCTCTAACTCTTGCTTGGTTTTAAAATCTTTCCTTTCCCAGAGATCTGACAAGTATACTATTCTGTGTTCACTTAACTTATTTATAGTTTCCCGCTTTATATTCAAGTCATTCACCCATTCTGAATTTATCTTGATGTAGGGTGTGAGATGTTGATCTAAACCTAATCTCTTCCATATTGTTTCTAAATTTCCCAACAGTTTTTGTCAAATAGTGGATTTTTGTCCTAAAATTGTGTAAATTCTATTTACACATGTTATTTTTTTTATATACATAGTTAGTGTTGACCATGTGAATTCCATTCCTTCAGTTAATGTGCATATTCTTTTGGTTTTACTTTTTTCACTTTATCTTAGTAGAGGTCAATTTAAATGTATTTCTTTATATTCTTCATATTTGTCTTTTTTAACTTGATTATTTTTATGGTTCAGTAATCTCCTTACTTGCATTATTAATTTCCTAGCTTCCTTCAAAACTTGGAAGTCTGTCCTATTGCTCCTAGTTAGTAGTGACCTCCAAACTGAAATTACTTTAATATATATTTTGTATTTAACTTTCTGTGCACATGATGTTAACTTCTGGTAGGGCATGAATTCCTTGAAGGCAAGGAATGTTTGATTTTTGCCTTTGTGTCTTGGGTATCTGGCATGTACTAGGCACTTGATAAAGGCTTATTGATTGAATCCATAGCGAAATCTTGACACTTTTCATCCTTATGACCTTGGATGAGTGGCTTAACCTTTTTGGGCCTCCTGTTTCTCATCTATAAGTTGAAGAAGTTAGATTGGACGTTGTCAAAGATCCATCATTCTAAATAATATTGTCATGCTCTTCCTTTCCGAAGCCTCTTTGATTAGAGAGGTCCAATCTCTCTGGACAAGAGACCAGTCTTCTGGACACCGGGAGTCACCACTAGGGAGATGTTTAGTGTAAATGTGTGTGTGTGCATACACACACTCTTTTCCACTTGGCCATGCCTAGGTCATTTATGCTTTACCATTCAAGAGGTGTTTTCACAGAAAAACAAAAAATTTGTCTCCACTCTTCTTCACTCAGGCAGGAGAAAGAAGTTCATAATATCAGTCTTAATGATCAAACTTTTCTTTTTTTCCTTTAGAATCCAAAGGTTGTCTTGGAGTACCAAAAAAGGGTTCAGATTAATTTTAAATTTCCATTGTAAGGGTTAAATTGGAGTTTTAACTAAATAAGAGAGTTATAAATTCAATGTTGTGGTTGCTGAATTCAAAATATTATCCTTACGCCAGAAAAAACTGTTAGCAGCTTTTATTTATAACGAGGAAGAGAAAGAGTTGAAGTATGAAATGTAGGAGAGAAAGAGGTAAAGAGTTGCCTAGCCCACCCTAAGTACTGATTAAATGAAATTCAGCTCACACCCCAACAAGTTCCTATCTCCACATGGAAGTCTCAGTCACTCATCCACAAACCCATGCAGGATCCAAGGAAAAGAGTCTCTCCTCAGAACTCATGCTAAAAGGAGTGCCCTACTGAATCACCAATGAGCAGAGAGGGGTCTCCTCACCAAGCCAACAAGGCAGGAATCTCTCTAAGCCAGAAGTTAGGGTGGTGTCTTCAGCCAGGGTTCTACCAATGCAGACTCCTCCAAAGCCAAAGCAGGAATATTTGCATCCAATCTCTCCAGAAACTAGGAAAGGAATGGCTGGAACCAATCTCTCCAAATGCCAGTAAGGGAATGCATGCTAAACCCTGTCTGTCTCTTTTTATACCCCTTGTTACTTCCTGTCTCTCCTTCTTCACAAAAACCAATGGCAGTCTTTCAATTTGCCTAGCACTGCCCAAGGGGGAGGGAGCAGTGGCCTTTGGAGTTGTCACTTATTCTAGTAAGTGACTTGTGAACTCTCATACTTAATGGTAAGTACTTTAAGTTCTTGATTTGATTAGCTAAAACTAGATTAGGGGAGAGTTAATCCTAGCTTCACAGTCCCCCCTAGTCTTTGGGAGACTAGTCTCCTCAATGAATCATTTACCATAACGAGCTTATATTTCTGAAGATCTTCTAGTTAAGGGTGCATACAATATTGCACTTTCTAAGAGAAAACTATAGTAGTTGGAGATAAGAGGGAAATGAGAGAGAGAGCAAAACTAATGATTGGTAGACCCATTGACAAAAAGCCAATTAGGGAGCAATCCCCTTTGGCATAAGAGTTACATTCAGAATAAATGTGTTCAACCCTCTTCAGTTCACTTAATATATCCCAAAGTTCCTTCTGGATCTTCTGATGCAGAGTAGGTTTCTTTTAGATTTCTTTATGGCACCTTCTAGAAACAGTTCATTTTCTTGATTCTGGGAGTTAATGATCTTTTCCAGAATTTTTTTCTCAAAAAATTTTTTTTAAGTCTAGGTTTTATGAAAATTTTACACCATACACATAATTTTGAAAATAATAAAAGATTATCTTTTAAGATATCCTAGAGAAATTAAGATATTCAATAATTAGAAATTCATCAAGGATGATATTAAAACTCAGAAAAGGTAACTGAGAACATAATTCCTGAACTATATTCCTTTTTCATCTTTTAGAGAATAGTCATTAAAATCTTATCGAGGATTTCAATGAAAATAAGAAAAGAGAACAGGTAGTGTCATATAAACTCTTCTCATCATTGATTGTAAGGTGCTTAGAATATGAAATTATACTCTACTGATAATAACAAAAACATTTGGGTAGGTAAATTAAATGTTGTCTTAAAGGCTCATTTTTCAACAACAAATCTCATTTGTTTGTTAAATTATATAAGATTCTTTTTCAGTGACTTTTAGTTGTTAAGTGATGCACAGAGGTAAGAAACTTCTAGGTTAAGATGTATGCAATGCTCCTGGTGGATCATAAAGTTTGAGCTGGAAGAGACCTTATTGGTTCCCTATTCTAAATTCCTTATCTTGTAGATGAGGAAATTATGGAGCTATGATATAGAGAACTTAAATCGTACAAATAGTAAGTAGAAGAGTTGAGATTTGTCTTGGGTCTTCTGAGTCCAAACTCATTGTTCTTTCCACTGTATCATGTTGAACCTCATGTTTGTCCAAAGTTCAGGTGGAATAGGCATTTGCCATAAATGGTGATATCCTCCAGATATTTCTTTTTATAGGTTATGTTTTTTGTATCAAGTTCCAGAACATAACATGTTTTCTTCAGGAAAGAAATGCTCTCAAGAAATGACAGAAGGAATATTATATGTTTTTTTCTAATGCAGAGTTACTTCATGTTAAAGAAATATATATGATTTTGGAGGATGTAGATTGACTCTCAAAAGAACCATTTATATATATTGGATCTTCTAGATCACATTAATGTAAGTGGAGCTCTAAAGACAGCACCTTTTTAGTTCAGCTTCAAAACTGGGGCAAAACGCTGTACTGGCAAGTCAAAGAACATTTAACAAGGAAGGAATTTTCCTTTGCCCTAACACAGGAAGAATATGCATTAAGGCTACAGCAACATGTAGCTTCTCTGGACTTAGCCCCACTTATCTCCATCTAGAAACTGTACGTCATCAGGTATGATGACTCACCAGCTCTGAGAGGTCTCTATTTCACATGCCAGGTCATTTTCATGGATCAGGGAAGCTGAGACCAGTCAGGTTCTGTGGGGGAAAAGAAGCTGTGTCGGGGAAGTCAGGAAAGCTGACACTAATTCTATCACAGCATTACTAATAATATTGACTTTGTTGGTTAATAAAACTTAATTTATAATGACTCCACATAGTTTTTAAATATGAATATACAAATTAAAGCAGAAGACAAGAAAGCATATGCTTTAGAGACTTAATAAGACTTAAAAGACTTAAAAGACTTTAGAGACTTAAAAGCAGCCTTGCTGAGTATGACTTTAAATAACTTGAAAACATCTCTTCTAGAGACTGCAATTTAAATTGCAATATTACCCTTGAAGTGTGATTAATATGGTTATTAAATTTTTATAAACTGGTTTAAAAAGTAATATTAATGGTACAGAAATAGTATGTAAAAATTTAATTAAAACCACAAAAACATGCAAGTAAAATTTATGAAGTACATTAAACAATCCTCAATTTATATTCTTTGTATTTTTGAGGAATACATAGTGCTTTAATACTAGGTAGCAGATGTACCTCAGAATAATTTAAATTTATGTATATTTGTAGATTTTATAATGATTTAAACAGCCTGAATTTTTTAGAGGAAGCAAAGCCTCTTAATTTCTTTATCATATTTTAAAAGTAGGCTCATTAGCTATTAGAATTAGTTTACCACATTAACATTTTTATGATCAGATGTTAAATTAATATTTTCTTTCTTTTTAATGAGGTACCAGTATTCTTTTTTGAAAATTCACTTTTTATTTTCAAAAAAGATGAGCCTTTTCTCTCATTTCCTTCACTACATACTGTGGAGAAAGCAAGAAAAACAAAATTGTAGGTACAAAATTTCTCATTGATGTGTCTAAAAAATTATTTTTGTCTGAGATCATCATGTTTTATCATGAGTCTTGAAGAATTGTGGTTGATTATTGTGTTTTTTAAAGAGTTTTATAGAAATCTATACACTCTTTTTTAAAATTTTAATGAGCTAAGTTCTCCCTTCCTACCCTACCACCCTAAAAATCCTTCCCCTCATTGAGAACACAAGAAAACCAAAACCATTACAAACAATATATGATCTATCATAATACATTTCCACATTGTCCTTGTCCTCAAACATATTTGTGTTATCCTGTATTCTGAGTCATTCACCTCTCTATCAGGAGATGGGTAGCATATTTTATCAATTAGTACTCTGGAATCCTCATTGGTCATTATGCTGATATGAGTTCAGCTCAGTAATATTCAGTTACATTTAGGTACTGTAACTTGTTCATATCTCTTCAGATTCCTATTCTTTGCTATTTCAAAAAAGAGCTACCTATATTTTAATATGTCTTTAGAATTTGTTTTGCTTCAAACTAAACCCTTCCTTAGTCCATACTTGTTCAATTCTCCTTCCCTGCTTTTCCCTTTCTCTTCTGTTGAGTGAAACGTATGTCTGTACCCAACTATGTGTGTGCATGTAATTCTTTTTTTAACTAGTTCAGATGCAACCAAGAGTCAAGTGTCATCTGCTCTCCTATACCCTTTCCTCCTGTTTTGTTCAGATGTCTTCTTATGTACCTTGATTATATGAGATAATTTCCCCATACCTTCCTTTCTTTCCCCTTCCTCCCTGTTATATTCCTCTTCTTCTCTCTTTCCTTTTTTCCCTTAAGATCATCAAGATAGAACAGAACCACTCCCATTCCTTATCTAACTGGATTTTCTCTGTGAGCCTGATAATAATAAAGTTCAGAGAGGACACATATATCCTCTCATATTTGAATGTAAGCAGTTTGTTTTTCATGTTTACTTTTTTAGGTTTCTCTTATGTTTGAACTTCAAAATTTCTTTATAGCTTTGGCCTTTTCATCAGGAATACTTGCCATTTAGCTTAGACTCAACCACACTTCTGGAGGGAAGTTGGCTCTATTGTTGTTCTCCTGGTGTATTCAGTATTGAGTTATTCTAGGAAGACAGGGTCAGGCTGGGGATCTTTGATCTGTGAGTTTTCAGTGCACTCAGAGTGGTCTGATCCAGGGTAAAATCTGATTGCTGTCTTTTGGTCCTACAAGTTTCTGACCTGTCTTTGGATCTGAGCAAAAGTAGAATGCTGCAGAACTTCACCCTGTCCTCTTGCTAGAAAACTTTGTTGGCTCAGAGTAGCAGAATTCTAGGTTCCCATTTCTCCTGGGATTTATGGCTGGTCATTCTTCTGCAGAGTGGTCTATATGCTTGGAAGTGAGACTCTGCTTTGGGCCTAACGTGGGAGCTATGTTGCTATTGCTGCTGCTTTCTGAACTTACTCATTTCTTCATACATAGTCTAAGACTTCTCTACCTTCTTTTTCCTTTGGTAGATACATTTTCTCACTCTACCCTGGATCTGGGTTATGCATATCGATTAATTTTTTTTAAAATAAAGTTTTCTTATTGCTTTTCATTTTCTATGCTATATTTTCCTGCTATGTCCCAAATTACCTTTTAATTAAGGAAAACAGTTGAATAAAGCCTGTGAACATGTGGCTGGTAGCAACAATCACATCTATTGTTTCTACATTGTTTTCTTTAGTGCCATTTGTATTTCCTTTGTAGGACTTAAGGAACTGTGATGTTAGCATTCATGTGTTGTGGTTCTATCTTTGATGTGTAAGAGGGAAAAAGGGTTTTTTTGGTTGGATATTAATGTTTAAAGGTGTGGTCGCCAAGAATTGAATAAAACTCAATTCTAAAGTGATTTTAGTAATTTATTTACAAAATATAAGAGAGAGTGGAAGTAGAGAGATGAGAAGAGGGTAGAGTAAGAGATATAACTTAAAGAACTAGACTATGTTCTCAATCCCTGGCTTTACTCCAGCAAGGCTCCAGAGGTCCCAGCCAGAGAGCCTAAAAGTCAATTTTTAATTGACCTTTTTATTATTTATTATTATTTATTAATTACATTAATTATTTTATTTATATTTATTTATTATAATACAATATCATTATATAAATTATTATTATTTATTAATTAATAATAAATAAACCAATAAAATAAACAAACAAATAAATAATAAATAAACAAGGGGTTTAACCATGAGGGCTTCTCCCAAAACCAATAAAATAAACAAACAAATAAGTAATAAATAAACAAGGGGTTTAACCAGGAGGGCTTCTCCCAATCAAGGGCTTCTCCCAAGCATATGGGAGGCTAATGTAGTTAGACTTCTTCACTCGCCTCATGTAGTTCTAAGGGAAAGATTTAAGAACAGTCTCACCAAGTCCAAGGTCCCAGCCAGAGCTCATTCAGGTCCAGTCCCAGGCCAAAGAGAGCTGAACTCATTGAACTGAATTGAACTAACTGGAAGTTGTCATTCTCTCTCTTTTTTTTTAAACATTTATTAATATTCATTTTTAATATGGTTACATGATTCATGCTCCTACTT
>NC_058130.1:113516564-113589451 GCF_016433145.1 Gracilinanus agilis | reverse complement strand
CAGCCTAACTTACCCACGTGACAATATAGAGTGTAAGCGTTCTGTGGTTTCAGGAGATGCTTCTTCTTCCAGTTCGAGACGGCAACTGCCCCCACAGGAAGTTCACTCACTTACTTAAAGAGATAGTGTCTTTCATCACTTCCTGTGGTCCACCTCTAATTCAAATGGACAAATGGCAGTTTCTACATTGATTTGGACTGCCCAAAGGGCAGTCCCTTATTCTTGATTTGTTACTTATTGTCACGTGTGGGTAACTCGTCTCCCCTCCCCACTAAGGGAGGTGAGAGTGACGTCATTAGCACGCCTGGGTTGAGTAGATTTTTGACTATTAATGGGCTGGAGCTAATTCTATTTACACACAACAAACATTATTTGTAATGGGGACAAGCTAGAAGTGTATCTAGTAATATCAGGGGTGAAGCAAGAATGCCCATTATCAGCAGTATTACTCAATATTGTATAAGAAGTACTAGTTATAACAAGAAGGAAAATTGAAGAAATTAGGATAAGCATGGAGGAAACAAAATATTGCTTTTTGCAGATCATATGATGGATTGCTAGAGAATCCTAAATAATCAACTAAAAAACTAATAGAAACAATGAATAATTCTGACAAAGCCATTGTATACAAAATAAAGCCACAAAAATCATTAGATTTTCTATATATTACTAACAAAGTCCAACAGGAAGAGATAGAGAAATCATATCTAAAATAATTGCAGATATTATAAAATATTTGGGAATCTACTTGCCAAGGCAAACCCAAGGAACACAATTACCAAATACTTTTCACACAAAGTCAGACTAAACAATTGGAAAAATATCCATTATTCATGGATAGGCTGAACAAATGTAATAAAAATGACAATCCTAATCAAATATATTCAAATTGTACCATGCGAATCAAATTACCAAACAATTATTTTAGAGAGCTAGAAGAAATAATAACCAAATTCATCTTGAAGAACAGAACTCAAGACTATTAAGGGAATCCATTAAAAAATGTAAAGAAAGGTAGCCCAACAGTACCAGATTTCAAACTGCATTACAAATTAGTAATCATGAAAACAATTTGGCACTGTGCATCCATGGAACAAATCAGATACTTAGTATACAGCAAGAAATAAACATAGTAATCTAGTGTTTGATAATCTCCCAAATCAAGTTTTTGGAATAAAAATTGCAGGGAAAATTGAAAAGCAGTTTTGCAGAAACTAGACATAGACGTATATCTTGCACAGTATACCAAAGTTCAAAATGGATCCAAGATTTAGACATAAAAAGTTATATAAAAAGCACAATAGGAGAACATGGAAAATTGTCAGATTAAAAGATCAAGCAAAAATTTATGACCATTCAAGATAGAGATAGAGAGGTTAATGGGAAGCAAAATAGATAATTTTGGTTATATTAAATTAATAAAGTTTTTTTACAACTTATGGAAAGAGAAGTGTGCACAACTAGGTGAATATTATATACAGTAATAGCAATAATGTAATATGATCAACTATATATGACAGCTATTCTGAGCAGTACAATGATCCAAGTCAATTTCAAAGCACTCATGATGAAAAATGTTATCCACTTCTAGAGAAAGCTGATGAACTCTGAGTGCAAATTCAATGTATGCTTTTAAATTTTTCTTTTTCTTTTTGGTTTGTGTTTTCTTTTGCAAAATGACTAATATGGAATTATAATTCATATATTGCAGAGAATAGCATGTAGTAGAATATTAGTATTATTGCTTGTACTTTTCAAATTTCATAGAAATATTCCATTACTTATATATTATGACACTGCTCTTACTCTTGTTACATTTCCAAGTTTATTTTATTTTTTTTAATTCAAGAGTTTAACAGTTTGATTGAGGAACTGATTAGCTAAATTGTATTATAATCTGGCCCTAAAATATCAGCAAACTTTGATGACAATCTATAATAGTCTCTATTATATGACACAGACTATGTCATGGTGTTCTAGATAGCTGTGGGATATGTCAGTAGTTTTTAATATTTTTTGGAAATGAGGATCTTCTTTAATATTAAAAAATAAAACTAAACTACATCTCAACAAAATATCTATATTATAAATACCTATTTACTTAGAAAACATTGAAGAAAAATCAATATGAATTTTTTGAATGAACGAAAGAGTAGGGAGCAGTATTATACCTGAAAGAGATCTTTAGGATAACTTATTGCTCAGGAAACTGTTCCCAAGAAGTTGAGACTTGTAGAAAGTTACAAATACAATCAATGGAAGTTTCCTTCCTTCAAGATGTTATTCCGGGTCTTAGTTTCTTAGAAAAGTTTAAGATGTAAAACATTTGTCACATGAAGAGGCCAAAAGCACTGAGAAACTTTTTTAGCCAGGAAAACTTCATCATCTTACACAGTTCAGATATATGAGCCATTGACAACATAGATTTAGAGTGCAAGCCCTTTTGCAAAACATTCCAAAAGAAGAATCATACAAAAGTGTGAACAGTATCTGCTGAATGAAAGAGTAAAAGGAAATTGACCAGAAGAAGACCTTGAAGTCCTAGAGGTCATGTCATATGAAGACTGACTGACAGACTCCAGGAAGTGTGTGAATGGAATTAGTTCACCCTCATTCATTTGTTCTGACTCTAACCACCAGGAATAATGTCACCTCACTCAACTTAGAATTAAGTGGGGAGGGGGAGGTCTCTTACCCACACATGATAGTAAGTAACAAATCAAAAACAAGGGACTCCTCTTTGGGCAGTCCAAAACAGTGTTGAGGCTGCCATTTGTCCACTTGAAATCGGAGGTGGATGCGGGAAGTGACGAAAGATGCTATCTTTTAAATATGATGGTAACTTCCTGTGGAGGCAGTTGGCACTTTGAACTTGATGTAGAAGGATCTCTGGTGAGACCTCAGACTGCTTCTCTTTGAATTGTCATGTGGGTAAGTGAGGCTGACTCTTTCTCTTCCCTTGGCATTTCTGGAGGCTCTTTCCTTAAGGAGGCCTCTTATATTGGAGGAGGCCTTGTGGCTAGAAGCCTTGTTTAATTAACCTCTGTGCCTCTTTGCTGGGGCCTCTAAATTCCACCTGGTTCAGGTCTTGGGTCTGGGCCAGAGTTTCTCTTTCTCAACTTCCCTATCTTCAACC
This sequence comes from Gracilinanus agilis, assembly GCF_016433145.1. Taxonomy (NCBI): domain Eukaryota; kingdom Metazoa; phylum Chordata; class Mammalia; order Didelphimorphia; family Didelphidae; genus Gracilinanus; species Gracilinanus agilis. The sequence continues at coordinate 113,586,315 of NC_058130.1, read as the reverse complement.
TTCCTAATTGTAAATAAACCACCATAAAAGTCATCCTGACTTGGGTCTATTTTATTTCAAATTGAGTTAATCAATTTCTGGCAACCATACCTTAAATATCTAGTTTTCTCCTCTTACAGAAGACTACTTTTATTTTTATCGTATCATGCTTCCTCATAGATTTTCAAAAAGTAGAAGTTTTATTAAAATTTTGAAAAAGTGATTTAATGACATTTCTCCTGAGTTCATTAAGTAAATACCATTAATAAAAGAAACAATGTAGTAGACAGTTACACTATAAATAGAAGCTATTAATAACTACATCATGAGTGAATTTATTCTTGAATTTTACTTACATGTAGTTAAAATACAAATAAAATTTGATTTCTTTCAATTTTCAAGAATCTTTTGGAAACTTTAAAAATGAATTTTTTCCCCAATAGTTTAAAGTTAGCAACTCAAATGATGTCATTGTATGGTTGCTCTGAGTCCTTTTGGGCTCTTTTTTTTTCCAGAAGATGAAGCAATTATGGGACTATCATAAATATAATTAAAGTAAACAATCTTACTCTTGCTTGTTGCATTTTATAGAATTTTAAATGATAATTTTTAGATTAAATAATATTCAAAACATACTTTAAACGATAATGATTTAGAAATCTATTTTCAGCTGTTAACCTATGAGAGCCAGATTACCAAACTTCGATCTGAAGTAGAGAAAGGGGAGGCACTTCGACAAAGTCTGGAATATGAACTTGCTCTTGCTAGAAAGGAACTTGGTCTTGGAAGATTTGCTATTGAAGAAAAATTAGGTGAGGCACATAAGAAGAATGAACAACTACGAGGTACATATATTCTCTTGTTTTATCTTTATAATTGTGTTAATTGATTCTCTCTGTATTGTTTTGTCTCCATAGCAAAGCCAGAGATAAAATTATGTTACCCCCTTTTTGGTAATTATATAAACACTTAACTGCTTTAGGGAATTTTCTTTTTAGACTCAGATATAAATAGAGCAAAGTCTAACTGATGAGTTCATTTGCTTAGAACCTGCTGTTTTTAGGACAGAATCATGAGATTGATCTCTCTCCAGTCGAGGTAGCTTTAATCTGTTTCACAGGTATAAATTTCATTTCTAATCCTGTTTGTAGGTACTTGACATTTGCCTTAAGTATATTTACATAAGTTTGATCTGATTTTCATGTGAAAGGCAAGTTAATTATTTATTATTGCTACCTTTAAAAATTTTCTTTTCTCACATTAGTCAATGAAAAAACTTTTATTAAATCCATACTATGTGCCAAATAGAGTGCTAACTGGAATACAATGTATATTGTTTTGGAAAAAATGAATTGGTCCTTACCTTCAGGGAGACTGAATTTTTGTTAGGGGAGACAATATGTACTTATGTAAATTTATATAAGGTAGATATAAAATAAGTAAGGTAATTTGTGTTGGGAATTCATTAGTAGGTGAGGGATCAGGAAAGGTCTTTTATAAAAGTCAGTATTTGAACTGAGCTTGGATGATAGTCCTTTTCTCTGCCTGGCACCAACACTGAAATCGAGACCCCACAATCCAGTCTGACCTCAGTTTATCAAACTTCTCTCTGTCCACCAACACTCATGTGTCATGCTTCGTGAGCCATCTGTCACCCTTCCTCCTTGGCTTGCATGCCCAGTGGGCTGTGCAGGTGACATCCAGTCTGCTTCCTGCCTCAGTGTCCCCTACCTTAATTGCTGACGTGATCAAAATCCCTTCAGCCATTTCCTTCACACAGCATGCTTGTCAAAACTGAAGGTGACACAAGGTTGACTCATTGAATAATAATTGTTAGAATTTGAGAACATTGGACTCAATCTAATAATGTAAACTATAATGGGAACAAGTATAAAGTTTTATACTTGGGTTAAAACTCATTGTCATAAGAACAAATAATAGATTATGTGACAAGATAGCAATTTGAAAAAGATTCTGGGGATTTTAATGAATTATAGTTTCCATATGAGTGTAGTGTGTGTAAATGGAAGTAGAGAGAAAATCATCAATGGAGAATAGTATCTTTTCTGCAGCTTAAATCTTAGAGAATTGACCAAGGTACAGAGCAGTTAAGTGACATATATAGGGTCACACGCACGGTGAGTATATGTCAGAGATTAACTTTACCCCAATCTTACCTACTCTTGATTCCAGCCTGATTTTGGGGTAAATTAAGAAAGTCATAGCCTACAGGATCATAGATATAATAGTTTCTTTGTACTTTGTCCTTGTCTGACAACATTTGGGGCATTGTCTTTTCTTCTGTGTACTATACTTTAGAGTATATTGTAAGGTGTTAAAAATTAAAGGTTGTACTAAATGTATAAAAATGTGGTTGTGAAAATATATTACTCGTCAGGATTACTTTTTTTTTTTTTAGGATTACTTTTTAATAGTAGTTTATTTATAAAAGGAGAAAGAGTGAAAGTAAGGAAATGAGAGTATAGATAATTACTCTGGCCTATTCCAAACAAGGCAGGGCTTCAGAGGCCTCAGCAAAGAGTGACCCAGAGGTAAATTAAACTAGTGTTCTAGCCACAAGGCCTCCTCCAAGATGAGAGGCCTCTCTGGAGGCTAATACCTTCAGAAAAGCCAGGAAAAGGAGTCAGCCTTTTTACTCACCTATGTGGTAGTTCAAATTCAAGAACAGTCTCAACAAATTTTCAGAGTCAGATCCATGAAGCAGATCCTTCACCAGCCTCCAACTTGAATTCCAACTCCAACTCCAACTCTGAACTCCAAAGAACTGACTTCACAGGAAGTTGCCATTGCTTTTAAAGACATTTCTTTGTGTCACTTCCTGTGCATTCCTTCCACTTTACATGGACCAATTGTAGCTTTAGCTTTGCTTAGGACTGCCCAGGGGGGCAGTTTCTGATTCATCACCTACTATAGCACACATAGGTCACAGACTTTTGTACTTAAGGATAAGTTGGGTGGTTAAATCTAAAAGTGGGCGAGGGGAGAGTTAATCCCATCTTCACAATGTGTAGAAGACTACCTTGGTGGGAGAATCTAACTTAGAGATTGATTATATGATTACAATGGTGTTTGAAACACTCTCTTCAAAGGCATCTTTTGAAGTATATAAATAATGTCACCATTTTGCTCATAGAAAATTGAGGCTTAATGGTGACATAATCAAGCTTACTGAAGCTAGAAAGTGGCAGAGCTAAGACTCAAATACAAGTCTTTCAAGAATGTGAAGTGTACAGATATAAAGTTATAATAAAGGTGATGTGATTTAATACTAATTCATGTGAAGTAATGTTAAAAAGTTGACTTCAAAGCTCTGTGTCAGTGATTGGAGGTAATCATGAACTCCCCCCCCCAAAATAAACAAACCGAAACACCAAACCCAAAAGAACTCTGCAAACCTTTTAATAAAATTCTAGGCTATAGATCTATAATATTTAGAACTCTTTACTCTGCTGTTCAGACTGAGTTATTATCCTATCTAGGTTTTTTTTAGTGTAATTTTTTTTCAGTTGGATTATGTTTTAGAGGTCTACTAGACTGAGTAGACTTAGACCCATATCATATATGAAGTATAATTGAAGGAATAAGGAAGAGAATACTTAGTGGATACTTAATAGTTGTTTTCAAATATTATTCTGTGGCTAAAGAGGGTGAAACAAGGATCTGAATGTGGTTGCAGATCTTAGGGACATAGATTTTGGAGTGGGGACATCTACGTGACTCAGTGGTTGGAGAGCCAGGCCTAGAGATGGGAGATCCTGGGTTCAAATGTGGCCTTAGACACTTCCTAGCTGTGTGATCTTGGGCAAGTCACTTAATTCCAATGACCTAGTTCTTACCACTCTTCTGTCATAGAATCAATATTGGTTCTAAAAATCTAAAATAAAAAAAAGGGTATTAAGTGACTTAATGGGTGATCATTTCTCTGTCATGTAATTATAATACAGATAATGATAATTCACAAAGAGATTTGGCTAACACCATTTACTAGCATGTGAGGTGACTTGATTTAATATCTACTTTATAATAATATTGGCTTCTTTGCCTAGAGTTTATTGGCCTTTTTTCAATAGTATTTTTCTCTTTTAGTTTGTATAAAGCTGCTTTTTATTGTCTTTTACTTTCTGACAATTAATTGAGATGTTAAGAGTATGTTGCTAACATTGGAGTGATAGACATCAATATAGATACTTTCTTACAATAATAGGGTAATCTGTTTAAATTTTAATGGGATGAATAACATTTTTTAACTTTATGAAGTCATTTTATTGTTAATATATTTCTATTGTGTGTTTACTGTCTTTAGTGTGCATAGAAGTTAAGGTATGCATTATTACCTATAATTTAACAGTAATATTTTATATTTTTCAAAGGCCTTTTGACTGTATTTATAAGCCCTTTAGTATAGAAACTTAGAAATATGAGTTTGTCTGATATTGCTATCCACCTTTTATTGATGAGGAAACTATGGCTTTGAAAGAATAAATTCCCCAGCTAATGGGGAAGTCAAGACTAAAGCAAGATTCCAGATCCTTCTGGAATTTACGTTTGATTCTAAATATATTCAGAAGTCTTATACATATACATCTGTAAGTATATATCTTATATTTATAGTACAGAATTCAGAACTTCAAAGGAAGATAAATGAGATTGAGAATGCATTTCAGACTTCTCAGTACAACTGGAAAGATGAATGCAGAAGATTTGAATTAGACTTGGAGGAGAGAGACAACATGATTCAAAACTGTAATCAAGAATATGATGTGCTTTTGAAGGAAAAAAGTAAACTAGAGACTGTTTTAAAGGTACGGTTTTTTAAATTAAAAACTTTGCTTTTTGTACTTTTTGTTTGGAAGTCCAGTTTCAATGTATTTTGTTATAAACTAAGAAAATTCAACTTAGCCCCAGCTTCCTTAGGAAAGGTAAATAGCAGGTAGGAATACATAATGGCTTTTAAACACTTATGCTTGTGTGTGTTTGCCTGTGTGTGTGTGTATACTCATTTTCTCTGATTCTATTCTATTCTATTTTTTTTTTTTGCATTTTCTCCAAGTTTCTCCTTTGTTGTATTATAGCTTCTATGAACATGTTTTAGGGGGCAGCTGGGTAGCTCAGTGGATTGCAAGCTATGCCTAGAGGCGGGAGGTCCTAGGTTCAAATCTGGCCTGAGACATTTCCCAGCTGTGTGACCCTGGGCAAGTCACTTAACCCCCATTGTCTAGCCTTTACCACTCTTCTGCCTTGGAACCAATACAGAGTATTAATTCTAAGATGGAAGGTAGGTTTTAAAAAAAAAAAGAAAATGTTTTAGAAGTTTCTAGACCAAATGATGGGATTATGTGTCTATATAAAATGCAACAAAAGACAAAAAAATGGCATTTTGTCACTCAAGAAGTGACATATTTTGAGATTATGAATAGAATATGTATTTTTGTATGAACACACCATAATGGTATGGAATATTTTGTATATCTAGTTGAGATTCTGAATGTTATCTATTCATGATACATGTAAACATCTAATGAATATTTACTGTAATTATTTTCCGCTCTTTTTTTTATTCCCATTCCTTAAAAGGATTATGTAGAAGGTATCATGTGGAAGCTTTAGTGTGATTTTGGGATGTTTACTATTGTTAACAGTGTGCTGTTCAATTGAAATCAACCTTTCAGTGCCTTCTGACTCCCAAACAATTACTATTTCTACTGCTAACTAATATATTACCTGGAATTCATTTTAGTGCTTAGAGTAGTCAACAGTACTCACAAGCCAAGGTTAAGGGCAGTTTCTGCCTAAATACATATATGTCTATAAGTATATAACTTATATACTTTGCCTCTCCCCAAGTCAATCCTCATCTCTTGCTAAGGTTGGAAATTACTTTAGCTCTAGCTATTCAACTCCCATATCTAAAAATTCATAGGTTTTATTGGATACTTCTGTTGTCCGATTTGCCACTGGAGAAACTTCTTTCTCTATTTGCATGTGTCATTTTTTAAAGTGATGATAATAAATCTGATAGTAGCATCAAATTTCATTGAGGCTTCAATAATTCTGTGAAATATCAGAATTTAGGATGCTAGTCAGTCATGCATTCACTTTGGGAGAATGAGAATGAAATGACAAACATAGATTGACTAAATATATTAGGGAGGGGAACAGGCCACATGGGCAGAGGTAACACTAGTCATCATTCATTCTTGGTTATATTTAGTCTGGAACTCAAACTCAAGACTCTTTAAGGAATGAGTGGCATACTAAGAACAGAAATAATAAATATGAATTTGGGGGAGAGATTGAGGTAGAGATTCAAGATTAGTTTATATGTGCCAGCATATGCCATCACTCACTTATTCATCCATCCATTCATTAATTTATTTATTTGCTTGTTTGTTTGTTTTAAGAAACCCTTACCTTCTGTCTTAGATTCATTACTGTGTATTGGTTCTAAGGCAGAAGAGTGGTAATGGCTAGGCAGTGTGGGTTAAGTGACTTGCCCAGGATCACTCAGCTAGGAAGTGTCTGAGGCCAGATTTGAACCTAGGACTTCCCATCTCTAGCCCTGATTCTCAATCCACTGGGCTACCCAGCTGCCCCCTTTTTAGTTCTTTTTAGATAATTACAGTTTTGACTATTTTAGGGTTGGGTCAATGGACATCAATTGAGGACATTGATTGAAGTTAGAGAAGCCTACATCAGCTCTTTAGGAGAGAAGGAGCACAATTGAGTCAAAGCATATTAGTTACATTCTTTTGTTTTAAAGAAATCTAAAATAATTCTGGAGAGTGAATTTAATTTTTAATTTCCCTACTCTTATATGATCTTATCATTTTTATCTCTCATAATAGTCTTCGTTATCCAGAGACATAGTTTTTAATAGTTGTAATAATAAACAGAGCTAATAACCAATGTTATGATAGAGGGGAGATAGAGTCTATGAGGTAAGAAGAGAAGGAGTGGCTACTTTTGTCCAATCCTCCTTGCACAAATCCCATACTTACATAGTCAAGGTTTTTTTTTTTTTGGTTTGTTTTTTTTTTTGACTTTATTTAATGCTGTACACATATATCAGGTAACATAATACGATGCTAATATATATTTCTTCGAGTGTGCTTCTCTCTTCTGTTGACTTAAGTAAAATATGAATTATATAACTTTCTGTTCACATCTACAAGGATTTAATGTGACATAAGCATTATTTTTCTTTTAATGAATTTTCAGCAAATTAAGTAGTCATTGTAGTTTGTTGTTAATTGAGGCATGTTTATACATCTAATTAATGGTGGGGAGCATGAATATTTGTTGAATAAATGAATAAAAGCAAAATTTTATTCCTATGAAGGAGACATTGGATCAGCATCAGGAACAGAAGAATGAGCTGGAATCTCATATCAGGGAGACAGCACTTGAGGAATTTAGATTACAAGCTGAACAATGGGAAGCAGAAAGAAGAGAGTTGCAATTTATAGTACAGGTATTTAAAAATAGAAGTATATAGTACCTTAAGTATATCTTTCCAGAGTCATTACTGTTAAAATGACACTGACGTTAACAGTGATTATTTCAGCCAAATTTAGGCACCAATTTCTTTATTGCATACCCTTCACTGATGCAGATTTTGGATCCTTTATGTGTCTGTAGATAGTCTTTATGAATTGTGACACCTGGTAGCCTTCTAGTAATGAACCTATCTGAACTTCTCCAGGTTGCTCCTTAGTTGGCCGACTTGTTGCTGGGACCATACCTGAAGCCTTTTCAGTTTTGGTCTAACTTGTCGGAGCTTGCTTTAATCTGTTAACATAATGTTTGAGAATTGAGTGTCACTACTTTAAGAAGGTGGGTAAAGATATATGGGGTGTGTAGCTAGACACCCCATTTGATAGATACCAATGGGCCAAAGTAGCTAACTCTCCATTCCCCACTGGGAAGACCTTAGAGGGTGTTATTCTCAAGGGGGCTCCCCAAAATGGGAAAGCTGTAGTGGGGTTGTTGTAGGAAGATGTTAGGGATAAATTGAGACCCAATGGATATTAAGACAAGTCCCCGCTCCCCCTCCACCCCCAGTTCCCTGTTCAAATGACTTTTTTCCTTCAAGATGGAGTATAGCACTCGTCTTCCCCTCAGCCACTCCAAGTCACCTCCCTCCTCAATGTAGCTGGTCCAAACTCTAATTAGCAAAACTAACAGGGGTTTATTAAAGCATAAATTAATTCAGGGTATAGGGGAAAAGGTATTGGGAAATCAAGGATGGTGGGGAAGGGATGAACTTCACTATCATGTAGGTTTCCCTAGAAGTAGGACATTATTTATATGTCTTCAATGAACTTTTAGTTGAGATCTTACCCTAAGAAATGAAGCCATTGTGGTATTTTTAGTTGTGTTTTAGGACTCCATTTAATTTACTGTTAATAGAAATGATGAGATTTCAAAGGACTTTGAGCTGTCACCTTTCCAAACCTTTTCCCATTATTTGAAAAAGCTAACTTTCTTCCTCTGTAGTAGTAGTGATGGAAATTCATAATGATTGAAAAACAGTTTCTTCTACATTTATTTAGAATTTTTTATGATTTTTTTAAATTAAAAAAAGTTTGTTTTGATTTTTTTAATTTTAGAGATATTTGAAATTAGCATTACAGTAATTCTGCATTTTCTTACATTTTATTGTTTTAATTTGACTAGCAACATGGTTTTTAATGTTTTTCAAAAGAATTTATGCAAAAAATTTTTAGCAGATTTTTATAGTGGCAAAAAATTGGAAAATGAGAGGATGTCCCTTGATTGGGAAATGACTGAACAAATTGTGGTATCTGTTTTTTTTTTTTTTTTTTTTTTTTTTGCAAAAGTGGTTTATTTTGTTATAAGTAGGGGTTCAATTCTTGGCTGGGGTCTGAGAGGAGAGGTTGCATGATGTCCAGAAAGAATATAATTTAAAAACAATGAACATAAGTAAAATAGTTTTAAAGCGCTGGAAGTATGAAAGGTACAGATACTAATAATAACTCATAATTTTAGAAAAATTTAAGGTACAAATTTGATTTTCATCACAAGAACACTGAGATATGTAACAAGTATTTATAGAAATTTAAAAAAAATCAAGAGATGGCTGAAAATGCTAATAAATTTGATAAAACTTTGTGGTATCTGATGTTGAGGGAATATGTAGGGATTAAATTTATGGTTGGACTAAATATAAGAGAATGTGGTTGCTGATTTTTTAAAAAAATTAATACACTCAACTCAAAATGACATTTTAGCAGTTTTATTTACAAAAAGATGTTGGAGAGAATGAAAGTAGAAAAATGAAAGAGAGGGTAGAGTAAGAAGTCTAGCTTATCATCCTAAATCTTGCTCTAGTTTCTGGCTCAACCCACACAGGGATCCTTAACTCCTCAGCCAGAGGGCTTGGTGTTGAATTAAGCAAGGGTTCAACGCATGCTGCTTCCTTCAAGAAGGGGAGGCCTTTCTGGAACTAATCTCTCCAGAAGCTAGGAAAGGAAGGGCAGCTTTTCATTCACCGGGAGAAGGTCCAAAGGGAGAAGATCTAGGAGCAGTCTTACTAGAAGCAGTCCAAGAGCCACAGTCCCAATCCTAGCTCCTTCAATCCCAAGATTCAGGATAAAGCCCTTTTGGACAGGAAGTTCATCTTTTATAGACCTTTTTTATGTCCCTGCCCCTTCCTCCAATTTATGGGGACAAATTGCAGTCTTTAATTTGCTTAGCACTGCAGGGGGAAGTCAGTTACTTCTGGAGGTGTAACTCACTTTAGTAAGTGGTTTGTGAACCTCCCCTATGTAAAAGTGAAATTTGGGAAATGCCATCTAAAAGTATATATATTTTCTATGGACATGCAGGAACTATCAAACTACATTTCCCATGGTCCAACGGGTTTCTGGTTCCGGTTCTTTGGGCGTGGGGACGTCTGCGTCACCACGCAGAGATCAGTTAAAAATGAGAGGAAATCCGAAAGTCAATCCTTTTTTATTTTAGCTCTTTAGCTCCTCTTTAGCTACTGGGCGCAGGATGAGAGGGGAGGTAATTATGGCTGAAGTGGCAGTTTTGAATTCTTACAGGCACGTGGTCTAATGACTTTATCTATCAGCATGGCTTTAATTAAACTACTAATTTCTATATTTATAGCAGCCTTTATCATTTTTAATATTAATACCTACTTATGGCTAACTAGGGGTATCTTTGCTTTTGGTTGATTAAATTTAAAAGTAGGCAAGGGGAGAGTCAATCCCATCTTCACAAATATTATTGTGTTATAAGGAATGATGAATTGGAGGATTTCTATGTGAACTGGACAGACCTCCAGGAATTAATGCAGAGAGAAAGGAGCAGAGCCAGGAGAACATTGTACACAGAGACTGATATACTGTGGTAAAATCGAATATAATGGACTTTTTTACTAGGAGCAACACAGTGACCCAGAACAATCCAGAGGAATTTAGGAGAAAGCATGGTGTCCACTTCCAGAGAAAGAACTGTGGAAGTAGAAATGCAGTAGATAGGAGCAGAAGAAAAACAATTGCTTGCTTACATGGTTTGATGGGGATATGATTGAGGATGTTGACTTTAAATGATCACTCTATTGCAAATATGAATAACATGGAAATAGGTTTTGAACAATGACACATGTATAACCTTTTGGAATTGCTCATCAGCTCTGGGAGTGGGGAGGGAAGAGGGGTGGGAAAATCAGGAATCATGTAACCATGGAAAAATATTCTAAATAAATAAATTAAAAAAAAAAAGAATTTTTAGCAGATATATCTGGCTCTTTTTGGAAAAAAAAACAAGCTAAAAGCTAAGCTTGCTACCCTCCCCCAATACTCAACCCCTTCTCACCTATCCTGTAGGTTTGTAGCTGTGGACCATGAATCTGTAGCTTTGATTGGTCCTGATAGCTGGCTCTGGTTGGCATCTTGGCATTTTTGACTAATCTGACTTAGTTACTAACAAACTACTTATGAATAGTTTAGAGAGTAAAAAGTGAAGAAAATGAAGAAAATAAGAGCACTCATCAAACCCTTATGATTGCCAAACTGTAATAATTAAAATTATGAAACTGATAGTAGTGTAATAATTTAATTAAATCAAAGTAGGAGTAGTACAGGGAGGGAAAGATAGGAGAGAGGTAGAGAGATACTTAACTTTCTAATTTATTGGCTGCCATGATGGGCCTGTGGCTAAACTCCGACAAGGGTTTCTTCAGCTATCCATATTCCAGCCAGAACACCTCAAAGGTGTTATAAATTCTTTTCTCATCTGAATTTACTCAGTGGTCTTTGATCTCCAGGTCACTGAGAGATGACATTAAAAAAGGTAACATAATGGAGAGAGAAATTTCCTTCCAACAGTTCCATGAACTTATACTATCTGGCTATGTGAAACTATTCTTTGATACAAAAATTCACCTCAAATCACACACCAAGAGTTGACTGGGAAAAAAAAAAGATAACTGGTTAATTTACATAGATCACTGTCATTCAAAAGAATATATGTTTCTGTGGATGGTGCTCGCCACCATGTCATTCTGACCTTTTCATTCCGCTGAGACTGCTTTTGCCACAGACACTAAATGGTCTCTTAGCTATCCAAACTAGCCTTCATTGTCTTTGGCCTTCCCCTCTGCAGCTTTGACCCTGTTGACTGCTCTCTCCTCTCCAGGTTCTCTGGATGCTGCTTCTCTTGGCTCCCCTCTGACCTTTGTTAGCCGCTCTTTCTCTGCTCCCTCTTGGAGAACCTTCTCCAGATCCTACTCTCATGAGTGTGGCTGTCTTGTCAGGGTCTCTCCTGGCCCTTTTCTTTTTCTGGACTACTCCATCTGGTGATCTCATTCGCTCTCATGGGTTTAATTATGCTCTCTACACTGACAGTTCTTAAATCTAGCGATCCTCTCCCAACCTCTCTGCTTAACTCCAATCTGACATCTCCAATTGCCTCTCAGCTCTCTTGAATCTGATGTTCAGTAAACATCCTTTTTGTTTTTTAAACCTTTATTTTCTGTCTTAGTAACAACTCTCAAGACAAAGGGTGAGGACTAGGCAAATGGGGCTGAGTCACAGCAAGTATCTGAGGCCACATTTGAGCCCAGATTCTCCTGATTCCAGGCCTAGCCTTTTATCCACTGAGCTTTCTCTCTGCTCCTCCAGGAGACAACTTTTTTTTTTTTAAATCCTTACCTTCTCTCTTAGAATCAATACTGTGATGGTTCTAAGGCAGAAGAGTGGTAAGAGCTAGGCAGTGGAGGTTAAGTGACTTGCCCAGGATCACAGAGCTAGTGATAAATATGAAAAATGATAAAGGCTGGTATAAATATATAAATTAGTATTTTAATTAAAGCCATGCTGATAGATAAAATCATTAGACCACGCGCTTGTAAGCATTCAAAACTGCCGCCTCCATTACTGTCTCCTGTTTCCTGGAAGCCCTACTCGCAAAAGAGCCTACTGGCAAAGAGGCCACTCCCTCCTAACCCAGGAGATTTTAAACCCTCTGCCTGCGTCAAGACGTAAGCCTTCCCAAGCCCAAAAACCGGAAACGGAAACCCGTTGGACCACGGGAAATGTAGTTTGATACATTTCCCAAATTTCACTTTTACAATTCCCCGTGAGGTCCGGCAAAAAAAAAGGTTAGTCCTTTTTTCTTCGCTGGACCTGTAAAAATAAACAACTTCTAAATTTTTCAGGAATTTTGGGGATAAAAGAAATAGATGAACAAATGGTTAAAATTAGCCGCATTGACAAAAACCAATTTGGGGGGCTGTCCCCCACTGGCACAACAGTGTACAATTAAAACAATACATACAACTCAATTTCAACTCCCCATAGTTCCATCAACTGCACCCCAAAGTTCAAAGTTTGGTCTTCATGGTACAGTGAAGGCTTTCAGACATCTTCATGTGTCCTCACCAAGCAAGTTCGTCGTCTGGATTTTGGGGAGATGGCAAGATCCTTATCCTGAAATTATTCTCAAAAGAATTTAAACTTTACATTATAGATTACAAAACATACATTTTCTTCTATTAATTTTTATATTTTTTCTTTCTTTTTTTCTTTTGAATTGACTCATACAACCCCATGACTCAACTGTATATATTGAGCTGATCTGGGTATTTCTTTCTAAATACCCACGTCGGGGGGGATTGTATTTTTATAAAATCCAAGATTAATCATATTTTTATTATATCCAAGATTAATTTTTGGTTTTGTTTGAGAAAATTCTCAGGGAAAGAAACTTGCTGATTCCTTAATCCAGAGAATGAACTGTTTGCAGAGAGATGCCTGAAGAACCTACGTTTAATCAAGAGATCCAGAATGAACTTTGGGTTGCAATTGATTGAACTGATGGGGTTTGTTGCATCAAGTGATCCAGAACGAACTTTGGGTACTAATGAATGGACTGATGGGTTTTGAACAGCTACTTTAATTGTACATGATATGCCGATTGGGGACTGCCCCCAATTAGTTTCTTGTCAACGCGCTTAGCAAAACATTGGTTTTGCTTCTCTTTCCCATTTCCCTCTTATCTCTAACTATTGTAGTTAGAAGGACCTTTGTGGTAGAAGATGTTTGTGTAACATGATCACTTGGGGTGACTAGGCACCCAATATGATCATCAGGGGGGATTGTGTAAATAGAATTAGCTCCAGCCCATTAATAGTCAAAAATCTATTCAACCCAGCGTGCTAATGATGTCACTCCCACCTCCCTTAGTGGGGAGGGGAGACGAGTTACCCACACGTGACAATAAGTAACAAATCAAGAATAAGGGACTGCCCTTTGGGCAGTCCAAATCAATGTAGAAACTGCCATTTGTCCATTTGAATTAGAGGCGGACCACAGGAAGTGATGAAAGACACTATCTCTTTAAGTAAGTTAGTGAACTTCCTGTGGGGGCAGTTGCCGTCTGGAACTAGAGGAAGAAGCATCTCCTGAGACCACAGACAGCTTACACTCTGTATTGTCATGTGGGTAAGTTAGGCTGGCTTCCTTGGCCTAGCTGGGCCAATTCTAAACTCTGCCTATCTGGCTGTTGGGCCTTGTGGCTTACAGCTTCATTTATTTAGACTTCTAACCTCCTTTTCTCTTTATCCCTACTTTACCTTCCTGATTGTAAATAAATTCTTCAACCCGATGCTGACTTGGGTCTGATTTAATTACGGAATCAACCTAATTGTTGATTCCTGGCGGCCAAACATATTTTAATATATAGCTATAATAACTAAATTTTAATTCTTACACTAGGAAGTGTCTGAGGTCAGATTTGAACCCAGGACCTTCTGTCTCCAGGCTTGGCTCTGTCTACCAAGCTACTTAGCTTTTGCTCCAGTAGACATCTTAAACTCAGCATGTCCAAAACAGAACTATCATCTTTCCCCAATCCACTCTTCCCTTCCTTCTAGCTTCCCTATTATTGTAGACAGCCTTACCATCCTCTGAGTCCTTTAGTTTTGGAGCTTCTGAGTCATCCTGGATTCCTTACTAATTCCTCCCCCCCTCCCCAAATATCCAGTCTCTAAGGCCAGCTGATTTTCCCTTTGCAGTGTTCTTGAATGTGCCCTCTTCTCTCTTCTTATGTTGCCATCATTCCATTATGAGCCTTCATTATCTCACTCCTAGACTTTTGCACTGGATTGCTTATAACTGTTTTCCTCAAGTCTTTTCCACACTCTGATCCTTCCTGGGTTCAGCCCCTCAAGGGATTTTCCCAAGCACAGGTCTAACCCTGTTGTCCTATCCAATAACCTTCATGGCTCCCAGGTGCCTTCAGGTTCAAATACAAAATTTGCATATTGTTTCCCTGTTAGATTATAAACTCCTTAAAAACATAGACTGTTTCCTGTCTCTTTCTGTTTCCCTGGTTTTTAGCTTAGTCATTGACAAAGAGTAGATATTTAGTGTAATAAAGGAATTTAGGCAGGGATGTAAGGGGATTAAGCTAGAGGATAATAACTGGTTGTAATAAGGGAATAGGCTAGAGGTAATAGGGAGATTAAGGCAAGGTAAGGTTGCAATAGGGATAAGGCAGGTAAAGGACTAAAGGTAATATGAATAGAGATAAGGCACTATGGATAGGGGTTTGTGGATCCTTAAGGCAGTAAATAGATGACGAAGATACAATGGTGAAGGTGGTAGACTGAGGTGATAGGAGAAGTAAGGGAATGACTGAGTTTAGGAAATATAAACAAGGAGGTATAAAGAGTTGTAAGGGCAGACAGCTACAGCCTGAGAGACACAGACTGGGACACAGGTTTGAGATAGAGACACTAAAGGGAAACAGACTGAGCCCTTTACGTAGGAAGGGCACTTCTACAGACAAAGGTTAGGGCCAGCCAAGAATGGCTTGAAACTGACTAGAGGGCTTCTAGTCAGTTTCTCAGGTTCACAAAGGAATAGCTCAGAGGAAGTATTAAGATTGCACTTCTTCCAAAATGGACACCTCCAATTCCCTTCATGATCCAGAGACAATGTTATTCCTTTCTTCCCTTCTCCCTCTCTTATCAATCAACTAATGAACTAGCCAAAGGTTTGATTAAGTGATAAACAGGGTTTATTGATTTTTAGGGTTGATTGGAAGGGATGGAGGGTTACAAGGTAAATCTAACCGCTGCCTAGGGAAAGCTTCAGGTGGGGGAGGGAGACTGAGATAGGACCTGCCTAACTCATCCCCAAAGCGTTTTGTAGCCTATAGGATTAGGAAAGTTGGATACAAGGATTCAAGAGATAATTTGTAACAAGAGTAAGCCCTATTTGGCTACAGGGAAACGATCTACCTGATATTTCGGTAGATATATCTATCTATATATCTACCAAGTTTGAAAGCTAACCCCAAGATCCACCCTCCTTTCAAAAACCCCAAGAAATTTAGGAAAGGAAAATGATGATTGGGAATAAGGGAAGTTAGGGAGATCTAAAGGAAATAGTTAAGCTAACAGATTTTAAGAGAAAAGCTGCAGAATATAGGCCAGGTTTTCAGTCTAAAGAACAGAGCTCATTTGACCCTCCCACTCTCATCGAGTCCCAGGGTCAGCTGTCTAACCTCAGGATTCTAAACCCTTTTCCAACTGTCAGAAACTCTGCAGTAAGGCTTTGCAGGGACGATATGCACCCTTTGCACTACATTAGTAATAAATATTGATCGATAAAAAGCAAATTTAATGAGAAGCCTTAGTTTTCGGTTACTAGCAGTCTAAGATAGACAAGTATCACTGACCCCAGACATATAGAAGAATGAACATACTAAACAATGCTTTATCCCACCTCATTTATTTAATTTTAGAAATTCTACTTCAACCAGGAAGTAAAGAATTTATTGCTTGCTGATAAAAATTGCTAAATGCAGGCAGACATCCTAGCAGAGAAGTGGGAAAAGATAAACTTTCACTCTGTTGAATAAAGAAAACATTAAAATAAGGTGTCCTATTAGTTCCTAAAAGATGGTATTTTGTAAGCATAATGTCTAGAACTGGTGAATTGGTAGAAGACTGTAGAGGCTGAGGCAGATGGTAAGAGGCAGGACTGGGTAGGTGACATTACGAAATTAAAGGCAGTATAAAAGGTTCCTGAGCTGAGGCCAGGCAATAGCATGGTTGGTTCGAAGTTTAGTAATGGGGCTAGGAATGACACCCCTGATCTCAGGACACTAAGAAGTACTCATTGTTGAAGGTCAGATGCTAACCAGTGGCCAGACATCCTTGAAGGATAGATAGCTCAGTGCAATAAAAAAATCAGGCCCCAACCCTCTTTCTTACACATTCCCCTAGGCCAGTTACACTCCTTACTGCAGAAGAGCTGGAGTTTTGAACTTAACCCATTACAGGTGAGCTGACCTTTGTGACTTAAGCAGTTACAGGATAAAATCAATGACTTGTAAATAGGATCAAGAAGAAAATGGTATAGGATCAATGTTAATCTTCTTACTACCTTTACAGCATATGCTCTATATTATGGCCACATTGGCCTACTTTCTTTTCCTTCTTCCATCTCTTTCGCACGGGTCTCCCTCCTTTCCTAGAGCTCACTGCTTCCTTACTTTACCCTCTGAGAATCTCCTACTTTCTTTAAAGCTCAATTCAGACTTCCTACATGAAGCTTTTCTGTTTCTCATCAACTGCTTATGCCTCTCACTCTTCTTGTATTTACTTTGAAAAGATTTTGTATTTACTTTTTGTATATATTGTTTTTTCAGATGAGTGTAATCAAGTTGAGGGCAAGGGCCATTTAGTTTCTGGTTACATATTTCTAGTGTCTAGTACAGGGACTGGTGCTTAATAGATGTTTAAAATGCTTGTTAACTCTTCCCCCTTTCTCACTACTCACATGTTAATCAAATTCTTTCTTCATGATATTTCTTGAACTTGTGCCCTCCTTCCTATTCTGACCCCTGTCACTGTAGTTCTGGACCTTTAGTCACTTCCTAATTAATATCATCATGTTCAGTTACTTTCTCTCAAATTTCATTCCACACACTGCTGCTAGCTTAATTTTAGGGTCATATGATCATATATTTGGAACCAAAAGAGTCTTTTTTCTAATGTATTCTTCCTCTTTATAAAACTTTCTTGGCTTCTTACACTACTTTATGAATGCCAAACTCCGTCACTTGGCATTCAAAGCTTGCTAACTGAAATCATGCCCATCCTTTAATTATCAGTTGAAATGCCACATGTTCCATGAAGTCTTTCCCGATTGTCCCATCCAGAAAAGACAAAGCATTTTGTTTACAACTCTTTTATGTACTTATGCTTTCTTTGTATTTTTTCCTTTCATTTCTCTTCTATACTTTCATAGTCCTAATCCAAGCTCTCATTCCTTTTTCTTTTGAACTCTTACTTTTGGTCTTGGTATTAACTCTTTTTTCAAAATTCAAAGATATTTTATTTTCCTGATAACATGTAATAACAATTTTCAAATATGCATTCTGAAATTATAAGATCCAGATTGACTCCCACATTCCCTTTCCACTCCCCTCTCCGAAATGGTAAGCAATTTGATCTGGATTATTACATGTATTATCATGCAGAACATATTTTTGTATTGGTCATTGTTGTAAGAGAATATTCATATAAAAACAAAAGCCCAAATAAAACTGTAAATAATCTAATGTGAAAGAGAGTTTGCTTTCATTTGCATCTGACTCCAACAGTTCTTTTCTTTGTCATAAAGTCCTTCAGAATTGTTCCAGATCATTGTATTACAGAGAGTAGCAAAGTCTTTAATAGTTATTGATCATATAGTATTGCTATACCTGTGTATGGTGTTCTCCAAGTTTTTCTTATTTTGCTCTGCAACAGTTCATGTAGATATTTCCAACTTTTTCTGAAATCATCTTGCTTATCATTTCTTAGAGCACAACATTATTCCATCACCATCACATACCACAATTTGTTCAGCCATCCCCCATTTGATGAGCATGCCTATAATTTCTACTTCTTTGCCACCACAAAAAGGTCTGTTATAAATTTTTTTTATGAGTTCACCCTTTCTCCTTTTTTATTATCTCTTTGGAATGCAGACCTAGTAATGGTATTACTGGGTCAAAGGGTATGCATAGTTTTATAACCTTTTGGGCACAGTTACTGATTGCCCTCCAGAATGTTTGATTCAGTTCACAACTCCACCAACAATGTTTTAGTGTCCCCATTTTGCCATATCCCCTCGAGGGTTTATCACTTTCCTTTACTGTCATGTTGGCCAGTCTGATAGGTGTGAGGTGATACGTCAGAGTTTTAATTTGCATTTCTCAAATCAAGTGATTTAGAACATTTTTTCTCATATGACTGTTGATAGCTTTGCCTTCTTCACCTTAAAATTTACTTGTTCATAAGTTTTGACTATTTTTCAATTGGGGAATGTCTAGGAGTCTTATACATTTGACTTAGTTCTCTTTTATGGTTGAGAAATGAGACCTTTATCAAAGAAATTTGTTGTAATTTTTTTTTCATTTGTTGTTTCCTTTATAATCTTGGTTATTACATTGATTTTGCTTATACAAAAGCCTTTTATTTTAATATCAAAATTATTCATTTTATATCTTATAATGCTAACTCTTGTTTGGTCATAAATACTTTATATAAATCATATATACCCATTTTGACTATATCTTGGTATATAGGATGTAAGATCTCTGCTAGAGTGTTTTCTAATTTTCCCAGAGTTTTTGTTAAATAGTGAGTTCTTATGCCCAAAGATAGGGTCTTTGGGTTTATCAAACAGTAGGTAGCTAAGATCCCTTTATATTGTGTATATTATCTATTCCATTGATCGACTATTCTATTTTTTAGCCAATATTAGACTGTTTTCCTGATTACTGCTTTACAGTTTGAGATATGGTACTTATAGGTCATCTTCCTTCACATTTTCTTGTTCAATTAATTCCCTTGATATTCTTGAACTTTTGTCTTTCCAGATAAATTTTGCTATTATATTTTCTAGTTCTATAAAATAATCTTTTGGTGGTTTGATAGGTATGGCACTGAATAAGCAAGTTAATTTAGATAGAATTGTCAATTTTATTATATTAGCTTGGCCTGCCCAAGAGCAAATAATATTTTTCCATTTATTTAGATTAGACTTGATTTGTATGAAAAGTGTTTTGCAATTGTGTTCATATAATTTGTTTTTTTTTCATAAAACCAACTTCTAGTCTTATTTATTATTATTAGTTCAATGCCTCTCTTACTTTCAATTTTATTGGTTTCTCCTTTGCTTTTTAGGATTTCCAATTTAGTCTTTAGTTGGGAATTAAAATTTTGTTCTTTTCCTAGTTCTTTTAATATGCATGCCCAATTTATTGATCTACTTTATCTCTATTTCATCAATGTAAGCTTTTAGAGATATGCATTTTCCTCTAAGTACTTCTTTGGCTGTATCCCATAATTTTTGATATGTTGTCTCTTCAATGTCATTCTTTTTAATGAAATTATTGTTTCTATAATTTGTTCTTTGTTTCCTTTTTTTAGAATTAGATTATTTAGTTTCTAATTAATTTCTGATTTGTCTTTCCATGGACCGTTATTTATTATAATTTTTATTGTATTGTGATCTGAAAAGGATGCATTTATTATTTCTGCTTTTTCTCATTTGTTTGTGAAGATTTTATGCTCTATGATAGGGTCAGTGTAGGTGCCACATACTGCTGAAAAGAAGGTATATTCCTTTCTATCCCCATTCAAATTTCTCCAGAGATCTATTAGTTCTAATTTTTCTAAATTTCATTCACTTCCTTCTCTTCTTTCTTGTTTATTTTTGGTTCAATTTATCTAGATCTAAAATGAGGAAGTTGAGGTCTCCCACTAGTATAGTTTTATTGTTTATTTCCTTCTGGATCTCATTTAATTTCTTCTTTAAAAGTATGGAGGCCATTCCATTTGGTGCATATTTGTATAATATTGATATCATTTCATTGTCTATAGTACCTTTTAACAAGATGTAATTTCCTACTTTATTTTTTTTAATTAGATCAATTTTTTGTTATAGTTTTGTCTGAGATCATGATTGCTACCTCTGCTTTTTTTTACTTCAGATGATGCACAGTAAATTCTGTTCCATCTCCTTACCTTTACTCTGTATGTGTCTACCTGCCTCAAATGTGATTCTTGTGAGCAACTTATTGTAGGATTCTTGTTTTTAATCAGCTCTGTAATCCATTTCTGTTTTATGGGTGAGTTCTTCTTGTTGTGATTACCAACTATGTGTTTCCCTCCATCTTATTTTCCCCTTTTGATGCTGTTCTTTCTCTCTTCTTTCAGTCTGTTCCTTCTCACAAACGTTTTGCTTTTAATCACCACCCAATACTTTTGTCTCCTTCTACTACCTGTACTTCCACCCCTTGTTTTATTCCCCTTACTTCTCTATAGAGTAAGATAGGATTCTATACTCTGATGAGTATGATTGTTATACCCTCTCTGAGTTAGTAATGGTGAGAATAAGGTTTAAGCATTGCCTCTCACTACCCTCATCCTATCCTCCACTGTGATAGTTTTTCGAAACATTTTAAGTGAAATAAATTACCCTATTCCACCTCTCTTTCCCTTCTCTCTGTGCAATCCTGTTTTTTCCCCTTGATTTTTTTCTTTGCATATCATATCATCCTAATTAGCTTAGTCCCACATCCTCTGTCTATGTATACTTCTTCTAATGGCTTGAATAATAAAATTTTTAAGAATTACAAATATCATCTTTCCATGTAGAAGCGTAAACAGCATAATCTTATTAAATTCATTACATTTTCTCTTTTATATTTACTTTTTTATGCTTCTCTTGAGTCTTGTATTTGGATATCAGATTTTCTGTTTAGGTCTAGTCTTTTCATCTGGAATTCTTGGAAATATTATGTTTTATTTAATGACTTATTTTTCCCCTGAAAAAGTATACTCAGTTTTTCTGCATAGATGATTCTTGGTTGTAAAATTAGTTCCCTTACTTTCTGGAATACCATATTCCAAACTTTCTGATCCTTTAATGTGGAGGCTGCTAAGTCATTTTTAATCCTAAATATAGCTTCATGGTATTTGAAATTTTTTTTCTGGCTGTTTGCAGTATTTTCTCCTTCACTTGGGTGCTCTTGAATTTAACTGTAATATTCCTGGGAGTTGTTATTGGTGGATTTATTTCAGGGAGTGATCTGTGGATTCTTTTAATCACTAGTTTACTCTCCTGTTCAAAAATATCAGGACAAGTTTTTTTGATAATTTCTTATAGTATAATATCTAGGTTTTTTTTAAATCATAGCTTTCGGGTAGTTCAATAATTCTTAAATTATCTCTCTTGGATTTATTTTCTAGATCAGTTCTTTTTTTCATAGAGATAGTTCATGTTTTCTTCTTTCTCCCCCCACCCCCTTTTTTATTTGATTTGATTGTATCTTTATATATTAAGAAGTTATTAGCTTCTATTTGCCCAATTATAATTTTTAAGAAATGATTTTCTTCTGTGAACTTTCAAACCTCCTTTTCCATTTGGTCAATTCTATTTTTTAGGCAACTCTTTTCTCATTCAATTTTTGTACCTCTTTTCCCATTTGAACAATTCTGATCTGTAGTGTTATTTTCTTTTTGCTTTGCTTTCATTTTTCTTCTCCATTTTTCTTCTGCCTCTCTTAATTGATTTTTGAAATCCTTTTCAAGCTCTTCCAGAGCCCAAGATCAATTTGTATTTTTCTTTGAAGTTTTGCAAGTACCTGTTTTGCTTTCACTGACTCCCTCTGATTCTGTGACTTGCTCTTCTTTTTTTTCCTATTTTTTTCTGTTTTCTCATTTTCCCAATCTTCTTCTTGACTTTTACTTTTATCTTAAAGGTGGGCTCTGTTCTCAGTAGAAAAGGTGACACTGTTTCAAACATAAGATTTTCCTTCCTGCTACGTTTTGTTTTATTTCTGGGTTTCTACAGATTTCAGTTTTTCCATGGTGGTATGATGACCTGTGGTCTTGGAACTCTGAAAGCCACCTCTCATTTCTGATTTATTCACCCCCTGAGACTGCTAATGGCTTGTAGAGCTCAGGACACTTTGGTGCTGCTCATGATCTAGCCTCAGGCTTGGTTTAGGGTTTTGTTTTTTTTTCTCTGGACTTGATCCACACAGGCACACTGTGGAATGCCTTGTCCTTGGACTCATAAACTGGCCTTCAGCTTATTGAGTAGGGGCCTCTGTGCCTTTCTCTAGGCTTACTCAGGCCAGGCAGGCTTCAGACTACATTGTATTGGGGTTCAGGTCCTCACTGTAGGCTTCAGCTGGGGTTTCGAGTCTTCCCTTGGGCTTGCACTAGCTAGGTGCCCTACCAACATCTTTTGTTTGGGGCTTGGGGCCTCAGTCTGCCCTTGGGCAGAGACTCAGAGCCTTCTTCGGGACCTGTAACAACCAGGCACACCATGAACTGCTTTGTACTAGGGACCTCACTGTAGGCTTGGAACGTTAAGCAGGCCATTGTTTTGCTGTTGGCTTGTGCAGGGTCTAAGGGCCCTGGCTTTGGCTTGGGCCCAGATTCAGAACCAGAACCTGGAATCATAGATGTGGGGTAGCGGGGAGGACTTGTTTTTGGCTTGCACTGATATTCCTTAGTGGGGCCTTACTGCAGGCTCATTCCCCTCTCATCCCAGTGAATATCTGTGTCCACCTTCTAAAAATTATTTTCTGCAGGAAAGTTTCTTTACTCAGTTCCCTTGTTGGTTCTGTCACTCCAATATTCATTTTGAAGCTTTATTTTTAAGGTTTCTTGGAGAGGATTTTTATTTGAGCTTTCTCTACTTCTATTCAGCCCTTTTGGTTCAGCCCCCCGAAGTCCTTGTTATTAATTCTAAGAAGATCAGCATGGTCTAGGAAATCAGAATTAGCTGATTTGCCTAAGAACATACAGTTAGGAAATGTTTGAGGTCAAATTTGAACCCAGGTTCTCTTGACTCCAGGCCTGCCTATATCCATTGTGCTACCTAGCTGACCCTCTCATTACTATTTTTTTTTTTTTAACCCTTAACTTCGGTGTATTGTCTCATAGGTGGAAGAGTGGTAAGGGTGGGCAATGGGGGTCAAGTGACTTGCCCAGGGTCACACAGCTGGGAAGTGGCTGAGGCCGGGTTTGAACCTAGGACCTTCCTGTCTCTAGGCCTGACTCTCACTCCACTGAGCTACCCAGCTGCCCCTCATTACTTTTTACTAAGAGTTTAGGTCTTTGAATATTTAAAGTCTTTTTATTGTAACATTTTTTTTTTGTTTAGATCATTGGTTTCCAAATAATAGAGTATTGAATAAATCATATTTATTTCTATTTATTTTGTCTTCAATATTAAAAACTCCCTCAGGAAGCTCTCTGTCTTACCTGTGTAACACCATTGATGGATACATAGTAAGCAGATGATAATTAGTGATTCACTAGAGCTCAACTTCAGCTTTAAGTGTTATAAAATATAGTCCAAGGCTGATTAGAATATTGTTCCAAGCATTTAGGGAAATGCAAAGATTAAATACTACATGGTTCTTGCTTTTATGGAATTCACAATCTTAGGACTTGATATTTAAATAATCAAATGGATTTGTGATCTGATAGATTTAGTTTTTTTTTCTGATTATGCATTTTATAGTTCTTCCGTGCCTGAGTCCTGTGTGACAGTTGTCCAAGTTCTTCCATAACCATAGCTCTGTTTGAAGACCTTCAATAAGGGAAACCCTTTACCTCTCAGGGCAGTCCATTTCACTTCTGCAGAAAGTATTAAAATACTTAGACAGATATTATGTCCTTTGAGTTTTGTCTTCTCCTGGTTAAATATCTCCATTTCCTTCAGTTGAACTTCATGTGCAGTGTACTCAAAGCCTATCACCATTTTGATTGCTCTTCTTTTGCATACTTTCTAGCTTATCAATGCCACTATTATGCTGTGATGCCAGAAACTGAACATAAAATTTGAACATATGCTTTGGCTGGCACATCCTTATTTCTGAAAACTATGCTTCTCAATTCAGCACATTTTATTACTCTTTTTTTTTTGTTTGGTATATCACCTTGTTGTCTTATAATGGGCTTTCATTACTCAGGCCTTTTTTAGATAAATATATTTCCACTTTGTACCTGTTGATTTTTTGAACTCAAGTACATTTTTATTTATTCCTATTAAATTTCATCTCATTAATTTAACCCTATCATATAGAACTTCCAAGATCTTTTTGGATTCTTACACTGTCATCTATTACTGTTATCTGTATATTATATGATAAGAGAACTCTAAAACTAAGCTCTCTGTTAAGTTTCAAGTGGATGGTTGTTTGATTAGAAGAATCAGGGTTTGCTTTATGTAAAAACCTTTATTTTGATATGCTTTTTAATGATAGATAAGAATTCAGTAGGTAGAGAAGCAGGAAAGCATAAGTAATAGCATGAGTACAGTCCCAGAAGCCACAGGATAGACTGCATGTTGAAGCTAGCATGCAGCATCTTTAAATCCATGAGAAATCCTTGAACAAAGAAAGAAATGGAAAAGAAACATTCATTTGCCTGCTTATATTTTAAGGGAGGGTTTGAAATAGAACAAGGGGAAATCGGAGGCATGAATATGGAGCCTCTTGGAAAACAGAAGCTAAAATCTGAAAGACACGTTTAATATAGTGGGCAACTAGTAATGGTGCCTCATGTAGAAAAGTAACATGGTCAGATGATACTAAGATTGATAATGGATTTTGACCAGATATGTGCAGTGATGTGTAATAGTTTGAACAGGAAGTGGTAAGTTGTACACTAAGGTAAAAGGAGTAGGAATCCTTGACCATAGATAATAAGATAAATAATTTAGGCTTCACTCCTTTTTGCTATGTTACTTTTCTTATATTTTTGTATTTTCTCTGAATAGATTATTTCACATATAACTGTTAAGCTTCAGTTTCATAGGAGTATTGTTCATATGAAAAGATAGGAATGAATCAATCATAAACTATTAGTCTGTGACAGGGCAAAAATTTGTGTTTCTTTACAGATATAGCAGATGTGGTTTCCTCTGTTGCTTTTAAATATCACCTGTTCTTTAGTAAACAAGCATGTTTTTCAAGCATTTTATGTACAATACTACCATCTAGTGATGAAAAAAAAAACTTCTCCTCTGTACATTTCCTTGATAAAAAAATCCAGAAATTAAACTAAAAGCTGATTTTATCTGGAAAGAAGCAAATTAATTTTTAGTTTTCATTTAAATAAATCAATGCATTTGGTTAATATATTTTCTCATCATATCACAGTCATTTCCCACTTATATAGAACATTATGAAGAAACATAAATTTTATAAAATGTCATAAAAGATATTATAAAGAAAAAAATTAGGCAAAGCCATTTGATAGGGAAGCATGTTGACTTTTCTTGTTCATTCTACATATATAGTCAGTTGCTAAATCTAATCTTTCTTTTTCTTTATCTTTTTTTTTTAAATTTTTTTTTTTTAAATTTTAAACCCTTAACTTCTGTGTATTTACTTATAGGTGGAAGAGTGGTAAGGGTAAGGGTAGGCAATGGGGGTCAAATGACTTGCCCAGGGTCACACAGCTGGGAAGTGTCTGAGGCTGGATTTGAACCTAGGACCTCCCGTTTCTAGGCCTGGCTCTCAATCCACTGAGCTACCCAGCTGCCCCATTTTTCTTTATCTTTTGCCAACATTCCATTCCCATATCCAACATCCTAATTGAATCTTTTATCATTTCTGACCTGGACCATTGCAATTGCTTTCCTTTAAAAATTTTTTTTTAAACTTTTGCACACAAAGATTTGCTTCAAATTTATATTTATAAATCTATAGATTTACTCTCCCCACCTCTACATAATCTTAGACCTTAGAGAGGAAAAGGACATTCGATTTATAGATTCTCTGGGTTATAATATAGTAATTAATCCCAGTTCTAAAACTCTACTCAGGCTTGAGTTTGGGCCTTCTGGCTGCCTGAAGATTCTATTGCTGGCTGTACCAGTTGGTCTGCAATGTTAGTTCCAAGGTTGCTTTGATGTAAATTCCTGCTTCATTAGTATTAATACTAATTTAAGTACTAAATACTTGCTAATATTAGTAGTAGTACATCAACACTAGTACCTGAAAGAAAAGCAGAATACCCCAAGCCCATTTCTCAGAACTGGGATAAAAGGGAGAGAGCCAAGGGGAAGGTTCTTTCTTATATCATTGACTTAGTTCATAGTCTTCCTGCTGAGCACAGGCAAGAGTTGCCAAAAAGATCCCTGCAGAAGGAAGGTGACGAAAAAAAGATTGACTCAGACTAAAAAACAACAGCCTTTTTTCACTAGACTCCTGGTGACAAGGTTCTTCCCACTCCTAAGACAATTTCCCTATATCTGCCCTAGCATAGGTCTGATGTCACTGCTACTTAATAACTCCAGTGGCTTCCATTTATCTCTGGTATCAAAGAGAAAGCTCCCTTTTTTGGCACTGAGAATATTTCACAAACTGACCCCTTGCTGTCTTTTCAGTGTTTTCATATGTTAGTTCCCTCTGTGCACTCTACAATCCATCCATACTGTGCCACTTGCTGTTTTTCACTTAGTACATTTAATCGCTAGTCTCTGTTCCTTTGAAATGACTGTCCTCCATTCTTGTATGCTCTCTCCTCATTCCTGCTTTCTAGAATTCTTATTCTTTTAAGATGTAGCTCAAGTATTACTTAAGCCTACTTTCTTCCATTGACTCCTTATTTATCTTATTTATGTATTTATCAATTTATGGATATGTTATCTCCCTGCTTTCAATGGACATTCTTGAAGGCACAGGCAATTTTTGCTTTTTATTTGTGTACTTAGCACTTAGCATAATGCCTGCCAAATGGTAAGTACATAATGACTGCTTGTAGATTGTCTGAAAACATTTAAAATACTCTATCCTGCTAATTTTCTACTTCTTTGCCTTGAGGTAGGGACATATTTTGTTATCTCTTCTCTAGGATCTTCTTTGCATTTTCTTTAGAGTTCAGCTTCCATTTAGTGATTTGAAAAAATTTATATCCTAGTTATTTTGCAAATTGTTCTGACTTTGCTTATTTTGCTGTATAAGTTCATATAGATCTTTCCATCTTTCTTAGTGTTCCTTGCATTTGTCATTTTCTTCTTTATGAAAAAATATTCCATTACATTTATATGCTGTAGTTTTTTTAGCCATTCCTCATTTAATTGGCCCATACTGTTTCTAGTTCTTTGTTCTAGAGTACTTCTGAGAATGTTTTGCTGAGTACTAAACCTTTCTTTTGGTCTTTGACATTCTTGCAGGATATTTCTAGGGACAGGATTACAAAAGTAATGTGGGAAGTTGGGAGAGAAGAAGAATAGATTACTTTTGAGTGGATCACATTTCTTGTATAATTCCAAACAGAAATCTAGAATGGTTGAAGTATTTTACAGATGCCA
The DNA here is from genome assembly GCF_016433145.1 of Gracilinanus agilis. Lineage (NCBI taxonomy): Eukaryota > Metazoa > Chordata > Mammalia > Didelphimorphia > Didelphidae > Gracilinanus > Gracilinanus agilis. The sequence goes on along the minus strand of NC_058130.1, from coordinate 113,558,437 downwards.
TAACTATGTTTCAGAACACCTGTCTGTCTACAGTCCCACTGATACTAATTTATCTTTTTTCTTTTATTTTTGCAAGCTTGTGTGGAGTAAGGTGAAAACTTGGAATTGTTTTAATTTACACTTTTACTAATTTTTATCATTTAGAGCATATTTTTATGTGGTAATTTATACTTTGTAGATGATTAAAATATTTATTTCATTTGATCACTTTTCTCTTAAGAAAGAGGTTATTTAATTTTGACAATTATATGGAGTATTTTAAAGTTTTTGTATAATATGCTCTTCCTTTGTATGTTAGTGCATTTGTAATGAGACAATTGATAAAAACTAGTAATCAGTATATACATGTTTTTATTTATATCCACAAACAATTTTGTTATGTCTGTCACACACTTATGTAGTTTTATTTAAGTAATAACATTAAGTGATGATTGTTTTTGTCTTTGAATTCCCAGAAACTATGACATGGGCAAGTATATGTAGGAAGTTCTTTAATAAATGCTTGTTTTGAGAAATGATGCCTTTATTAGAGAAACTTTCTATATAATTTTTTCCCTTATTTGCTTTTTCCTTTCTAAATTTGGCTGCTTTGGTTTTGTTTGTGCAGACCCTTTTAAATTTAATATAATCGAAATATCCATTTTATTTCCTTTAATCCTCTCTATCTCTTGTTTGGTCAAATACTCTTCTCTCATCTATAAATGTGACAGATACATTTTTCTTTGCTCCCCTAATCTATATATGTTATCATCCTTTATGTCTAAATCTTTTATCCATTTTGTTGCTATCCTTATATACTGTGTAAGATGTCAATCTATATCTAGTTTCTTCCAAATTGCTTCCTAGTTTTCCTAGCACTTTTTATCAGATAATGAATTCTTATCCCCAAAGTTTGGATTTTTGGGTTTATCAAATCCAAAATTACTAGATTACTCTTATCGTTTGTTACAATGCATTATGTAATTAATCTATTCCACTGATTCATTATTCTATTTCTTAGTAGGTACCAGGCTGTTTTCATGATTACTAGTTTATAATATAGGTTTGCCTCCTTTTCCATTTGGTCCATTCTGTTCCTTAAGGAATTGTTTTCTTCAGTGTATTTTTGTGCCTCCATTTCCTTTTGCCCTGTTCTAGTTTTTAGGAGTTGATTTCTTTTGTTAATTTCCCCCCAGCTGTTGAGGTTTTCTGTCAATTTTCTTTTTCTTTTAATTTTTTTAACTTCTTTTCAAGTTCTTTCAGGGGTTCTTTTGGGGCCAGGTTTGGTCAACTCAGCTAAAGGGCCTGAGGATGGCTTTCAATTGGGGTCTGTTATAATTATTGGGAGTCTCTTGATATGTTTGAGATTGTAAATTGATGTACAGAGAGAATAAGATGACCCTTCTCCCTTATAACAGTTGCCCAGGCAGGATCCTTCAGGTCTAAGAGGTATATCCCTTCAGAATCCACCTGGGGTTAATTGATATATTGATTTGGGCTCTTTAGCTAGGATAACGCCTTGTATTCTGACTGCGATTTCTCCCTTCCCAAAACAAGTTTGACACTGCTTTAGGAAAGTACTTTAAACTTTATATTAACAAGAAGGATAAGGGTAAAGGACTGTGGTATAGGAGACCCTATTTTATTTGCTAATGAAATCTCAACTGCTGGCAGATAAAGAATCAATGTAGCTTCCCTCTGGTTCAGCCTGGCCAGGACTAAACCAGAGTAGGTAAACTGCTGGGATATTTTGACTTCTTCTTCAATAGATCTTCAGCCTTACAGTTGAGTTATTTCTACCCTTTTCCACCCTCTTCTTCATCGCCTGCCCACTTCCCGGATCCCTCCTGGGCCCTGGGAAACCTAGATATCTAGATGATGTAACTCCTAATATCTAGGGGCAGTAGACACCAAGGTGGTGGTCAGGTACAGGTTGGCACGGTATCTCAAGTACAGGAAGAGTTTGCAGAGAGAGATGTTTGCACCTCTCATTCCAAGACCAGGATCCACCAATCTCCAGCCTCAGCACAGGTCAAAGACCCAGAACCCTTTCAGGATTCTCAACTGCCCCTCCTCCTGCCTCTCGCATGACTCCCTGGGAACATTCCATCCAACTGACTTATTTGTCAATCAGAAGTGATCTTCAAGCTCCCAGAGATTCAATATAACAGGTCTCAGGGTAAATCCAAACAAATTATTCTTCAGAATGTTTGCATTAGTTCACAGCTATACCAATGCTATATTAGTGTGCTAGTTTTCCCACATTCCCTCCAACATTTATCACTTTAATTTTTTGTGGTATTAGCCAGTTTGATAGGTATGAGGTAGTATCTCAGAGTTGTTTTAATTTGCATTTCTCCAATTAATAGTCATTTGGAACATTTTTTCATATGATTAAAGATAGTTTTAATTTCTTTATCTGAGAATTGTCTGTTCATATCCTTTGACCACTTATCAAATGGAGAATGATTTGCATTTTTATAAGTTTGGCTCAGTTCTCTATATGAAAAATGAGGCCTTTGTCTGAGATGTGCTATAAAATTTTTTCCAAATTATTGATTCTCTTCTAAACTTGATTCATTGCTTTTTGTTTGTACAAAGCTTTTTTTAAATTTAATGTAATCAAAGTTATCTCTTTTACATCTTATAATGTTTTCTGTGTCTTGTTTGGTTATAAATTCTTCCCTTAGCCATAGGTCTGACCAGGAAATTGCTTTATGCTCCCCTATTTTGTTTATGGTATCATCTTTTATTTCTTTTTAAAAAATTTCTTTAAAAAATCTTTTTTCAGTTACATGTAGAAAGAATTTATTTTTATTTTATTTTTTAGAAAAAATTTTTTTCCATGGTTACATGATTCATGTTCTTACTCCCCCACCCAGTAGCCGACACGCATTTCCACTGGTTTCTTCATGTGTCATCAATCATGACCTATTTCCATATTATTGATAATTTTACTAGGGTGGTCGTTTAGAGTCTACATCTCAAATCATGTCTGCATCAACCCATGTGTTCAAGCAGTTGTTTTTCTTCTGTGTTTCCACTCCTGTAGTTCTTCCTCTGAATGTGGTTAGTGTTCTTTTCCATAAATCTCTCAGAGTTATAGAAGTCCATTACATTCGATTTTTACCACAGTGTATCAGTCTCTGTGTACAATGTTTTCCTGGATTTGCTGGGAAAATTGGAAAACAATATGGGAGTGATTAGGTTTAGATTAACATCTAACACCCTACACCAAGATAAATTCAGAATGGGGGAATGATTTGATTATGAAGAAGGAAACTATAAGAAAATTCGGTGAACACAGAATTCTATACTTGACAGATCTCTGGGAAAGGAAAGATTTTAAAGCCAAGTGAGAGTTAGAAAAAATTACAAAATGCAAAATAAATAATTTAGATTATATTAAATTAAAAAGTTTTTGTGCAAACAAAATCAGAAGGGAAACAACAAACTGGGAAAAAATCTTTATAACAAAAAACTCTGACAAAGGTCTAATAGCTACTCAAATATACAAGGAGCTAAATCAATTGTATAAAAAATCAAGCCATTCTCCAATTGATGAATGGGCAAGGGACATGCATAGGCAATTTTCAGATAAAGAAATCAAAACTATCAATAATCACATGAGAAAGTGTTCTAAATTTCTAATAATTAGAGAAATGCAAATCAAAACAACTCTTCAGTATCACCTCACACCTAGCAGATTGGCTAAAATGATAGCAGGTGAGAGTAATGAATATTGAAGGGGATGTGGCAAAATTGGGACATTAATGCACTGCTGGTGGAGTGGTGAATTGATTCAACCATTCTGGATGGCAACTTGGAACTATGCCTAAAGAGTGCTAAAAAGATTGCCTGCCCTTTGATCCAGCCATACCATTACTAGGTTTGTATCCCAAAGAGATCATAGATAAAAAGACTTGTACAAAAATATTTATAGCTGTGCTTTTTGTGGTGGCAAAAAACTGGAAAACGAGGGGAATGGCTGAACAAATTTTGGAATGGCTGAATAAATTGTGGTATCTGTTGGTGATGGAATACTATTGAGCTCAAAAGAATAATAAACTGTAGGAACTCCATGTGAACTGGAATGACCTCTAGGAATTGATGTAGAAACAATTTTTGACAACAGTTTTTTGACATCACCCTTTATTTAGAAATTGTGTTTCCATTTTGACTTTACCTTGATATGTTGTATGAGATATTGGTCTATGCCAGCATTGGTGCAATATTGACTTGTGTTCAGAGCTGGCACTCGGGGAGCTGATCAGTTTCCATACTTCCAAGTGCCCAAGGACATTTTTTTTGTATGCTCTCCCGCTCAGCTCAGCCTCTCAAAGCGAGCATGTCCTACGCTCTTTCTTTGGACAGGCAGTTTGAAATTGCAATTTAGGCATGTGAATTTGAAAACCTTCGCCAATGCCAACACTGGTCTATGCCTAGTTTCTGCTATGCTGTTTTCCATTTTTCCTAGCAATTTCTATTGAATAGTGAGTTCTCTTTGGGTTTGTCAAACACAAGTTTACTATGGTCTTTTACTACTATGTGTTCTATTCCATTGTTCCAGTATTGTCTGTCTGAGCCAGTGCCAGATTATTTTTATGATTGTTACTTTATAATACAATTTGAGATCTGGTATAGCTAAGCCACCTTGCTTCATGGTTTGTTTGTTTTTTTTTCATTATTTCCTTTGATATTCTTGGTCTTTTATTGTTCCAAATGAATTTTGTTATTCTTTCTAGCTTTTTGAAATAAATTTTGAGTACTCTGATTGGTATGGCACTGAATACATAATTTAGATAGAATTATCATTTTTATTATATTGGCTTAGGCTGTCTATAAGTGATTATTATCTGACAATTTGTGAAAAATGTTTTGTAATTGTGCTCATACAGTTTCTAGGTTTGTCTTGGTAGGTCTATTGCTGGATATTTTATATTGTCTATATTTATTTTCATAGGTTTCTCACAAATGCCACTTTCTTGACCTGCTTTATATATTAAAAATTTTTTGTCGTTGATGGTTAAATTCACAATAATAATAATATTTAATTTAACAAATTTATCTGCTATGTTGTAGAAAACTCATAATTATATCATGAAGGGAGTAACAATGCCAATGAAATCATGAATCCTTGGAATAAGGAAGGCTTTTAAAGTTTAGGTGCTAACTGATATGCCCTAAAATTGAACTTTGAAAGACTTAAGTAGTAGATCCTACTTGGAAAAGTTTTCCTCTTCTGCTCTATTTTTTGATAACTTTGTAATTGAAGATGAAATAAACTATGGAAATTTCATTCAAAAATAAAGTTATTTTAAATGCCATGACTTCATAGCCAAATCTCTCAAATATTACTAGAGAATCAACTAATTCAGCCTTTAGTACATGAAATAATCTTATATGTTTTTATCTTAAGATATTCTTAGAAATTAATGAGGTAAACAGACATTGTACAGGCTAATAGAATTAAGAAAATATATATATTCACAAAGGTTCATTTAATGTGCATACATTAATAATATGCTATACCTATTTTCAGTTAATGTACAATGGTAACACTTTACAGGTTGAAATTTACCTTGAGAACATGTGATCTATCATATTTGTGTTAGTTATTAACCCAAGTAAATACATTAAATCCCATGCTCCTTTTTTTGTTAATCTTTATATACTTCTTTTGTTTATAGAATATATTGTAAAAAGTAAATTTTTTTTCTAGGAACAAGATAATGCTATACAAAATATGCATAAGAAAATTGATAAACTAGAATTAGAACAACTTGATTGCTCTAACCTTCTACGGCGACAAACAAGTGAACTTGAAATAAGTACTACCCGAGAGGAATTACTTAGAAAAGAATATGAGGTAAGCTGTCATTATCCTCTTTTATTCAGTTATTATTTTACCCATGTACAATCACTGCTCTTTCACAAACAGTAGTACTATATTTTGCAATTTGAGTTATGAGGGAGGACAAGTGATATTAATGATAATAATAATAGACATAGCATTCTGATTTATTAATCATATGGCATATTTACTTTGACTCATATGCATATTTATCCTTGTCAGACGTGGGAGCATTATTACCTCCAAACATTGTAGATTGTATTTTGTATGCCAGTCTATTAGTCTTGTAACTCTTTCACTTCAAATATTCAGTTAGATAGTTTGGGATTATTGGAGAAAGCACTGAATTTGGAGTCAGGATAACTGGGTTCACTTTCTTAGCTCTGACACTTACTTTGTGATCTTAATCATATTTTTTTATACATTTAATCACATTTCACATAAATGATATATTATATTTCACATAAATGGTATATTAATGATAATGATAATTAACTTTTATATAATACTTTAAGGTTTGTGAAGTGTTTTACATATGTTGTCTTATTTGATCTTTGCAGCAATTCAATGAGATAGGTGATATTGCCATGCCCATTTTACTGATGGGGAAGTAGAGGTTAGATAACTTGTGTTGGCAGACACAATAAGTGTCTGAGGTAGGATATGAATTCAAACAATCCTCTAGGTCACCTAATGAATGATTCTTTGCTCAGTGGCTTCACAGCCTTGTTATATGTAAAGTGATATGTAAACTAAAAAAAATTTTAAAAATGAAAGTTTCTACCATTATTATATCTTAAAAATGTTTTTGATTCAGATAAGCTAAGTAATTTACTTTATATCTAGGAAATTTTTAATACCTATTCTTATGTTATCATGGTGAGGTTTGAAAGTAAATATTTCCATTTTAAAGGTGAGATATCGCTCTATTCTGTTTAATATTTTTATCAGCGAATAAGATGAAGGCATGATTGTCATGCTTAGCATATTTGTGTAACAAAGGTATAAGGATCTGCAGACACACTGGATGACAGAGATAGGATCCTAAAAGCTCATGATGGTCTAGAACTGTGAGCTGAGTCAAAGAAAATAGAAATTAATAATAATGAATGTAAATTCTTAAATTTGGAGTAAAATCACATTACAAATACAAAATAGAGTATATATGTTTAGATTGCACTTTAATTGAAAAACATTTATGGATATTAGTGAACTGAAAACTCAATTTGTTATTAAATATGAGATGGCAGTCAGAAAAGATGGAGGAACTATGGGAAGACAGCCACTTTAATTAGCATTACACTCTGTTGGTAGATCTTTGAGTATATTTTTGAGTATTCTGAAACACATTTGAAATTATTGGTGAAAGAAAATACATGGTTCATATCCTTTGATTCACCATTACTACTATTGGATATTGTACCCTAAAAGTGAAAGGCAGAGGGGAAAAAAAAAACATTTACTGAGCATTTAAGTTCCTATTACATGCTAGTCACTGCATCAAGCACTGGGAATATAAAGACAAAAAATGCAACAATCTACCTTCAAGAGCATGTATTGTATCTCAGGAGACAATATATACACAAATAAATATAATAAAAATATATACACAATAAATTATTTGTTTTAATGGGCAGAGAACTAGCAGCTTCATGGGATCTGGACAGAGTTCACTCAGCAAGTAGAATGTGAATCAAATTTTGAATACAACAAAATGGGGCTGCAAATATTTAGTTTATTCAAAGCATGAGAGACTATCAATCTGTAGATATGGATTTAGGAGGTGAAATGTCATAAATAAGAAATAGCTAGAAGGCTACCACTACCCACCTCCTGACAGATAAAGTACTCAGACTGCAGAATGAAGGAAATTGTTTTTAGACATGGCCAACTTGAGAATTTTCTTTTTTTGCTGAACTATACATATTTATTACAAGAGTTTATTTTTCTTTTCAAATGGAAGAGGGAAAGAAAATATATGCTTGCTAATTGAAAAAGAAATAAAAAAACAAAGAAAATATTTATAGGAGATATTTTTAGAGGAGTTATCATCAAGTATTTGAACAAATGTCATTAAACCTATTCTGTTTGACCCCAAAATGGAAGAATCAGAATTGAGGAGAAGTCGCAAATAATCAAAATTTAGATTTGATACTGGAAGTTTCATAACTGCTGTCTCAGAGTAGAATTAACTTGTATTTACTTGCTATATGCCTAATGATCTTTTTCTTTACATTTGGTGACTTCATTTTGAATTTTATTTATTTTTAAAATAAAAGGGCAGCTGGGTAGCTCAGTGGATTGAGAGAGGTCCTAGGTTCAAATCCGGCCTCAGACACTTCCCAGCTGTGTGACCCTGGGCAAGTCATTGCCTACCCTTACCAATCTTCCACCTAAGTGGAATAAGTCAATACACAGAAGTTAAGGGTTTAAAATTAAAAAAAAATAAAAATAAAAATTTTATTATTCTTTTTTTAATCAGTGAAATTTCCTTTCTAACTTTTCTATACCAACACTTCCTCCCCACATGAGAATGAAAGTAAAATAAAACTCATCATAAAAATGCAGTTGATCAAAAAGAAATTCTATATTGGCCATGTTTAAAAACAGTTTGTTTCATTCTTTACTCTGAGTCCACCTCTCTATCAGGAGATATGTTTTAACATTAATCCTCTAAAACCATGTTTATTAAATTGATAAAAGTTACTAAATTCTTTCAAAATTTTTTTGTCATTATCCTATTGTTGTCATTATATAAATTGTTCTCTTGGTTCTGGTCACTCTTTTTCAGTTCATACAAATCTTCCCAAGTTTCTTTGAAAAAATCTCCATCAGTTCTTATGGTTGTGATATTTCATCATATTTATATACCATAACTTGTTTTTCCATTCCCCAAATTATGGATATTCTCTTAGATTCTCATTCTTTGCCACCTCAAAAGTACTATAAATTTTTTTTTGCACATCCGTAGATTGTTTTATTTAGGACTAATCCCTCCTTTAAATTATCTTCCTTCCAATTTCTTCTTCCTGCCTTCTTTACTTTCCTTCCCATTTATGTACCCAGTTCTCTGTGTGTATGTGTTTATATGTGTGTATGTGTATGTGTGTATACTTCTTTACTTCATCCAATTCAGAGTGAGATTGAAGTGTCAGCCATTCCCCTCAATCCCTATTCATTTTTACATGTCTCCCTATATGTCCTGATTATGAGATACATTTTTCCCCCAACTTCTATCTCCCTTCTTACTGTGCATTTTTTTTTCTTCTCTTTCCACTCTTTTCCAGAAACCTCTAACAGGTAGAACACATGTATCCCTCATCTTTGTTGTCCCTCATGTAGTCCCTCATCATTGTTCATTCATTTTACCTTTTCATGTTTATCTTCTGTGTTTGAACATCAGTGTGTTGATGCAACTCTGTTCTTTTCATCAGGAATATTTTGAAATTCTGTTTCGTTAAAGATCCTTCCCCCCACCCCTCCACCCCGCTATAGCATTATACTGAGGATTTTCTGGGTAAATTATTCTTGGTTGTAAACCTGTATTTTTTGCTTTCTAGAATATTGCATTTCAAGTTCTCTCTTTCTTTATAATGGTGGCTGCTCCATCATGTATGATCCAAACTGTGGCTCCTTGGTTCTTAGATTCTTTCTTTTTTTTTTTTTTTCTTTCTTTTTTTTTTTTTTAATTTTAAACCCTTAACTTCTGTGTATTGACTTATAGGTGGAAGATTGGTAAGGGTAGGCAATGGGGGTCAAGTGACTTGCCCAGGGTCACACAGCTGGGAAGTGTCTGAGGCCGGATTTGAACCTAGGACCTCCTGTCTCTAGGCCTGGCTCTCAATCCACTGAGCTACCCAGCTGCCCCGATTCTTTCTTTTTGATTGCATGCAGTATTTTGTTTTTACCTGGAAGTCCTGATTATGATGTCACTTTGAGGTTTCATTCAGAAAGCGATGTATATTTTTTCTATGCCCATTTTGCCCTTTGGTTCTAAGAAATATGAGCAGTTTTAAAATTTTTTGAAATATGATGTGTAGGCTCTTTTTGGGGGGCATAGTGTTCTGAGAGTCCAGTGATTCTTAAATTTTTTCTTCTTGATCTTTTTCCCCCCTAGGTCCTTTGTTTAAGGTATGAAATATCTTGCATATATATGTATATATTTATTTTGTTTTAATATATCTTATATCTCATGTAGACATTGGCTTCTATTTGGTTCATTCCAATTCATAAGTAGTTGCTTTGGCAAGGTTTTGCATCCCTTTTTTAAAGCTGTTTATATCCTTTACATTTTTTTTCTTATATATCACTCAATTCTTTTTCATATTTTTTCAAGTATTCTCACTTGTTAAAAAAAAATTTGGACTTTTTTTAAGCTCTTGCTTTATCTCCTCCAGGAATTCTAGTTGAATTTGTGTCCAAGCTGAATTTTTCTGTGACTCTCTTTGCTTGTAGATTTTTGGAATCATTCCCTTCTGATTTTGTGTCTTCAGCTTCCTTTCCACCATAACAGCTCTTTATGGTGGTACTCTTTTTTTTTTGTTTGTTTGTTTATTCTTCTAGCTTACTTTTTGACTTTGGACTTGATGTTAGGTCTGGACTCTGTGACACTTCTGGAGGGAAGATCTGGAATTGTCTTGTTGCTGCTTTCTTGGGGAGTATTGAGTAATGTTATTTTAGGATATTGGGGACAGGCTAGGGATATGCAAGCTTATACTTCTAAATGGTCTGATTCATGGCCAACTCTGCTTTCTGCTCCTGTTCTGATCCCTATAAGGTCATGACTTGGGTTTGTGTCAGAGCCATAGTAACCTGCTCTGAGACTTGACCTCTTATCCAACTGGGAATTTGCTGGTTCTAAGTGACAGAATTGCATGGTCTCAATTTGTCTGGGTTTTCTGCCTTGGTTATTCCTCTTAAAACTTGACTAGATGTTGAAATTAACAACCTTCTTTGCTTCTAGAGTCTGAACCACACTGCGGCTGCTTAATTTTTTTAATTTAATTTTTATAAAATTTTAAATTATATACTTGGTAACCACCACTACCAAAAACTAAACAAATGTATAAAGAAGATTATGTGCAGAACCACAAACTCCACATTGTTTATATTTTAAAATGTGTAAATTATATTTGTATGCTAATATAAACATTCTCTGTTTTTTGAGTTCCCTTTGGATTTGTTTTATTTGAATACTTTTTTCTCTTGATTTTGTGACTGTTATTTTAAAAAATTTTTATCATGGTATGTATTCTTCTTATTCTTTTTTCTTTTCTTTGCATCCCTTCATATATTTCCATTATTCTTTTTATATTTTCAACATGTTATTTCAATTACAATATATTATTTTCAACTATTACAATCTGTTCACCCATTTCTCCCATTCATTGCATTTATTTCCATTTATTGTGTCATAACAAACAAAGCTTCCAGGAGTATTTTCATACAGACGCAGCTTTTTACTCTCTCAGTAATGCCTTTATGGAAGTAATGGAAGTAATGGAATCCCCAGGTTAATGAGCAGGAACAGCTTTACAGCTTTTAATATGTATATATATTTCCATCTTGTTTCCAAAAAAATTTCATAGCTACTCTAGCAATACAATATTAGGCCTGTTTCTCCATATTTCTATCAGCATTTAATTTGATCACTTTAACTCATTTGGTTCTCAGTTAACATACATTATTACCAGGACCATGTTTTGCAAGATTGGTCCTTAAGCAACAAAATCTGTTGCTAGGACCATACTTTTTCCAAAACAAGTCTTTGCAGCTTGGTCATACTTAGTGGGATTTTTCTTCCAGTGCCACAACCCCTCAGAAATGCAGGATTATCTCCATAGTATGACTAGTGTTAAAGTAAGACTTCTACAGAATACTTATGCTCTGTAATCCATTGTTGTCCCACTAGAAATCATGTTTGGAATACATGTATGCTCAGACTTAGATCTATTACTAACCTCATGCAAGTGTGTGTGGACTCTCCAGATATCTATTTTATTTAACTTATCTAAGGTTCTATTAATCTCTTTTACTTTCTTATTTTTGGTGGGGGTTATATTCATCTAGTTTTCAGAGGGGAAAATTAAAATCTGCTGCTATTATTATTTTGTTATCTGTTTCCATCTGTATCTCATTTTTAATTGAGAGCCAAGCCAGGAGATGGGAGGTCTTTGGTTCAAATCCAACCTCAGACACACACTTCCTAGCTGTGTGATTCTGGGCAAGTCACTTAACCCCCATTGCCTAACCTTTACCGGTCTTCTTTCTTGGAACCAGTGCACAATATTGATTCTAAGATGGAAAAGTAAGGGTTTCAAAGAAAAAAAAAGAAGAAAATCTGGATGCTATAACACTTGGTACATACAGGTCCAATATTGATAATACTTAATTATCCACAGTACTTTTCAATATAATATAGTTATTCTGTTCATCCCTTCCATTTATATCCATTTTTAGCTTTAATTCTGTCAGAGATCATGATTGCTGCCCCTGCCTTCTCTGGATCAGCTGAAGTATAATAGATATAATATATTTTGCTCCAAATCCTCACCTTCACTCTATGTGCAGCTCTCATTTTTGGTATGTTTCTTTTTTTTTCTTTTTTTTTTTTAACCCTTAACTTAGGTGTATTGTCTCATAGGTGGAAGATTGGTAAGGGTGGGCAATGGGGGTCAAGTGACTTGCCCAGGGTCACACAGCTGGAAGTGGCTGAGGCTGGGTTTTGAACCTAGGACCTCCTGTCTCTAGGCCTGACTCTCACTCCACTGAGCTACCCAGCTGCCCCTGGTATGTTTCTTGTAAACATCAAAATGTCAGGTCCTGGTTTTTGAACCTTTCTGCTATCCATTTTCTTCCTCTTTGTGAATTTATCCCATTATCCTCAATGTTGTAGTTACTAGTTGAGCATTTCCATCTAGTCTGTCCTTCTCATTGTTTCTCCCCTTTTTCCTTTCTTTCTGCTGTATTCCTCCACAGATTTCCAATTTCCTTTGACCATTGCCTCTCCTATTCACATCCCTTTCCAAAAATCCCCTTATCCTCTCCCTTTGCTTTCCTATTTCCACATTGGCCCACCTTTCCAAAGGTCACTCCCTTATTTTTCCCCCTTTTTATTATTTTATCCATCTTTACCAAAACCCTTTCCTTATCTCCCATTTGTGCCCTCTTATTTTTTGATTCCCCTATTCCCTTACCTTATTCCCATTCCTTTTGATATATACTCCCCTCTGGGTATCCTTCCTTAATCTCTTTTTGTTATCCCCTTGTTCTGCTTTCTCTTGACCTACTCTTCCCTTCTGTTTCTCTGTATGTTAAGAAAATTTTACAACTCTAATTGTGTATGTTGTTCTTTATCCCAGATTTGATGAGAATTGAATTCTTATACTCATAACCTCCCTCCCCCCCAGCCTCCCCTTCTCCATGGCAGTTCCTCCTCTCATTTCCTCTTCCACATGAGTTAGCAATTTCACTCTATTTCCTCCTGATCTATTCCACTACATTTTGACTCATTCCGTTCCATTCCCTCTACTGCAGGTCTTTTATCCATACATACTTCTTCAACTTGCCCAGGCAATGATGCTATTTCAAGGGGCCATAGATGACATTTTGTCTTACTAGTGTTAAAAACAGTTTGACTTTTTTGAGTTACTTATGATTAATATTTCATTAACTTAGTATAGATCATCACCTTATAGATGACATTTTCTGCTGAATTCTGGGTTTTTCTCCAGGAATAATTGAAACTCCTTTAGTTTGTTAAATGACTATTTTTTCCCCATTTATAATAATGTTCATCTTTGCCAGAAAATTTTTTTTTGGTTATAAGCCTAGTTCTTTTGCTCAGCAAAATGCTGTATTCCATGTCCTGAGTCTTTTAATGTTGAAGCTGCTAAGTCTTGGGTTATTCTGACTATAGCTCCACAGTATTTAAATGTGTTTTTTTTCCTTTCTTGTTGCTTGTATTTCCTCCTTAAAGGGAGGAAGAGGGGAAGATAATTGAATTTAGCAATGGTGTCTTGTGCATTTTCATCTTTGGGTCTCTTTGAGGTGATGATTGGTGGATTCTTTCAATTTCTATTTTATCTTTTGTTCCTAGAATTTCTAGATAGTTTTCCTTAATGGTATCTAAATTTTATTTGGTTTGTTTGTAGCTTTCTAGTTCAATTATTCTTTTTTTAAAAAAAATTTTTTTAAACCCTTAACTTCTGTGTAATGGCTCATAGGTGGAAGAGTGGTAAGGGTGGGCAATGGGGGTCAAATCACTTGCCCAGGGTCACACAGCTGGGAAGTGTTTGAGGCTGGATTTGAACCTAGGACCTCCCATCTCTAGGCCTGACTCTCAATCCACTGAGCTACCCAGCTGCCCCCTAGTTCAATTATTCTTATATTGTCTCCCCTCAATCTATTTTTCATGTCAGTTGTTTTTGTGATAAAATGTTTCATATTCTCTTATTTCATTCTTTTGATTTTGCTTTATTATTTCTTATCATCTTAGTACATTGTTAGCTTCCTGTTGTCCCATTCGAGATCTTAGTATATTATTTTCCTCTGTAAGTTTCTGAACCTCTTTTTCTATTTGGGTGATCATTTTTCATAATTTTATTGCATTGCTCTTATTTTTTTCTAATTTCCCCTGCATTTCTCATGTGGTTTTTGAGGTCTTTTTAAAAGATTTTCCAGAAAACTTCTTTTGAGCTTGTGGCTGTTTATTGTAGGTGCTTTTACTTCACTGTCCTTTGAGTTTGAGCCAAGATCTTCTCTGTCCCCACAATAGCTATCAGGAGTTGGGTACTTTTTTTCTTTTCTTGCCCATTTCAATTAATTAATTAATTAGAATTTTAGCAGCCATGCCAATAGCCTTAATTATTGACTTTTCTCTAGAGTCCCACAATTCCTTTTGTGTTGATGTATGTTGTCTCAGGTTTTGGTGTTTTTCATTGGGTGTCTGTTTTTTCTTTGGTCTTATTTAGTTATTGCAGTTCAGAATATTATGTACTCAGGTTCCCTTCCTCAAGTACCAGTGGATGATTGACCTTAGGTATTCTAACTAGAGCCCTGGACAGTTCTGTTACTGCAACTTCAAGGAGCTAATCCACTTCCCCCTGTGGCAACAAACAGGGACTCCCCTCTCCTGGCAGCTTATGGGGCCCCAGTCCCTCTGCATATAAATTCATCTGTGGGTACTCTCTCCTTCTTTACTCTTCCTCTTCCATCCCCCACAGTCTCCAAAAGAGCAGATGTCCAGTTGGCATTTTTGGAGTCTCCAAAGTCCCTTATTTGTTAGCAGAGAGACTTGAGTTCCTGGCCTTAGGGCCTGGTGTCTACCTTCTCTGAGGTGTCTACTTTTATAGTCCCCAGACATGGGCTAACCCAGGTCTCCAGAGTTGATGTCGCAGTAGACACTGCTGTTCCCAGTGCCCTCTGCCTGAGGATTCCAGTGGTATACTGGGCAGACTGAGGCTTTCCCTGCTCAGCAAACAAGATGAGATTGCTAATCCTGACCTCCAGAGCTGCTTTGTGGATTCCTTCTGTTTGTTCTGTTCTTGTCCCTAGGGTTTATGGCAGTGGTGCTTAGGATAGGGAAGTTCTAACCTTTCTCTCCTTTATTCAGTTTCACTCTGAACTCCTATCTCTCTCTAAACCACCTTACTGTTGATTTTATGGAGTTATTCTTGTTTTTTTTTTTTAACCCTTGTACTTCGGTGTATTGTCTCATAGATGGACGATTGGTAAGGGTGGGCAATGGGGGTCAAGCGACTTGCCCAGGGTCACACAGCTGGGAAGTGGCTGAGGCCGGGTTTGAACCTAGGACCTCCTGTCTCTAGGCCTGACTCTCACTCCATTGAGCTACCCAGCTGCCCCGTTATTCTTGTTTTTTGATTTTTTTGGGGGGGAGGGAAGTTTCCATCAGGATTTAATCTGGTACATTTTCTAGATTGATTTGGAGATGTTTTGGGGAGGGGAGCTCTATTATCCCGCTTCCTCCCACTTTATTATTTTTGTTCAGCCTGCTTTATAAACGTCAATACTCTCATATTCCTCTTCTTTGTATCTTTCATTCTTCATAAATATTCTTTTACATTAAATTTAAATTTATTCTCTATTGCCAGTCCTGCCAAATTGGTGATATTATGAGTCAGAATTCCATATTCTTTGGCATCATATCATTTTGCAATAGATATACATATAGTTAAGCAGAGATTATCTTCCAAATTCTTTTAGGGTTTTAAATATATTTATTATATTTATGTTTATTTTATTTATAACATATAAATGTATATTATATTTAAATATATATATGTGTACATACACACACACATATATATATAACCCCCCCTAATAAAACTTGTGAATAATATCCAAGGGAAAAAGATGCTTCAACTTTTTTTTAATGAAAAAAATTATTTTGGATCATGTGCAATTAATACATAAGCTAAAAGAAATTTGAACCTTCAATATTATAAACACTTTAACTTTTGTTAATACTACTAATTGCATTTCATGAGGTTATTTTTAATGTGTTAGGTTCAAAAAATAATATTCTTCTGAGAAGTCATATAGTATGATATAGCTTAATCATCCTAATGTGGATCAATGGATTTTTGGATCAAAAACCTGCCCTTTCAGTTTTATAAAAGTGATGTTGAATACTTAAGAACCAAGAGAAAAGTGTACTGAAAAAAGAAAGATCCATTGCTTCTATAAAACACTTTTCAACCAAGAGGGATTTATTATCTTGGGAAATAAGCTTAACCCAATAACAGCAAAATATAGGTTTTACAAAGTGGAGACTCAAACCTAATTCCAAAAGAACTCCAGAATCTGTAAAAGATTATGGTGGAGTAACTATCCTTACTAATAATTGTTGGATTGCTTCTGTCAGTCAGTCTTTGTATAATAATAATAGAACTACCTTAGGATGTAACTTGGCTTTGAAATTATACTTCAACTCTAGAAGAAAAAAGGAAAGAAAATGTAAGTCATTTTGTGTAGAGATTTATTTTGTTTATTTAATCATTTATGAAAGCAGCTTTTGGAGATTGGCCATTTTTATACGCAACATTTGCTGTTAGAAATATTTTTTAAGGTCCTTATAATGTTATTATTAGTGGTATGTTATCCTAAGAACTGTGGTAGTACATCATCATGGTAAATATAATATGTTAAGCAAAATGCTTTTTTAAAGAAAGTTTATAAAAATCTTTGAGTACTGAAGTTTTACTTAAAAAGAGAGGAAGACTTCATTAATTTCCTTTTCTCTAGTCAAAATTCATCAAGTTAAAAAACTCAGTGCCTCTCATCTCTGAATGTTCTTCTTCCTCATCTCTGCTTCTTACAATCTCTAGTGTACTTCAGAACTCAACTAAGGTATCACCTTCTCATGTGAAATATTTCATTTCCCAGTTAATAGTACCTCTTTTTACCCCCTTTACATTATCTCATGTAACCAGTAGGTGTCACTATGAGATAAAATTTGTTGAAAACTCACTTTTCTGACTCCTCCCATCAAATAATGCTGGGAAGGACAGATTCTTTCTGCACTATACCTTTCTTCTCCCTTGATGGTCCCAAGAGACACAGCTTTCTTTTGGTTTATTCTATCTCTGTCAGAGCTTGGAACTTTCCCCCTGACTTTTTCAGCATTAAGCTAAACCTAGTTTTAGTTTAACAACTATGATCAGCTTAAGCCTAGGGCTAAAATGATCCTGAGATCACATGCATAGGCAGTTAGTCAATTAATACATTACGCTCATAAAATGTGCCAGGCACTGTACTAAAATTTAGGGTTACAAATAAAGTTAAAAGAGAGTACATGTTTTCAAGGAACTCAAAATATAATGGGGGTAAGAACATGAAAAATCACTCTGTAGAAACAAAAAAATATACTAAATAAATAAAAAATAATCAACAAAGGAAAGCAACTAGAATTAAGAGGGATTGGGAATGGCTTCCTTTAGGTAAGATTTTAGCAGGAATTTAAAAGAATCTAGGAAGCAGAGATAAGGAATGGGAGTATTTTATATTAATGAAAATGCCTGGATTGAGAGGATAGAATGTCTCTGAATCATAGAATTTGTGGTATATAATATAAGGTATACAAAGAGTGGGAAGGGAAGGGAAGGGGAAGATTATAAAGAGTCTTGAATGCCAAGCAAAATTTATATTAAAACTTGGCGGCAATATGGAGCTACTAGAATTTATTGTGTAGTGGGGTAACATGTTCAGACATCAGACATGTCAGATTTCCTGAATCTTGTGAGATTTGGAAAATCACTTTGATAGCTAAGTAGAGGATAGATTGGAGTGAGAAGAGACTTGTGGCAGGCAGAACTACCAGCAAACTATTGTAAACAGGTATGCAGTAATGATGGTCTCCACTAGGGTGATGGCAGTGTCAGAAAAGAGAAAAAAGAATGTATGAGACATATTACAAAGGAAAGTTGACAGACCTTGGCAACAGATTGGATAGCAGGGGCAAGAGAATGAAGTGTTCAAGATGACACTTAGGTTGTGAGCTTGGGGAACTAGGATTGTGATGCCCTTAAAAGTAGTAGAGAAGTGTCCCAAAGAGATCAGAGAAAGGGGAAAAGGATCTGCTTGTGCAGAAATATTTTTAGCAGCTCTTTTTGTTGTGACAAAGAATTGGAAACTGAGGGGGTCTCCATCAACTGGGGAATGGCTGAACAAATTGTGGTATATGATTGTAATGGAATATTGTGCCATAAGAAATGATGAACAGGATGATTTAAGAAAATGATGAAAGACTTATATGGACTAATGCAAAATGAAGGGAGCAGAACCAGAAGAACGTTATACACAGTAATATCAATATTGTATTATTATCAATTTTGAATAACTTAATAGCTATCAATAATGTAAGGATCCAAGACAACCCCAAGAGACTTATGATGAAAAAGGATATCTACAGCCATAAAAGGAACTGATGGAGCCTGCAGACCTAAACATACTAATTTCCGCCTTATTTCCTTCATGAATTTTTCTTGAATATGCAATATATGTCATCTTTCACAATATGATGAAAATGTAAATTGATAGCATGTGTATAATTTATATTGCTTGTTGACTTGAGGAAGGGGAAGAGGAGGGAGGAAGCTAGAGAATTTGAGTTACAAAATGTCACAAAATGAATGTTAAAAATTGTTTCTGTATGCAATTGGAAAAATACAATAAAAACAGTAATAGGAAAGTTTGAAATGTTTTGGGGAAAAGATAATGAAGTCAGTGCTAGTCATGTTGAGTTTAAGATCCATGAGATGTCTAATAGGCAATTGGAGACGCTTTACTACTAGAGATCCCAGAGAGGATGGGGCTAGATAAATAGATTTGAAAATCGCTATCATAGAGCATCACCTGAATTCTCTTCAGTGAATATTGAATCCGTGGGAGCTGAGAGTAGTGAAGTAGTCTAAAGAAAGATAGGAGGAGGACCCAGAACAGAGCTTTATGGGACACTCATATTTAGTGAGTGTGACCTGGATGAAAATCCAATGAAGCCGACTAAGGAGCAATCACATAGGTAAGAGGATAACCCAAAGAGGGTGGTGTCCTTTGTAAGGAAATTTAGTTAAGCAACCCCTCATTTATATTAGCTTAAGAATTCCTTTAGTTAGATGACCTTGAAACTGTGCTATTTGTAGTTAGAATATAGTCCTAGGCAAAAGTCTATGTAACCAGATTAAGAATAGGATGATGTCTGAGGTATAATTTCTAGTATGTGTATTGTGATTATAATTTTAAGTGTGGGTATTCTCAAATTAATCACAAGTAAGTTACTATATTAATCCTAAGTGTAAGCCTTTTTTGTAATGTACTTTATATCAAACTAATTTACATAAGAGGCTACAGGGACCAGAAGGCCACCCCAAAGTCATAGGGGATGGGAGCCTTTAGAAGTATGGAGCCTTAGAGACTAGGTACCCTCAGAGCGCTCATGAGGGTTGGGATGTACTATGCCAAGAATGACCTGTAAAGAAGACTAGGTCAAAAATGTTTTGACCTGTCTGTAAGTCACTATTCAAGATAAGAGTGACCCTTGTAAGTCTTCACTCCTACTCTGTGAGTTCCTTGTTTTGCCTTTAAAAACCTGTCAATGTCAATGATCAGGGAGTTGGAGACTCAGCTGGGGAAGCAATAGGACCTCTGGCCCTGTGATTTCTCTGTCACAATAAAGCCAGATCTTTGCCCAGGAGGTTTTCGCAGCATCTCATTTTTATAGCTTGAAACATAGAAGAAAGTATCAAGGAGAAGTGGAAGATTGATAGTGTCAAAGGCTGCAAAAGATAAAAAGGATGAGAATTGAAGAAAGGCATTTGGATTTGGCAATTATAAGGTTATTAATTATTTTGGAGAGAACAGATTCTCTTGCATGATGAGGATAGAAGCTAGGCTATAGGGAGCTAAGAAGGCAGTGAGAGAAGAGGAAGTGGAGGTACCTCTTATAGATGGCAGCCACGAGGATTTTAGCCACAAAAGACTTTCTGTGCCATCTTTGTAGCTTATTAAAATATTATTAATTACTGAGTATCTGGGTTGCATATTGGATAGAACATTGGACTTTGAGCCAAGAAGACATACATTCTTAACCAGCCTAAGACACTAGCACTGTGAACTGGGACAAATCACTTAAACTCTCTGCTTCAGTTTCTTTATGTGTAAGATCAGCAAAATAACTCCCACCACCCAGAATTATTGTGAGGATAAAATGAGATAATTATTTGTAAAGTACTTTGCAAACCTTAAAGAGCTACATGAATGCTAGGTATTGTAATGTTATTATTATGACAATAAGATTCTCTTCATTAGTTCAGCTTGAACCCTTAAGTTATGATAAAAAAATCCTGATTATGTGCACAGAGGTCTAATTCCCTGGACAACTTTATTTCTGTTTTCTGTAGTTCACTGGCATTTTCTATTGCCCTCCTTATATGCAGCTAATATATGGACTTTATTATAAAGTAGTTAGGATTATGCATTTTAATACGAATTAAAATTAAAAATTGGGAAATGGAATGTAAGCTTAAAATTAATATACAATATTTCCAAGTATCATATTTAATAAGATTTATTAATAATAACTTGAAGTAAAGGAAAATAAAAAGCTAGAGTAAAGAGGGAGCTAACCCAGCCACAGTCATGAGAGAAGAATGTGAAAAGGCTGAGTAACATACAACCTATTTACCAAACGTGAAGGTGCATTGTGGAGGAAGGGAAAAGGATTCTGGGAGATGAAATCCAAAGGTTCAAGATTTCTAATTACACAGAAAAATAGTTTAAAGCAAAAGCAACCTTATAGAAATACCTTCCAGCATGGGCCCTGGGGAGAGAGTTAAACTTTTATTTTCTTTTGACTTATTCCTGTCAGCACCTTCAATGTGTTTTTCTAAAGCAGTGGTTCCCAAACTTTTTTGGCCTACCGCTCCCTTTCCAGAAAAAAATATTACTTAGCCCCCTGGAAATTAATTTTTTAAAAATTTTAATAGCAATTAATAGGAAAGATAAATGCACCTGTGGCCATCACCGCCTCCCTGGATTGCTGCAGCACCCACCAGGGGGCGGTAGCGCCCACTTTGGGAATCACTGGTCTAAATGATCTATACTGATTTTGATAAAATTTATGGAGAGCAGTTTGGCAAGCCATTAACACATTTATTCTGAGGAGAAGTTAGGATGGGAAATAGGAGGGAATAAAGTGAGTTAATCTCTCTAATAATGTATAACTATGTCTACAATCAAAATCATATACTAAAATTTTAAGAAATCCTAAATATGCCCTCTTGGGCAGGATCTTCTTGCCTTGCAAAGCAGGCCTACTATCTGGAAATATATTCCCTATTTGCCTACGCTAATAAATGAACATTAATCCTTAAAGTAGTTTTTATTAATTGTCAGTTGTAAAACTGCCTGTCACGAAGACACAGACACAGACTCCTACTTCCTCAAAGTTCTGAGGAGAAAAGCCCTCAGAGACAGACTCATTCTCAAATCAGTATGTAAATTCAAACACTCAGAAGTTAACTGCCAGTTCCTGAGAGAGACTCACACAGAAACCCTGCTCCTTAAGAAGCCAGAGAAAAAGAGCCCCCTGCCAACTGAAACCTTCCTTATATAGTTCACTTCTTAAAGAGATGGGGCTAATCTGTCTGTTACTGTCTCTTAAAGAGACAGAAGGAGATTAAGAAAATTCCTTTTAACACTGTCAGCACCTTCAATGTGTATTTTTTTAATTGAAATGTTTTTTACATTTAAGACTTGACTTTGGCACCAACCTGCAGTGCTTACTTAGTCTCATATTTTGAAACTTCCATCTCTAATCACTTGCAAGGTTTTCCTTCTATTCATTTGAAATGATACATGATGTTGCTCCAAAACTACTCTAATGTTGGCCTCTATCTGCTTTTCTCCTGTTATAGTTTTCTGTCTTGGCCTTATTTAAAAATCTAATAAATAAAAAATATCATAATTTCTCCTCATATCCCACTCCAGTACTTTATTAAAATGTGCTATTCCAGAGTTCTCAGAGGTTATAAAGCTCTGACAGGCCTTTTTAAGTAGGCAAGGCTTTGAGAATAGAGGGATGGCAATGAAATTGTCATCCAAGAGCTCACTTAACCAAGTTTAGAGAGTCTCATGACCAGAACTTTAACTCCTAAGTGATGACCTACTCCCTGCCAGGCATTGTAATAGGCACTGGGAGCTTTTTGCATGAATATTATAAAAATATCTTTAAAATGTCAAGAAATCTGTTCCACTTCTCTGAACTCTTGAACCTTCTCTTTCAAAAGTAAACACATATTGTCCTTTTGTTAATAATTCCTATGCAGTCACTTTTGGGAATCTGGTTATACTTGTAACTCTTATTTCCACTTATACACATGGATTTTTTCAGCTTTTTAAGGACCAGTGCAATTTCATTTGTCTCTTTGTACCCTTACTTACTGACATAATGCCTGGTAGGTAGTAAGTAGTTCATCACTTGGAAGCCAAAGTTCTGGTTATGAGCTTCTCTAAATTTGGTTAAATGAACTTTTTTGAATGGCAAACTCTTCATTGCCACTCTTTTTCTCAAAGCCTTGCTTGCTTGATATGGCTTATCAGAGCTTTGTAACCTTTGAGAATTCTGGATCCTTACCTTATCTAAATAAAGCATTAGAGAAGGATATAAGAGGAGAAGGTATTAAAACTTAATTTATCTAAAATTTCTATAATTATAAAAATTTATTCCATCTTTCCCCCCATTCTAATTTAGTGAAATTTTAGTATACTTTTTATGTCCACAGTTATCCTCCTTTCTCCTATTTCTATTTTGAAATGATTTTTATAGGCATTATCAGAGGCCTGACCCATTTTTATCTTCATTTTCATCTTCACTTTCATTAATCTTTAAGATATCTTTTACTCAGGATTATATTATGATCATTTGCAAAGTTAATTTAGGAAGCTTTGTGGTATAGGGCTAGACCTCAAGTTAAGAAGACCTGAGTTTAGATCCTTCTCAGATACTTACTGATTGTGGAATCCTAGGCAAGTTACTTCAGTTTCCTTCACTGTAATATGAAGATATTAATAGCACCTTCCAGGGTTTTTGTGAGGATAAAATGAGATATTTTAAAGCATTTTGCAAACCTTGAAGTTTCATATTCTAGAGATTAGAATTAATGATAATCAGAATAATTAGTATTTAGAATGAATGATAACTGTATCTGAACATTAAAATTAATAATAGTAGTAGCTAGTATTTTTATGGTACTTTAAGATTTGCAAAGCACTTTATATTGTGCTAACACATTTGGTCCAAGTTATAAGTATTACTCTTCTTTGTTGTTCTTGTTCTCTTCCTTCAACCATGGTCAAATGTAGGTCAACATATTTGGGGCTGTTATTTATTGAATTTTTGATAGTATTAATAATTAATAGTTATTAGGTAGTATTAATTAAATTAAGTATTAAAGTAAAATAAACTAAAAAATAAATAATTAAAGTTACTATTAATAACTACAGAAAGAGACCCAAAGAAATAATGGTTGGAGAAATGCAGAAGAAAACGTGATTTATCACTTATTTATATGGGTATATGATTTGGGGTTTTGAATTTAAAAGATCACAATAAAAATGAATAATATGGAAATAGGTTTTGAGTGATAATACATGTATAACCCAGTAGAATTGCTTCTCAGCTCTAGGAGTGGGGAGGGAAGAGGGGAGAGAGAGAACATGAATCATGTAACCATGGAAAAATATAAAAAATTATATTAAAAAAATAAAGAGACTCAAAGCAATCTAATCTATCAAAAACTACATAAATGATGATCCAAAATTTCCCTTAGTTGTGCTGTAGTTTTAATCTAGAAGCATGTCTTTTCTTGATTACTTTTATTATGTTGGAAATATTTGCTTATAATATATAGTCAGTCACCCTATCCAGCCCATTGTCTCAGAATGATCAAATATATATAATTAATCTTTTAAAAAATATACCAGTTATATATAGGATGGTGTTAATTTTTATTTATCCGGAACTGTTTCTGTTGTACCCTTTGCTAGAAACATGATAAGTGTAGGCCAGAGGAAGGAATGAGTAAAAATATGAGTGAGATGAGGGCCAAAAATAATTAAGAAAAACATAAAAACTTCTGTGCAAATAATGATGTAAAAATGCTTAGTGATTACTGTTGTTACAGGCTGACTAGGCTTAGACATACACCAAGTGAGGATAAAATGAAATTTTCTCTTTTGAAGGTGCTTTGAAAAGTTTAAAGTAGCATACAATTGTAAGGTATTGTTATCATTCTTAGTCACTTTAGTTGTCTCTGACTCTTTGTGATTCCATTTGGGCTTTTCTTGGCAAATATTCAGGAGTAGTTTTCCATTTCCTCTTTAAGCTTATTTTACAGATGAGGAAATTGAGGCCAATATGGTTAAATGACTTGCCCAGAGTCATATAGCTAGGAAGTGTTTGAGACCAGATTTCAACTCAAGAAGATCTTCCTGATTACAAGATCAGTGTTGTATCCACTTTACCACCTAGCTGAAAATCTATTTTATTATTATTATTTTTTAAAACCCTTACCTTCTGTCTTAGAATCAGTACTATATATTGGGTAGAAGGCAGAAGAGTGGTAAAGGCTAGTCAGTGGGGATAAAGTGACTTGCCCAGGGTCAGGCAGCTCAGAAGTGTCTGATCCAGATGTGAACCCAGGACCTCCTATCTCTAGGCATGGTTCTCAATCCACTGAGTCACTCACCTGCCCCGTGAAAATATATTTTATTGATGTCATTTGCCATTATAGCAGTCATTTTTGATTCTTCAAATCACTAGGTGGAACCCTGTTTATGACAAAACAAAACAACATTGTTAATGCTTACTTTATTTTCCAAAGTAGAAATTGACTTTGAAAATGTGTCCAAAATTAATACCTCTTTTAGACTATAATCATGACCATTTTGGTTTCATGAGTAAAGCACAAAATTGGCAGTGAAAGTATTTTAGATTGTATTTTTACTATTTAACATCAATATAAGCACTTAAAAAAATCTTATTTGTATAGGCATTTCTTTCATTCCACATGTAAAAAATATATATGAGAATTTTATGGGTATGTTTTTAGATACTTTGGTTATAAGGAAGAATATGACCTCATTAATGTAGGTGCTTCTTCAGCCAATGCAACATGAAAATGATCTATACTATCTTATGTTGTGTTTTTATGACATTTCATAAATTCTACAAAGAGTATTTTTCCATATTGCTAGAAGTCTTCCTTTAACATAAATTTTTTAAAATTAAATTTTAATTTTTGTCAATCATTAAAAATCTTGTCTTTTTCTCTCTCTCGTCTTCATCTGAAGAAAGAAAAATAGAACACATGTTCTAAGATGTATTGTTAGGCAAAAAACATTTCTGCATTGGTCATGTCCAAAAAATTATCTCATTTTATACTCTTAGTCTCTTACCTCTATATTAGGAGATATGGCAGCATATTTTATTATTAATAATTTGGAACTGTGGTTGCTTATTACACTGATCAGAGTTCCTAATTCTTTCTTTGTTAATTTTTTGTTTCTTTGTTTACTAGATCTGATTCCTTCTGTTATTGTTTTTCACATTGATTTATATGTGTTTATCTTCAAAGTTTTTGAGATTTCTTCTTGAAATATTTGGTACTATCAGGCTTACAACCAAGAAAAATTTACCCAGCAATATTGAGTATAATATTGCTAGGGGAAAGAAATATATCTTTAATGAAATAAAGCTTCTTAGACTTCCAAATGAAAAGATTAGAACTGCATATAAATCTTGAATTTACTTGAAAATACAGGAATCAAGAGAAACATCAAAATGTAAACGAGAGTCAGCAATCATAAGGGACTAAATACTGATTAACTGTGTACTTACCCTCTTAATTGTATACTTACCTTCTTCCCCCCAAGCCCCCCTTATTTTTCACTTCCTGACTCTCTCCACTGGTTTCCTTAGGACCTGGTTTTCAATGTTTCTTAGCTTCTTCTTTCTACTAAGTAATTCATGGTTCACCAATCTAGATCTCTGCCCTAAGGGACTTTTAGGTGGTCAGAACTGACCCCAGCTGCATTTTGCTATTTTTTCCCTCAGCCTCTTCTCCCAAATGTGTGTTCTGTCCTGGTAACCTTTCCCAATCCTTCTGTTCCTTAGTTCTCTGGCTCTGCACCAACAATTCAGAGCCAGCTTTTCTGAAACCAGAGTAATTCAAAGCTTTGTAGAACTGATGCTTCCTCATTGAAGCCCCTGGCAGGCTCTCATTTCTAGAAGGATTATGCCAAGCTGGCCATTGAAGACCAGAAAACTTTGGCAGCTCAGAGCAGTAGTTTCTATGGCATAGCACAGGGTAGAGGAGAACAGGGTATAAGGGTGTGTTTTGAAGTATGCCTTGGGTTTGCTAGTGTGGACATATTGCTGATATTGTGAAAGGTGGGGAAGGGTACTATTTGAGTTCTCAGGGTCAGTGAGTTATCAGTTCTTGATTTTTTTGTGGGGTGGGGATTTATCCTCTTTTGGATTTTGGATATATTGAAATATGAAAACAGTTGATATTGCATTATCCTTGGGTGCATACTTTCTATTTTGAAGAGCTGTGAGAGGTCATGGGTATTGGAGAAAAATGTCTAATCTGGTATTTTGTTCCTCATGTGATCCAGAAGTCTCCACCAATTCATCATTTTTTTTTTAAATTTCAAACCCTTAACTTCTGTGCATTGGTTTATAGGTGGAAGATTGGTAAGGGTAGGCAATGGGGGTCAAGTGACTTGCCCAGGGTCACACAGCTGGGAAGTGGCTGAGGCCGGATTTGAACCTAGGACCTCCTGTCTCTAGGCCTTGCTCTCAATCCACTGAGCTACCCAGCTGCCCCCATTCATCATTTGTTTTAATTTACCTTCATTTTTTTCCTCTGAGAATTCATTTAAGGCTATTTGGGATATTTATTAGTTTATACAGTACATATTTTTGTAAATGTTCTTTCATTTTATTTACATTGTTTATTTCATTGACATAGAGATGGGCAAAATAGGTCCTAATAATTGCTTTTATTTCTTCTTCATTGTTATTTTGTCTTTTTCATTTTTGAAACTGATGTTTTGATATTCTTAAAAAAATCAAAATAACTAATGGCTTATGCTTTATTTTTAATCTAGTTTTATCAGGTGATTTTTTTGCTTTCAAGTCTGTTAATCTGTCCTCTGGTTTTGAGGGCTTCTGTTCTAGCATTTAATTAGAGGCTTTTAATTTATTGATTTTCTAGTTTTTCTAGTTGTGTTCTCAATTTGTTGATCTGCTCTTTTATTTGTGAAGAAAGTATGTTAAAGAGATAAATTTCCCCCAATTAATGCTTTCATTTCATCATCCAAATTTTAGTATGTTGTTTCATTGTAGTCATTATCTTTAATGAAATTATTATTGCAATGATTTATTTTTGATGATTCTTTAGGGCTTAATTGTTTAGGACTTTCATTTGCAATTCATTTTAATTTTTGTTTAAAATCATTTAATTGAATGTAATTTTATTGTCTTGTGATTGGTAAAAGATGCATCTAATGTTTTTTTTTTTTAAACCCTTAACTTTCGGTGTATTGTCTCATAGGTGGAAGAGTGGTAAGGGTGGGCAATGGGGGTCAAGTGACTTGCCCAGGGTCACACAGCTGGGAAGTGGTTGAGGACGGATTTGAACCTAGGACCTCCTGTCTCTAGGCCTGACTCTCAATCCACTGAGCTACCCAGCTGCCCCATTCATCTAATGTTTTTACTTTTCTGCATCAGTGAGATTTTTAATACCTTAATATATGGTGAATTTTTGAAAAGTTAATTTATGCCTTTTTTATTCTCATTCAGTATTCTTGAGGGGTCTATCATATCTGACTTTCGTACACTTCTGTTCAGATTGTCCTTCATTTCTTTTTTTGCTTATCATTTAGTAGGATTATTCTAGTCATGAAAAAGGGATAAATTTGAGATCCTCACCTATTATAGTTTTACTGTCTATTTTTCCTTATAACTAATTTAAGTTTTCTTTTAGAATTTAGAAGGTATGCTGGTTTTCATATATATATATATGTAGTCATTGTCTGGCACTTTTCAACAAAATACTATTTCTCTTGTAAGGGGGAAAAGGGATTTTTATTGGGTAAATATTAAAAGATTGTTCGCTAGGGGACTGAACAATTATCAATACCCAATTAAAGAGGAGTAACCTCAAGTTAAAATGACTTTTATGGAAATTTATTTACAAATGAGAAGAGAAAGTAGAAATAAGGAAATAAGAGAGAGGATAAGATAGGATAATTAATCTAACACAGTAGGTAATTTTCTCTAATCCCCTAGTTTAATCAGGTAAATCTAATTAACCCTCAGCCTAGGGAAATCTCTGGCCTTGATCCCAAGGCCTAAAACTCAGAGGCCAGAAGGGCCTTGGAGGCAAACAAAGCAAAAGCTTCACCCACAGTCTCTATTAAAAGGGAAGTTCCTTAAGGGAAGTTCAGGAAGATTCAGTCTTTACTCTCACCATGTGGAATTCCAAAGAAAAGATTTTAGAACAGTCTCACCAAGGTCTCAAGAGTCTTAGGTCCAGGCCATGAACTAGAAGCACTCCTTCAGGTCCCATTCACGAACCAGAAGAGGTTCTGGCTCCCTCAACTCTCTCTTTTAAAAGGGGCCTCTTTTGTGTCATTTCCTGTGCTTTCCTCTTAGTTTGCATGTCCAATCACAACAGATACTTTTCTTAGGACTGCCCAGGAGGCAGTCAGTAAATTCTGATTTGTTACTCACTCTAGCACATGTGGGTTACAGACCTCCCAACTTGTGAGTTAAGTGGAGGTGTTTTTGCCTTTGGTGATTAAATCTAAAGATGGTCAGGGTAGATTTAATCTCGTTATCACACTCTGTTTATCTATTTTAACATTAGAAAGTCTGGATATCTTAAGTGCTGAATTCTTTAAAAACTTTTGCTTTACTTTTTTTTACTATCTTTTTTTCATAAAAACAAAATACTCTATTTCTGTTGACACAGCTTATATAGAGATATTCTTAATTTCTAGCTCTCATAGTGTATATCAGATTTATTTTCAGGGCAGCTAGGTAGTACAGTGGATAGAATGGTGGGCATGGAGTCAGAATGTTTCATCTTCCTGAGTTCAAATCTGACTTCAGACACTTACTAGCTGGGTGACCCTGGGAAAGTCTCCTAACTATGTTTTCCTTAGTTTCCTCATCTGTAAAATAAGCTAGAACCAGGCACCATTCTAAGTGCTGGGGATATCAAGAAATGCAAAAGTAGTCATTTTCTTCAAGTACAACTTATTGCAAGAGACAATATACAAACTCCTAGGTATGGACAAAATAGATACAGGAAAAATTGGAGGCCATATCAAAGGGAAGGCATTTCTGGCATTCCAGGGGACTAGGAAAGCCTTCTTACGGTAGGTAGAGTTTTATCTGTGACTGGGAGGAAGCCCAGGAAACCAGGAGAGAAAGTTATAGAAGAATAGTATTCCAGGGAGAGGAGATAGTGAAAATTCAGACTGTGACTGTGGAGTGCCTTGTGTGGGAAATAGCTAGGATTTTAGTGTCACTGGATTGTAGAATACATAGAGCTTTGTAAGATACAAGAGAACTTGAAAGGGAGGGAGGTTGTGAAAGACCATAAAAGCCAAACAAGATTATGTTTTTGATCAACTAGATAATAAAGAACCAATGGAATTTATTCATTCTTGTGTTTGTGTGTTTTATGATCAGACCTGCTCTTTAGGAAGATCTCTTTTGATAGTTGAGTTGAAGATGGACTGGAGTAGGGGGAGACTTGAGGCAAGTAAATCAACCAGAAGGCTACTGCAGTAGGCTAGTCTTGAGTTGACAAGGTATAAATATGAAAAATAATAAAGGCTGCTATAATAACATATATTAATATTTTAATTAAAGCCATGCTGATAGATAAAGTTATTAGACCACGCGCTTATAAGAATTCAAAATTGCCGCTCCAGTCATTATTACCTCTTCCTTAGTCTGCTGGCCAAGAGACCACTCCCTCCTAACCCAGGAGATTATAAACTCTTCCCTGCGTGGAGATGTAGGTGTCCCCACGCCCAAAGAACCGGAACCGGAAACCTGTTGGATCACGGGAAATGTAGTTTGATAATGTCCATAGAAAATACATATATATACTTAAAGATGACATCTCCCAAATTTCACTTTTACAAAGGGCCTGTACTAAACTGGTGATAATGTCAGAGGAGTTTGGGGCATAAGTGAGAAATATTCTAAAAGTAGCATTGACAGGACTTAGGCATAATTTGGGTGTAGGAGGGAAGCAGGGTGAAGAATAAAAAGTGTTACTTAGGTTGCTAGCCTAGATGCCTAGAGAGCTGATTACCTCCATAGTATTAAAAACATTAGGAAAAGATGAAGACTTTTGGGGAAGGATGTGTTCAGTTTTGAACATCTTGACTTTAAGATATATAGGAGATCTCTAGTTCAGGATGTCCAATAGATAGTTGATGATATAGGAGAGATGTTAGGTTTGGATGAGTAGATCTCAAAATTATGTGCACATATATGATAATTGAATCCATGGGAGTGGATGAGTCCATTAAGCAAAACAATATAGAGAAAAAGAGTTTCCTCAGCACTTAGCTTTTGTGATACCTACAGTTAGTGTATAGGACATGAAACTTCTTTCAGGATCTTTATCCAGGAATGGAGACAGAAGTAGAGCAGTAAGACAAGCAAAAAAGAACCAGAAGAGAGTAATGTCCCAGAAACCTAGACAGAATAATAATGGGAAAAGAGAAATCAACAGTGTTAGAAATCACAGATAAATCAAGAACATGAAGATTTGCTAAGAAGGCCATTACATTTAGTAATAAGAGATTATTGGCAAATTCAGAAAGAAAGCTATTTCAGTTGAATGATGAAATAAAAAAAAACTTAACAGCAAAGAATTAAGAGAATAAGAGGAAAAGAATGGAGGCTTTCTCATGGAGCTTAGCTTTGAGGAAAGGAAGGAATATAGGAATATTGCTAAGTGGGATGGATAGATTAAGTCAGGATTTCTAAGAGTAAGTGTAAATGGAAGAACTGAGAAGTTATGGTATTTAAGGTATCATCAAGATCTCTGTTGAAGTACCCTGCTAAGTAAGCTGGAATTGGGAATGAGAGAAAGACTGTTAGGCAATCAGGGGAGGAAAGAGAATATCTTGGAAGTTTGTATAAGAGCTCCCAGAATCCGAATGAATGAATTTCAAAGGAGTTTATTACTGAGTGATGTTGGCAAAGGGAGAATATTCAGGAAGTGGCATTTGGGAGCAGAATATATACTACCTTCCTTACCCTGATCAGTAAGTTGAAAGATAATGCATGAAAGTGCATCTAGTACTAGAAATGCTGACTAGGGATTCTTTGTCACTATATGGAAACTAGGTCTCACTAACTACAAGAAGATGGAAAGTGGGGATGAAAGCAACTTTGTTACCTGGAACAAACATTTCAGAATCAAAGAGTGATCAGATCTTGATTGGGATATTGGAAGATTAGGTCAAGGACTGTTGGAATAAGAGAATAGACATTAGGAGGAATGAGGAATGAGGTTTTTTTTTAACATTTATTAATATTAATTTTTAACATGGTTACATGATTCATGCTCCTACTTTCCCCTTCACCCCCCGTTCTCCCCCCAACCATGACCGATGCACATTTCCACTGGTTTTAACATGTGTCATTGATCAAGGAATGAGGTTTTTATAATAAAAATGGGAGGTTCAGAATCACTGATATAGGCAGGATGTCCTATCTTGCCCAAGATCATATAGATAGTGTTGGTCAGGAGATGGAACTTAAACAGCCTTCCTGACTCCTTATCAGGCATCTAGCCACTGACAGAATTTCTTTATTGTTATTTTGCAGTGTCATTGGTTTACCGGCACTCAGTAGGATGATTTATTTTAATAGGCTGTCAAAAATACTTTTAAATTGAAAATAGTTGTTGAAGCAGAGTTGGAAGCAGGTGGGATTGGTTATGATTTGATTTGAAGTATATGATTACCATGTATATATAAAACAATGTAATAATGCCAACTTAATTTGGAATCTATATTATTTTGTGCTGTAGTTTTGTTATTTTTATAAAACTGAATTCCAAGACAGGAATCAAAGAGTTATAGTTCTTTCTTAAAGTATTTCTTGGAAGGTTTGGGGTTTTAGGTCTTTAAGCAATACATTAATGTTCTTTTAGCACCCTCTGCTGGATATAAGGAAGTGATTCTTGATTCTCTGTCCTAAACAAAAGAATTGATTTAATTCTGGAGTTTTAATTTATTGATATTTGTCATCACAAAAGTTCATTTTCAGAAAGAGTTCATTCCAAAATGAAAATGACATATTAACTACAGTATTGAATTGGTAATCTGAATAATACATAGTGAATGAATAACTTTCAAGTCTCTTTTTTTCAGAACATATTATCCAGAATGGAAATATTGAAAAAAGGCTCTTCTTAATTTATTCTTATTTTGACTACTAGTTGTTTATTCTTCCCAATGTAATTGAGTTAAATGTTAATTCCTCAAATAACACATTGCAAATGAAGATTTTATATGATTGAAATGTATCCTAGAGTATTTTAGAAATACTAGATGTTGTTACATTTTGTATTTGCTAACTTCCTTTCAGTTTCATCAATAAATACTCATAGAATGATCTTGTAGTGAGGTGTGTGTATGTAGATGTATATATGTCAGTATGAAAATATTGACCTACACATAGAAGTTTATATTATAAATATATAAGTAAATATCAGGATTACTTGCTACATTTATATTTATTTTTTAAAAGATAGTTTATTTTTTCCCCAAATACATATAAAACAATTTTTAACATTCTTTTTTGATATGTTGAGTTCCAAATTTTCTCCTTTCTCTCCTTCTTTTCTCCCCTTTCCCCTTCCTGAGATAGTAAGCAGTCTAATATGTTAGACATGTGCAATCATGTAAAATGTTCCCATATTAGTCATTTTGTTGGAGAAAACGAACAAAAAATGAAGAAAGAAAGTGAAAGATAGTATGCTTCAGTCTATATTCAGACTTCTTAAATTTTTTCTCTGAAAGTATGATGCATTTTTCATCAAGAGTCCTTTGGGTTTGCGTTGGATCATCATATTTCTGAGAATAGCTAAGTCACTCACAGTTGTTGATGAAATATTTTTGTCATTATTATAAACAGTGTTTTCATGGTTCTACTCTTTTCATTCTGCATCAGTTCAAATAAGTCTTTCCAGGTCTTTATGAAATCCTTCTCTTTGTTATTTTTTATAGCACATGATATATATGTACACTATGTGTATATGTATGTATGTGTGTGTACACAGAGACACAGACACACAAGAATACATACATATTCCTTCACAAAAGTACCACTCCAGGCTTCCTGGTATGAATGACCTGGATGTGATCCTGATTTATTTCTTTTTCTTTTTTAATTTCCAAAATATCCAATTAATTAATTAATTAAGAGTATTTTTTTCCATGGTTACATGATTCATATTCTTTCCCTCGCTTCCTCCCTTCCCCCTTCCATAGCCAACAAGCAATTCTACTGGGTTTTACATGTATCGTTGATCAAAACCTATTTCCATATTATTAATATTTGCAATTGAGTAGTAAAAGGTAAGTAAAGGTAGTAGAATATAAGTTATAGTGAATTTTAGTAAAAATTGAAAAAAACTCCGAGTATGGTTTTGGGTCCAGAATACATGCTAGCTTTTTTACTCATAGAGGCATGTCATCTAAGGTTTTGTTAGTTGGTGGTTTTTTGGGATATAGTGACCTGTGAAACATACAGTAACAAATTCCTTGTGTAGCCCCTTCTACACAGTAACAAATTCCTTGTGTAGCCCCTTCTACTTAGTTGAAGAAGGGTTAGAATATAGAATGAATTGAGCAGAACAAAGACAACAATTCTCACAATGATTAGGATTATGTAAAGGAAAAAAAAATTTAAAAATTACTATATATATTTCCTTTAAAAATTATAAACTTATGAACATGAACAAATTGCTAATTTGTTACATTCTAAAAGTTACATGTATATCCTTTAAAAATTATAAACTTGATAAATATGAACAAACATTTATCTCTATATAAAATGAATAAACATTGGATTATTTATGAATGTTATATGAATATGGTTTTTAAAAATTATATATTAATTTTAATACAATAGTACCAACAATGTTCTGTTTGTATACCCTTCTGAACTGTTTTCTGCTATTTTTTCAAAATTTAACTGATAGTCTTGTTAATTTTTTGATATTTCTATATAATCTATAACTTCTTTTGTCACTATCCCTTTCTTTACAGTGGCCCCCAAAATAAAAGTCCTACCTTGTAGCAAATGAATATAATTGAAAGAAATCTACACATTGGTTGTGCCTGAAAATATATGTCTGATTCTCCATCAAAGAAGTTTATCACTTCTTTGCCAAGAGAATCCATGTCTTCTGGAGTCATAATTGACCAGTGAATTGATCAGAATTCTTAAATATTTCAAAGTTTTTTTCCTTTACATAATCATAGTCATTGTGAGAATTGTTCTGCTTGTTTTATTCAGTTCATTCTGCATAACTTCCCTTTTGTCTTTCTAGAATTCTCTGAATGTGTCCCTTTTGTAATTTCTTAAAGCAAAATATTATTTCATTAAATTCATATATCATAATTTGTTAATCCACTCCCCAATTTATGGACAATTTCTAGTTCTTCGTTACAATAAAAAGTATTGGTATAAATAATTTTGTATCTTTGGTATAAATAATTTTGTATCTGTGGATCTTTTCTTTCTCCTTTTAAAAAATCTCTTCATTATGTGTGTCAACTGTGATATTTCTAGATCAGAGGATGTATAGTTAAGTGACATTTGAAGTAATTTACAAATTTCTTTCTAAAATGGTTGGACAATTAATGTGTTGCATCTATATTAGTGTGCCTATCTTTTTTTTTTTTTAAACCCATACCTTCTGTCTTAGAATCAATACTGTGTATTAGTTCTAAGGCAGAAGAGCAGTAAGGGCTAGTTGGGACTTACTAGTAAGTGACTTACCCAGGGTCACACAGATAGGAAGTGTCTGAGGTCAGATTTGAACCCAGAACCTCCCATTTTTGGGTCTGACTCTCAATCTACTGAGCCACCTAGCTGTCCCTTGCCTATCCTTTTCCATCTCCTCCAAAAATTGTAATTTTCCTTTTTTTTCATCTTTGCTAACTTAATGGGTGCAGTGTGGAACCTCAGAGTTGTCTTAACTTTCATTCTCTTATTATTTGTGATAGCTTGCATTTTTTTGGACAACTATCTGTTCATGTTCATTGACCATGTATTTCGGAAATAAAGGAGGGAAAAGGGAGGGGAAAAAGGAAGAGTAAGGAAGGGTAGCTGAGAGTCCTCATTTCTTCCCTCCCCTCCCCCGCCAGCAAGGAAATTGACCAGGCTTTCTTCTTAACTAACTAGGCTAGGGAGTTCAAATAAAATCAAAACTAGACTTAATAGTAGGTCAGGTAGGTTTTTTAGGATTTTAGGAAAGGTAAGGTTTGGGAAAGTATAGGAAATCTTGATCTTCGGCAGCTAAGCAGAGACCAAAGCGCTCCACCCAGGTTGGGGAAAAAGGCACCAAAACCCACCATCTCTCTTCTTTTTTTTCTCCCTCAGACAGCTCCCACAAAGGAAGTTGAAGTAGAGAGTCCTGGGAGATGTAGTCTCACAGAGTTTAGATCAGTGATGGGCAAACTACGGCTTGCGGGCCAGATGCAGCTCCCTGAAATGTTCTATCTGGCCGCATGACATTATTCCTAATCTGATGAATACAATGTGTAGGATACAGTACAATGAAACTTCGAAAGAGTTGTCTTAGAAACAGACTGACAGATGAGCATTTCCTTTCCTTTGGCCCCCTCTTTAAAAATTTGCCCATCACTGGTTTAGATCCATTCCAAAATGCACATTCTCCCATGTGATCCTTTGGAAGACCAGTCTCCCCCAAAGGATAATAACAAACACAAATAAACTTACAATCACAATAAAAATAAAGGGTATATACATCAATGCAAGGGGGAAATGGCAACAATTTTTGGGATAAAAGAAACAACAAAAGAAAACCAAATACTTGGTACTTTTTTTTTTTTTTACAAAAAAACAAACCAGGGAGCAGTGCCCTTTATTCACAAATATGTATATTTGTTAAATGAATATTAACCTCCCCCCCCAAAGTTCAATGTGCACATCTGGTTTTTCTCAAGATCTCCTGGAGCAGCATGTGGTCTCCATGGGCATCTCCATGGCATGTTTTGGGAGTTCAGTCTCTGGATTATAGGAAGCAGCAAATTTCTTACACTAAAATAACTTAAACTTATAATATGAAATAAAAATCCTGAGGAGGATAGAAAGAAACATCGAAATCACACAGGAAAACATGACTGAGGCTTGAGGCATATGAATCATTGCCAATTAAAACCATCAGAAAAAAATAGCACAAAAAGCCAAATAACTATTGGATGAAAATTCTAAATATCTAATTCCAAATTTGTGCAAAAATTCTAAATAAGGAAAAACAAAATTACAATAGGTCTCTGAATAATGCCTGATTAAAGTAATCCATGTCCAACATCATGCACTTACCCACTTGGCAGCCAGGGCCAGTCATTGCCACAGCAAGAAAGTTAGAAAAAGGGACTAGATTTTTATTCCTTGATCTGATATTTTGTTGTTTATTCTTTTGTCATTTCTCAGGGATAGGGAAGCCAGAACAGCCAATTGTTAGGTATTTGATAGGAATTTCAAAAGGAGTGTAGTACAAGGAGTCCTGCATCTTAACATACGTCAAGTGCCGCAACATCAAGTCTCAAGTCCATTTTTATTTGCATAAAATCTTAGCAGTCATAGCAGGATTGGTTTCTCTTTTTTGACCTGTGTGCACCTTTGGCACCATTCAGGTTAAGTGCATGATTCTTTGGCACTGTGTAGATCAAGTCTGTGCTCCACCCCACCCCCATTTCTGTGAATTAGACATATGTACTAAGCAAAGTCCCATAATAGTGAAATACCAATGGCAGTTTCACTAGTCTATGGCTTTTGGGCAGGCAGTTACATTTAGAGCTAATGGACATTCTAAAGGATATACTAAACCTACACTAGTGGAATAATCAAAATGTCTTCCAACTTTGATGACATGCAATTATAAAAAATGTTTTAAAAATAAAAAAAATATATATCTTGCAACCAGTAACAATAAAAAAATAGATATATTACAATTAGTGTCACTGAAGGAAAGGGTAGAATATAAAGATTTCTTACACAAGAATTTAGATCCATTTCCTTTTAACTTAACCATGATTCACAGGGTGAGTGCAAATGAGGTAGATAAAACAATGGTGGTATAAAAGCAATAATACGTTGAAGAAAATACAAAAAAATTATCCATAGAAGGCACAAAATAAGTCAGTATAGATCACTAATGCAGGTTTTCTTTGAGGTAATATATGTATTGTTCTACAGAAGCAATTTGTTCAAGTACAAGGATTGATCAAATACAATGCAGCAAAATAGTATAGATTTAGCAATAAGGAAGTCTCAAATACAATCAGTAATCAAATACAATCAATACAGTCAAATTATTCAATATCAACAGAAGGCACTTGTTTTACATGACTCCATGAGTCCTTCTCCTCAATTGTAATGGCTGTTGGTCTAGTCAATAGGACCTGGTATGGTCCATCATAAGTAGGTTCAGTCAACCCAGTACGTTTGAAATTCTTTATGTACATGCTGTCACCTCGGTTTAAATCATGAAGCAAGAAGTCTATGAGGCCTGCCTGGATATCAGCTTCAGAGTTGTGGAATTCTCTCAATTTTGTTTGTAATTGTCTGATATACGTGGCAATGGTTGTATCCCCTCCTAACAATAACGTATAGGCAGGAGTAAATGGTCGTGCCTAAATAGGTGGATGTCCAAATAGCATCTGAAATGGTGAGATGTATAAATCACCTCTGGGTTGGCTTCCTAGATAAAATAGGGCCAGAGGGAGAATTTCAGGCCATTTTAAATGAGTCTCGGTGCACAATTTGCCAATCATAGTTTTAAGTTCTTCATTCATTCTTTCAACTTGACCAGAGTTTCGGGGATGATTTGGAGTATGAAATTAGGAGTTATCCCCAAACATGAATAAATTTGTGATAAGACCGAATCAGTAAAATGGGTTCCTATATCTGAATCAATATGTGCTGGCAGGCCAAAACAAGGAATAATCTCTTTTAAACATACTTTGGCAACAAAAGCCGCTGTGGTTCGAGCAGTAGGAAAGGCTTTAGGCCACCCAGTGAGCCAATTGACTATGACCAGAAAATATTTATACTTTTCAGCTTTCGACAAAGAGATAAAATCAATTTGTAAATGCTCAAACAGTGTGGAAGCGAGGGGACATCCACCAAAGGCTTTGCCACAAAAAGCATCTTGGTTGAAGGCCTGGCAACCTGTTTAAATGTAATGATATCCATATCAGCAGTTAAGAACTGTGTAAATAATGTAGGGCTGTCCACGGACCCCTGGGGCTAATAATCCCAGATCCATTGAGAAGCTTTCCAGGTGAAAGCAAAGATATGCCTGGAATCCTTATGTACAGTTATAGAAAAGAAGGAAGAGCCCAAGCCTACTATAGTAAAGTATGGAATAGAAGAAATAATAGTGTTTAGGTTGGAAACTATGGGGTGTCTCTTTATCACATGATTATTCATAGTTCTCAAATCCTGGACAAATCGATAGAGATACTTGCCATCAGGCCTCAATTTTCACTTTTTAATAGGCAGGATGTGCATATTGTATTCAGATTTACAAGGAATTATGATGCCTTGGTAACAATCATTTATCTCTTGGAGAATAGTCCTTGCTTTTGCATATTTGCATCAGTTTCTTATATATCTTTGGTTATCAGTCATTAATCTGAGAAAATTACAGCAAAGGTTTTTTAAAGTTAATTCTTTCCCCTTTTAATTTTCATGGAATTAATTTTTTTATGAGAACTTTAAATTTTATGCCCTCAAACTTGTTCGTTGTATCTTTCATGTTCCTTTTGTCACTTGTTTACTCAAGAAGTCTTTCTATATCTGTAGTTGTGAAAAGTGCCTCTTTTCTCCAATTTATCTATGATGTGAAATTTTATAACTATTTCATGAATTCACTTCAACTTTATTGGGGTATATAAAATGAGATGTTAATCTGAACTTATCTTCTGTCAACTTACTGTCCAGTTTTCCCAGTTGTGTTTTATAGATTGTGGGGCCTTATATCATTAAATAGTGTCAGTTCCTTTCCTTATAGGCTTTATATGGTTGATTTTGTTCCTCTGATCAACTTGTTCATTTTTTAGCAAATAGAAATGGATAACTTTTTGGGAGGTAGATTTTTGAGGAAGGATAATGAGTTCTGCCTTAAACATGCTTTTGAAATGTCTTTGAACCATATAATTTAAAATGTCCAATAGGTAATTGCTAATATGAGTCTATGTTTCTTGTTAGAATTTATAACTCCAGTGCTGAAAACAGTGCTTAAGTAATTATTTAAGTAAGCACTTAAATAATTTTCCATTCTGTTCAATTTTTGACTGATATTTAGGAGAAAGACTAATGTTGGATATATAGACCTTGGGGGGAGTCTTCAGGTTAGAATGTAAATGATATTATAGGAACTGATGACATTACTGAGTGAGAGAGTATAGAAAAAGATTTCCAAGAGTGTTGAATCATGTGACCTATTAGGTAGAGGACTAGATATTTTTTTCCAGGACCCACTGATTCTTAAAAAATACTTTTACATTGGTGTGGTCTTTTGGGGTCTACATTCCCCAATCATGTCCTCATCAACCCAAGTGTTCAAGCAGTTGTTTTTCTTCTGTGTTTCCACTCCTGTAGTTCTTCCTCTGAATGTGGGTAGCGTTCTTTTCCCTATATCCCTCAGAATTGTCTTGGGTCATTGCATTGCTGCTAGTACAGATGTCCATTACATTCAATTTTACCACAGTGTATCAGTCTCTGTGTACAATGTTCTTCTGGCTCTGCTCCTTTCACTCTGCATCAATTCCTGGAGGTCTGTCCAGTTCACATGGAATTCCTCCAGTTTATTATTCCTTTGAGCAAAATAGTATTCCATCACCAACATATACCACAATTTGTTCAGCCATTCCCCAATTGAAGGGTATACCCTTGCTTTCCAGTTTTTTGCCACCATGTAACTATCAATAATATGTAAATAAGTCTTGACTGACCACATATGTTAAAACCAGTGGAAATGCGAGTTAGCTGGGGGGGTGGAGTTTGAGAGGGTGAAGGGTAAAGTAAAAACATGAATTATGTAACAATGGAAAATTTTCCTAAAAATAAAAAAATAAATAAATTGGTGAAGAACTAACTGTTGCTGGCAGAGAACCAATGGCAATGGGTTGTGGGGATCAGGGATGTGGCCTCTTCAGAAAAAAACATAACATTAAATACGCTGAGGTTTCGTCATTGCTGAATGTATAACTGTAAAGAAGAATTTTGTTGGTCAGGAATAGAGATGAGCAAGGAAGAAGGGCATCCATGAAGAAGAATGACAAAGTAGTCACTGCTGGCAGAAGAATGAAATAGGCATAGGAAAAACTATACGCAGTGCTCAGTGTTCTTGGATTCCATATTTGTGAATTCACTTACACTTGAAAATTTATTTGTAACCCCCAAAACCAATATCTATGTCTTATTAATGCTACTTTTTGGATTTGCACAGGACAGAGCAAAATTTAGTTGTCCAATAGGTACATTCCAAGCTGAGCTAAACATGGTGACTTTTTTTTTTACATTTATTAATATTCATTTTTAACATGGTTACATGATTCATGCTCCTCCTTTCCCCTTCAACCACACCCCCTGCGCCCCCCCTACCCATGCGCATTTCCACTAGTTTTGTCATGTGTCCTTGATCGAGACCAATTTCCAAATTGTTGGTAGTTGCATTGGTGTGGTAGTTTTGAGTCCACATCCCCAATCATGTCCACCCCAACCCATGCGTTCAAGCAGTTGTTTTTCCTATATGTTTCCTCTCCTGCAGTCCCTCCTCTGAATGTGGGCAGCATCTTTACCATAAATCCCTCAGAATTGTCCTGGGTCATTGCATTGCTGCTGGTTCAGAGGTCCATTACATTCGATTTTACCACAGAATGTCAGTCTCTGTGTATAGAGTTCTTCTGGCTCTGCTCCTTTCGCTCTGCATCAGTTCCCGGAGGTCTCTCCAGTTCGCCTGGAACTTCTCCAGTTTATTATTCCTTTTAGCACAATAGTATTCCATCACCCGCATATACCACAGTTTGTTCAGCCATTCCCCAATTGAAGGACATACCCTCCTTTTCCAATTTGTTGCCACCACAAAAAGCGCAGCTATGAATATTTTCGTACAAGTCTGTTTATCTATGATCTCTTTGGGGTACAAACCCA
>NC_058130.1:113499124-113511564 GCF_016433145.1 Gracilinanus agilis | reverse complement strand
CTCTTGTTGTAGGACTTCAGGGCAATTTTGCTGAATAATTTCTTTTAGTACGGAGTCCAGGTTTTTATTAATTTCTGGTTTTTCTGGAAGACCAATTATTCTCAAATTGTCTCTTCTAGACCGGTTTTCTTGGTCTGTCACTCTCTCATTGAGATATTTCATATTTCCTTCTATTTTTTCAGTCTTTTGACTTTGTTTTATT
Source organism: Gracilinanus agilis (assembly GCF_016433145.1). Classification (NCBI taxonomy): domain Eukaryota; kingdom Metazoa; phylum Chordata; class Mammalia; order Didelphimorphia; family Didelphidae; genus Gracilinanus; species Gracilinanus agilis. The sequence continues at coordinate 113,511,362 of NC_058130.1, read as the reverse complement.
TGTTCTTGTTGTCTTGAGAGATCGTTAGCTTCTAATTGCTGGATTCTAGCCTTTAGGGACTGGTTTTCCTTTTCAATCTGGTCATTTCTAGTGTTCAATTTGCTTATCAGTTCATTTGATTTCTGAGCCTCACTTTCCAATTGCAAGATTCTACCTTTTAAACTGTTATTTTCTTGCCAAATCTCTTCCATTTTCCTTAGAATCTCAGTTTTGAACTCTTCCATAGCTTGTGAGGAGTTTTCCTTATTTGAGGAGGGTCCGGATGCTTGTTTGTTCTCCTCCTCTGTTTGCTCGGTTGTCTGGATTTTCTCTGTGTAAAAGCTGTCGAGTGTTAAAGACTTCTTCTTTTTGTTATTATTCTTTCTCTTCTGAACTTCCTGATGCTGAGTAGCCATCATTAGCCCAGCAGCTTCTCAGCTTTATCCTCGCGCTCAGTTCTGTTCGCAATCTATTGGCTCCTGAGGTCTGAGTTCTGGTTTTTTCCAAGGTCAAGCCCCCTGGTGGGCCCTCTTGCTTGATCCTCTGCTGGAGGTTTCTTTACAAGTCTCAGGGCGCTGCTTCCACAGTCGTATACCCGTCTGCACTGGTTCCCCACTTAGGCTTTAGTTCCTGGCTGTGTTTGCCTCCACCCACGCCTCTGCTTAGCCGGCACTCTCTGCGCCCAGCGTCCTGGTCCGGCGCGCGCGCTCAGATTTCACGTGCTTTTTTTGACTTAATGGGGTCCTAAGTCTAGCTGCTCTCAGGAACAGGTCCCGGAGCTGCTGATGACTCGATGGGTGCCCCAAACTTGCCCTATTTCTTTTTAGCTGGGTTCGGAGCTATAGATGAGTGTGGAGGGGGTGGGGGTGGGGCGGTTGCTCAGCCCGAGATTGAGTGAGAGCCCTTTATAGCCTGGAAATGTCTCGATTCCACGTACCTTCCACGCTGTGCCCTGTTGTGGGGTTCCTCCGTTCGTCTGGACTTGTTTTTATGTCCCCTTGAGGAGTTTTGTATGTTTCGGTCAGGAGAGGTTAAGAGCTGCTTCTTACTCTGCCGCCATCTTAACCCGGAACAACATGGTGACTTTTTGCTTTACTACTCATACTGTCAATAAATGTCCTTTTTTGGATGTTAAAAAAAAATACTTTTACAAAGGAAGTATTTACATGAGTTATGTCAAGGAAAACTATTTTCACAGGATGAGAAATCAAGAAGTTTGACCAGGCAACAGTCTTATGAATAGATAATATAGAACACTTACCCAGAACTCCTTTCCACCCCTCCTCTCCTCACAAGTATGTACACTCTTGCAAGATGTACAAATTAGTCTATTGTTTTGTACTTTTTGACTCTTTCAGACTTTTCCCTCTTATAGCAGCCTCTGTGGTGTACTCTGTTTCTAAATTTCCCTCATCATCCTGTTGTAAATAGTAGTAACTCTTCCTACTCACATATGGAGGAAATAAAAGTATAGCATATGGGAGAGAGTGCCTGGGGAGCTCCTTAGGTTAGGGAACTCCAGTGAAAACCCACTCCTATCTACCCCCAAGCTTATAAAAAGTTACAGATAGCCCAAGTAGAGAAATAAAGAATGGGAGTAGCTTGGACAAGAGACTTTTTTATTATTGTTTTTTTCCTTGTATTTTCAGTACTTTGAAGTACATATAATCAATATTATTTTTTTTATTTTGCAGTAATATAAGTTTACAATGCATTTGTTCTAATATTAATGCATACCCCCAAAAGCTTTAAATTATAGAAATAATTTGACTGATTGTTTAAAAATTATCGGACATTGCCTAATGATTCTGTCTGATTCCAGAAGAAGAGAATATAAAAAGAGCCACTGTACAGTGCCAAAGAAACACAAAACTAACCTTTATAGTGCCTATTAAGCACAAAGTCAAAGAGACCAACCAATCCCAGTTGTATTGATGAGATTTCAGCCCAGACAAGAGGACTTAAACTTGTTTGAGTTTTGAGGTTGAGGCTCTTTTGACGTATGTCAGAGGCAGGACTTCCTCTGAACCCTAACAAGTGCCTTATTTTGGCTACTATTCTGGCTCCTATAATCTAGTCCCTTTTCTGTTTTTCATAGTGTGGCAAACTTTCTTAGTCCTGGCTACTGATTGGATAAGAGCATAATTACATAAATCACTTTAATTAGTGATTCAAGGACCTGTTATAGTTTTATTTTTCTTTTACTTAGATTTTTTTAGACATAAGATTTCGATATTTTATATATCATCCAGAAGTTATTTTTTCTCTTTTATTTGGATTTTTTGATGTTTTAATTTCTTTTACAAATTGATTCATATACCTCATAACTCAGCCATGCATCCCTGAGTGATCCCTGTGTTTGTTATTATCCACCTCAGGGGGAACAGTTATTGTTATGAACTTTGATTTGAATTTGAGTAATATTAGGATAAGAAACTTGCTATCTCCCAGAATCCAGAAGATGTACTTGTTTGGAGAAGGTGCCATGAACATGCCAGCAGAGACTACACACTGCACCAGAAGATCCATATTGAACTTTGGGATGTGCTCATTTGAACTATGGGGGGTTGAATGCATTTGTTCTGAATGTATACTTTTATGCCAAACGGGACTGCCCCCTAACTGGCTTTTTGTCAATGTAGCAATTATTGATTTTGTTCTCTTTTCCTTTTATCCACAAATTTTTTCAATTTATAAGTTGGTTATGTTTAAAATGATCCCTTTGGTTGAAACTAGTCTCCCAAAGGGATCACAGAGGAAATGTATAGGTAGAAATATCTTGAACCCCTCAAAGTACATTACCCAAAATGGTTTTCCCTTTGTGTACTTTTGTGTCTTCATGCAATTGTTTATAAGTTCTGAAACTCCATTTAGTTTCCTTTTTTTACTTTAGCTTTTTACTTTTGTTATTAATAAAAATTTACAAAATATAATACTTAGTTATTGGATATTAATTTTTAATCTCCACTCTGGACAACTTTCTATTTCTATTCTTTTTTTCTCTTTTTCTTTTGTGTTCCTCCTCTCACATATGAGAATAAGGTTCTTTTAAAAATAGATTAAACAAAGCTAATCATGGGGATAAACTACTGTCTTTTCCTTCCCTTTTCTTTTTTTTGTAATTAAATTTTATTTCATTTTTTCTATTAACAAGCATGCATTTCCTCTTCTTCCCACTTTTCCTCCCCTTCCTCCCAAAAAAGAAAAACCAAGTCCTTAAGACAAAAATGTAGAGTAAAGAAAAAAAATTCCACTTTGTACATGTCCCAAAATGTATGCCTCATTCTGCATATCAAGTCTTATTACCTTTCTGTGATGACATGGATAGCATTCTTCATCATGGATACTCTAGAAACATTACTGTTCATTATGTTGATCAGCATTATTAAATCTTTCCAAATTGTTTGTTTTTATATTATTTTTTATTATTTTGTAAGTTTGTCTACTGCTTTATATTTGTTTACTATTTTATAATTTTTGTCTACTGATTGTACTAATTTTACTTTCAGTTTATACAATTCCCAGGTTTTTTTGAAACCATTTCTTTCTCATTTCTTATAGCACATTATTATTACATTACATTCATATGTCATTTGTTTAATCATTCCCCACTTGATGAGTATCTTCTTAGTTTGTAGTTCTTTACTACTACACAAAGAGCTGCTTTAAATATTTTTATGCATATTGGAACTTGCCATCTTTCTCATCTCTTTGGGAATATAGTTCTAGTATTATTATCATTGTGCCAGAGTGTTTGCACACTTTTATAATTTTTAGGAAATAATTAAACATTTTTTTCTGGAATGAATGGATCATTCCCCAGCTCCACCATAGCATATTTATGTGCCTCTTTTCCCCCTGAAGCCTCACCAGTATTTTTCATTTTCATTTTTTGTCAGTGTTTACCAATTTGGTGATGGGAAGTAGAATCTCAATTCCTTTAATTTATATTTGTCTCATTATTAGTGACTTGGAACATTTTAAAATATAGTTATTGATCACTTGTATTTCTTCTTTTTATAAAAAATGTTTTTTTAAACTTTATCATTTATGTATTAGGGAATGTATCATATTCTTATAAATTTGAATCAATTCTTTATGTATATTGGAAATGAGACCTTTATTAGAGAAACTTGCTACTGTTATGAGGAAATTAAAAATTTAAGCAATAAGCATAAGTTAGCAGGCAGAGATGTCAGGCAAGTGCTGAAAATTCAAGTATGGAACAGTGAGAAAAGAAGAGAAGTTTTTCCAGAGAGACTCTGTGTAGCTGATGGCAGTTAGGTGCTTGACTTAACTGTCTGAAGTGAAGAGCCTAGAAATGTGGATTGTCTCCTACAAGAAACCATCTGTCCTGTGAAGAAGATCAGGTTGAGCCATGAATTTAGTTCTGGATGGTGGACATTCCAGACTAGTTCATCTCCCTGAGGATTTATTTGCTGTGGTATCTGAGTTCCTGAAAAACTGAAATCATTGTTGGAGCTGAAGAGGACTCAGTAGTGAGACATCCATTCCCCTTGTAACCTGCCAGGCCTATCCTGACAAGTGTTAATGTCAGTGTAGTTTGTTTCCCACCTTCCAGTCCCCTTGAGTTTATCCTTAGCTATTTAGATTTAGTGTGACCTTTCCTTATCACCTACCCCATAATCTCACTATTAAACTGTTTCATATACTTCCTTTGTCTTCCTCTACCCCAAGAGCCCACAGTAAAATACCTTTCAGACCCTGTTATTCCCTGGCTTGGGTGGTGAACCAGTAACTGCTAGTTACCAGCTTGTGTGTGTACTCTGTCATTACCCATTTCCTACATCCCTTGCATAGGTTTCCAGTGTATCTTGTGAGTCCTATCACTTGTTGGTTTGTGGGTGTGTTCCTGATAGTGTTTGACGCCCTTGTGTTTCACTTGTTAGTTCACTCACATTTCACTACAAAGGTCTTTTTGTTGCAGTTTATTGTTTCCCTTCCAATATTATATGTATTGATTTTCAAAACACATTTAAATTTTATGAAATCTAAACTATTTTATTTGTTATGATTCTCTGTATTTCTTGATTTGGTTCTGAATTTTCTCCTGTTTGTAGATAAAAAGTTAAATTTCTTCCTTCTAAATTTGTTTATAAAGTGACCTTTTATATATGTTAATGATCCTTTTGGAGTTTACCTTTGGTATACGATGTCAAATGTTAACATAAACCTAATTTTTGTCACACTCCAATTTTCCCAAAAGTTTTGGGATAAATTATTATCTTAAAAGAGGAAAGAGAATAAAAGTAAAAATCCCGACTCAGAATAAAAAATTATGACACAAATGGAGGTAAATTTATACCTATTTTTTTCTTTAAATGTGAATGTATCAAACAACCCACTAAAGAATTGGATATGTAAACCAACCATTAAAGATTGTTGCCACTTACCTGAGGAAATGGAGGCAACAGTGTAGACAGAATTTGTTGCTATGAAAGTGTTATTACACAATTGCTATCATATTATCCTGGATAAGAGGGAAAGATTTGATCTCAAAACTTGTTTACTTACATGACCCAGAGAATGTTATTTGTAGATCAGATTAATGTCAATTTGGAAGGATTTTTCTACTGTTGTGGCAAAGTTCTTAGGTTATTTCTGTTTAACATTTTAAATTTATGCCTTGGATGAAGAGATAGCTTATTTAATATCTTTCATCTTGTAATAATTTCAGGTTTGAGTTTTATGTTGTGTTTTATATATATATATATATATATACACACATATATATGTATATATATATATTGCTGTTATAATATATGTTGGTCTGTTTGCAGCATAGTGTTATTTTCACCAGTTTCTTTTAGGTCATACTATTATATATACTGATAAAACATTTGAATTTTCTCGAATTGAATTTCTCAAATACTCTTTCCTCAGCAACCTTTGCATTAATATTCTTGATTGCAGATTTGTGTTTTAGAAACTGAGGGTAGTAGAAGGAGCATATTTCAAGAGGAATGAATAAAATTTTAAAAATTAGTTAAATTTTAAGAAATAAGGAACTTTGGTAATAAAGGTTTCATGGATGGTAAACATTTACTTTGGATCAATTAGTTTGATATACGACAATTTGGAAACACTTGTGGATTATCCTTTCAATTTTACTACACACATTTATTTATATATTTGATATATGAGACGAATTATGACATGTAATCACCACCTTACAAAATCATAGTAACATATATATAGAAGGAAACTCAGAATTAATCTAAGTCAATTTGTATCTTAACAGAAATCTCTTCTACAACATTCCCAGCAAAGGTTCAACCGCATTTTTCTTGAAGGCATACAATTTTGTTTGCCTTATTGTTTCTTTTTTTTTTTTTTTTTAACCCTTACCTTCTGTCTTGGAGTCAATAGTGTGGTAAGAGTGGTAAGGGTAGGCAATGGGGCCCAAATGACTTGCCCAGGATCACACAGCTGGGAAGTGTCTGAGGCCAGATTTGAAACTAGGACCTCCCATTTCTAGGCCTGGTTCTCAATCCACTGAGCTACCCAGCTTCCCCCAACTTATTGTTTCTTGAGGCAACCTATTCCCTTTTCTCATAGCTCTAATCACTAGGAAATTTTTCCTTATATCAGCTTGAAATAATTGCAATTCTGTTTTTTGAGATACCATCATTGTTTTCATTTCTGTTCTTCCTCTACCACACTTATTTGGTTTTAAAAATAATTTTCACTCTTTTTCATTTCTTCCTTTAAAAATAATCTATTTTTCTTTGATGTTTTGCTTTGAGGTATTTTCATGTCATTGTCTTCTGAGTATGTCTTGATATTATTTCCTGTTGCTTGGTATATTTTTATGGTCAAATTTTTCTGTTATTGTTTGCTCATTTTTTTAGCCTATTTCTTGCCTTTAGACTTCATTTTAGAGACTGGGCTCTATTCACTTTGGGAATAGTTCCAAACTTGAAGCTCTTTTTTGCCTAGTAGTATTCAGGCATTGTTTTGGTGGTCTGTAAGTTTTTATTCTTTGCAAGACGATGTGATCCTGGGAGAAGGTGTGGCCAGTGTTCTCCTGGTCTTGTACCGGGGTCTGGTAGTGTCTGTCCTCCATTATCACCCCAAATACTAGGATTCCTCTCTGCCTTGGAGCTTTGACCTGTAATTAGCACCCCTGCTTTCTGTTCACCCTGAAATTAAGACCAGGGCACCTGCTCTCTTATGACTGCAATTGTTTATCACCATCCTGGAGCTGTGACTTGGAATTGAGTAATGGACAATGAAGTTACCAAACGGTGTAAAATTCTTACTCAATGCGAGCACCAGATTCCACCTTTAATTTCTATTTGACCAGTTGTCTAATCTTCTAACCATCTCTGGGCAGTTGGAGCATCTGAAACTGGTAGCACTGATTCTGTCTCCAAGGTCCATAACTTGTGTAGCTGACCCCACTTCAGGGTAATACTCCTCTAATTTTGACTTCCTCAATTGTCTTTGGCTGAAAAAATGTCCCACTATTACCTTTTGTTGACTATGCCACTCTTAAATTCAATTTGACATGTTCTTTTAAAGTTTTTTGGATAGGAATGTTGGGGGACTTTGACTTGTACTCCACTATCTTTGCTTCATGCTGTACCTCTCTTTCCCCATTTTCTTGAAGTTTAGTTTTTGACCTGTTTTAATTTTCCATAACATCTGATATGTTACTTTTATCTTAATCTGACTTCTATAACAGAAATTTGTAACTGCATTGTTTTTAGTCTTTTAAATTCAGATTTTGGCTTTCTTTGCAGTTGTTTTTTGATGGTTTATTAGTCTACTGAATCACTTTAACTTTTTTGTTGCAAAACACTCTCCCCACTACCCATCTTGATATCTTTTGGCCAAATTCAGATCTTGCCTTTATTAACCATTCACTATTTCTCTCTACATTTCTTGGATTTCTGCTATAGTTTTTTCCTATTAATACTTTTTTGCAGAATTTTCCATTTTTTAACAGTTTTCATTTGGATCATTGCCTTTCTGATGAGTTTTGTTATTGTTATTTTAGGATATAAAAATGTTTCTTGTGGTTTTCTATTTTAGATAGGATAGCTTTTCTCTGATGATCCTGGAATAAAGAGTTGAATTATCTTATTAGCTATGAGAATCTGAGAAAGTTTTCTTAGTGTTACTTATAAAAGACATTAGTTTCATCTAAATCCAAGTGAAGATTTCATATCATGAAAAATATAATTTAAGATATTGCCATGGATGATTTAGATTTTTAGCACCTTTATTGATGTTTTACATTTCTTAAGTAATAGTGTTAAAATGTTATTATCTTTTTTCTTTTGGCTACAGTATTTATTATCTGAAATAAGAACTTCTGGAGAAATTCAAACAGAATATATGAATTACTGTGTTTTGTGATGGTTTATCACAAAACTATAAGGATGCTGCCTTAATGATGTTTGAGGTTTACACTGTACGTACTTACTATCTACCTTTATGATACTCAAAATTACCAATTCAGAAATTCCAATCTTATTTGTCTTTTGTTTAATATGAGAAGTGAAATCCTCATTATTTAATGTAACTATGCAAAGTGGAATTTATCCCTTTCTGGTGCCTATTGCTAAAGGCAGCCAAGTCAGATTTAGCTAGAGCTGAAAATATCCAGTGGGGTTTCATTAATATCATGCAACTTGGCCCAGTAGTTGCTAGGCTTCTCTCATCGAAGGCAAATCATAAATAAAAATATCCCTGCTGCCTTCATTATATTTTTGATCCATGGTCTAATTACATAGACTTTCACATGCCTGATCAGTCCTGCTGAGTAAACAAAGAGAATATGTAGCCTAGTCCAGGTAAAGCTGAAGCTGAAAGCTAATGCTCCTTTAAGCACTACCCAGTGGTGGTTACAGTTATCCTTAATATCATAAATAAAGATAACTGAAGCCCCAAGGGATGAAAAATTACACTGGCTGAGAATTTTTGCTTTTAAGTCTTGTTTAAAAACAAACAAACAACACAAAAAGATCAAAACAGGTAAAAAGGGGAATGATTTATAAATAATGAGCAAGTAAACATATTACAAGGAAGGTTAAAAACAAAATGAAGTTAAAACACACACACACACACATACACACACACAGACACACACAGAGTTACCCTGTAAGAAACATATAGTTACTTGAAAGTTGTCTGTAGACTATATGCTATGTTGAAGAATGGAAGGAAAAGTTGTGAGCAAGGGGTGACCACATTCCCTTTTTTCACTATGTTGGAACTATTTGATTAAATTTGGCCCCTTTTGTCTTATCAGTTTAGGCATGGGTGGAAATACTATTGGAAATGGATGTGAACTGGATGGAAGATTGTGTGACTGGTTCTTATTTAAGAACATGTTGAACATTAATATTGGGTTGGCTATAAAAAACCAGCATAGATAGACTTAGAACCTTAGAGTCCTTAAATTTGAATTATTTCCAGATTCCTATATTCCCAGGGGACTTATTTTTCTAACTTAATTTTTATTTCTTCAATTAACAAGATTTTGCCTTTTCTTACTCATATCCTCTCACTCCAAATTTAGAAAGAAAAACAAAGCCCCTGTTGCAAACATGTTTTGTCAAACAAAACAAATTCCTACATTGAATGTGTCCAAAAAATATCTTAATCTTCACTCTTAAACCCATCACCTCTACCTCTGTCTGGAGTGGGTATCATATTTCATCATGAGTTCTCTGAGTAGTTTATATAGAAATGGTCTTCTGGTGGTTGGTCATTGAATAGATTAATTTCTAAGTCTTTCAAAACTGTATACCTTTACTATAATTTTATCACTGTATAAACTTTTATACTGGTTCTGCTCATCTCACTCTGCACCTGTTCAGGCAAGCCTTCTCAAGTTTTTTTTCCTCCACAAGTTTTTCTGAATTATCTTCATAATATCTTACAGTACAGTAATATTCCTTTTATGTATCATAACTTGTTTAACTATTCCCCAATTTGTTGCCACCTCCTTAGTTCCCAATTTTTTACTAACAGAAAAAGAGCTGTTGTAAGTATTTTTTGTGTATCCTTAGTTAAAATTTTTTAAAAATGATTGATCTGTCCTTAAATTTCTCTTCTCAGTCCCCTTTTTTCACCCTTTCTCTCTTTTCTCTTTTTCCTATGGTTTCTCTGTTGAATAAAATATATTTTTTGTAACTACCTTATATATGCATGCATTGTTCCCTCCTTTAACCAGCTGAGAAGATATTATGGTTCTAGTATTACCTATTCCCTTCCTTCTTCTATGTGTGCACCCTGATTATACAAGATAATTTTCCCATCCTACTTCTCTTTTCCTTCCTCTATATTCCTTACCCTTTCACTTTCCATTCTTTTAAGGTCATTAAAACTCAATAGAAGCACTCCTGGGCCTTCTGTCAAATTAGATTCCTCTATGACATTTCTGACAGTGAGAGGGACACTTGTATCATCTCTGCCTATTTGAATGTAAATAATACTTTTTGGTCCTTTGCGATTGCATTTTTTTTTTTACCTTTTTATGTTGTTCTTCACTTTTTTTTGCATATAAGTGTTTTACTGCAGCTTTGGTCTTTTCTTAATGAATTTTTTTTGATAGGGGTGTTCTGTTTTATTAAAGGTTCATTCCCTGCCCCTCCCACCAATAGCATTATTGCAAACTCAAATTTGCTGGATAAGTTATTTGAAAACAATTAAAAAGAACCTCTTACCGTCTGTCTTAGAATCAATACTAAGCAGTAAGGGCTAGGCAGTGGGGTTGTTTCTGTGTTCTGACCTCATCCCCAATGTCTATAGATCTCCTTGTTTGGACAAATGACTTATGTTTTGATTTTTTCCCCTTGGGTTTTTCAATCAGGACTTGGTTTAGATCAGTATCTAGAAAAATAGATTTTCTAGATCAATGTTGTGAAGTTGTGGGTATAGCCTTTCTTCTACTCTACTTTGAGCATCCAACTTTACTGTCTTTTTTGAAACTCACAAGACCAGACCTTCTAGATCCAAAAATGATAGAACAAATATTAAGTCAGGCCAACACTGAAAATCACTACATTAAAAATCTGGCTACATTTCAAACTTAGGAGGAGAAGGTCTTCCCTCTTAAAGTATTGTTTTCCCTGGATGCCATCAATGAAAGAATCAAACCAAGAGTAGGACAACCATGAGAGCTTCTAGGCTGAGTTAGGCCTTTTGAACATACCCCAGTTTTGGTTTTATAATTGCTGTCAATAAAAAGGTTACCACTTACCACTAAGTTAGCAGACCAGAAGCAGTTACCATTTACAGAATATCTATGCATGCTCCAAAGTGTCTCCAAGATATTTACACTACATATCTTTGTATCTAACCTGGAAGAAGATTTCTTAGCTTTTTTCTACATGGGGATTGCTTTACATATATTCAGCCCAATATAAAGAGGATTAAAAGTAAATATAAAGTAGTTAAATTCAAGATAGTTTTAAAGGGAAAGCATTAGAAGCTGTGTTATTTAGAATTTCTGGGGTTTTATTTAGAAGTATTAAGCCTCAAGATATGTAGTATTTGACAAACTTCCTCTGGACATGTGGGGGACTTTGAGACTACATTTTCCGTGATACAATGGGTTTCCTGTTTTGGACGTGATGACTTTTTCAACATAAAGTCCGGCTTTAAGTATTAGCCAACTGGGCTTAAGTTTTTATTCTATCTTGATAATTGTGTACAACCTTGGAGATTTTGATGCCTTGAGATTTAAATTGTTATTTTGTGAGAGGTCTTTTAAATTTTACTTTAGATCCTAGTCCCTTCTGTATAAATGATAAGGTTTTTATATATTTATTTTGAAGAATAGTTGTCTTATATAACTTTTTTTAAAACAAGAAACCAAGAGAGCTCCTGTATACTTGTGTTAGTCTATATGTTTTAGCCTGCTTTTATCAGAAGGATCTAGAATTCTTAAGGATAATTTAGATCCAGAAGGTTTTTTTGAATCAGAATTTTTGTTTTAGGCTCTGCCCCACAATTGCTAGGAGGCAGTAACAGAGTTTGTTGAGAAGATATCTTAGCCAAAGTTTGAATTTGTAATAAGTATATGATTTTTTTAAACATCATAGCAAGTGATTATAATAATGGGTTGTTTATTATTGTTTTAAAATGTGTTATTAGAAATTATGGTACTTTATTTGAATGTGCATTGTGAATCTGCTATTTTTGTAAAATCCATTTACACTCACAGCTCATGTAAAAGTTTAACAGGAAATGAATCTCATTTTTGGGTGAAAAAACCCTTCAC
>NC_058130.1:113472377-113499010 GCF_016433145.1 Gracilinanus agilis | reverse complement strand
ATATATATATATATTTGATTTTTAAAACATTCTTTTATTTTTCTTCCTTACATGTGCAATGCAATATTTGTTCTTTTCCCATTTTTTTAATCCTTGAAAGCATTGTTTCCTTATTGCTTTTCCTTTAAAATTTTTTAATTAGAGCAATTGATTTTTTCCTTTTTTCTCATTTTGTGTTAATCCTTTTTTGATTTTACATTGATATAAGCTTAATGCAAATATATATTTGCTATAATATTAATCCATACCTGAAAAGCCTGAGACTATGGTAACCTGCCAATCATTGATACATATGGTGGGACTGTGATTTAATGTCTCTCTGTCTGATTCCAGGAGAAGTGCTAAAAAGAGCCACGAGGTCATGGAGACTGACTGAGAATCTGCAAAGTGCCAAGGAGCAAAAGGCCATGTAGATCATGGATTTCAGAAGTTCTATGCCAAGACTGAAGGGCTTGAAACTGGGGTTTGAGTTTTGGAGTCAGCTTTTCTAACGCTTAGAGGCTTAGACCCCCCTTGACTTAAATTCCTAGTGAAGCACCTAAGATTGGCAATTATTGGCTCATTCTCTGAGAAGGTGCAGGGAAAATCAGACCATGGAAAGACATTTCCCTTGCTCACATATTGAGTCCTGTTTTTTCTCTCTTATAGAGAATGGCAATTTTCTGTAGTCCTGGCCCTGAGTGGGTATTTGCAAACTGCTTAAGTCACTTTAATTGGGCCTTTATTCAAGGGCTTGTTATGTTTATTTTTCCTTACATTTTTGCACATTTTACATTTCATTCACAAGTTAATTTTTTCTTCTTTATTCGAATTTTCTTCTTGTTTTTTATTATTTCTTTTGCCAAATTGATTTCATACAACCCTGTGACTCAGCCATGCATCCTTAGCTGACCTGAGGTACTCTCTTCAGGGGAGAAATGTGTTATTTAAAATTTTCCTCGGGGGGGTGTGTTAAGTTTTTATAATCATAATGTCTGAATTATAATCTATAATGCAAGTTAATTTTAACTCCTTTAGGAGTAATCTCAGGGGGGTAATGTATAATTCTCAGAAGAAAATGTATGTTTTATAATCTATAATGTAAAGTTTAAATTCTTTGAGAGTAATTTCAAGATAAGAATTTTACCATCTCCCCAGAATCCAGACAGTGAACCTGTTTGGTGAAGACACCGTGAAGATGCCTGAAGAGCCTTCACTGGATTATGAAGATCCAAATTTGGCTTTTGTCAATGCACCAAACATTGATTTTGTTCTTTCTCCCTTTTATTTCCCTTTTATCTCTGAATTATTGTAAACTTTAATTTGATTATGTTTTCATGATCCATTGGGGAGACTTGTCTCCCAAAGGATCACAGAGGGGAATGTAAAGTTGAAAAGACCTTGTACCCCTTTAAACTACATTATCCAAACTCTCTTTCACCATACCCATAATTCCTTGAGCCTTTTCCTATTGGTTGTGGGTTTTGCAGGCTGTTTTTGATATGGTTGTTGTGGGCGTGGTGATGGGGCTTTTTGGAGAGGAGGTGGCATGGTAAGGTTGAGTTGGGACTCTTTCCCTGCACTTTTAATAAAATGCTTATAAATATCATACTTTGGAGGCCTTGAATATTAATTTTAAAACTTACAAAATAGCAAGGATAAGCAAAATCTTTAGAAAGTGATATTCGAATTGCTTCTTGAGGAAAGAGATGGGTTTTATTCCAAGGGGCTAGCCAGTTTGGAAAGCAGGAAATCATAAGTGAGGAAGAGTGAGAAAGCCATCTGGCTGAGCAGGAGAGAGAATAATGGCCGTTGAGAATGGAAAGATAGTTTGAGGCCAGGTTATAGAGGGTTTTAATAGATTCAGGACACCCAACAGTCTTAGTCTATGCTGGGTTCTTTAAAATAAGGTTTTAATTAGGGGAGCTAAACAAAAGGGCATACATTTTACCTTAGAGTCATTAACATCCCTTGAATAAGAGAGTGCTATGGTCGGATTTGAACTTAAGGGAAATCACTTGAAAACTTTGAGGAGGATTGTCTGAAATGGGGAGACTCTTGAGGCAGGGAAACCAATTAGAGTCAATTACGATAATTTTAGTGAGAAGTAATGACATCCTGAATAGACATGGTATCCGTGTGAGTAGAGAGAAAGGTTCAGATGAAAAAGGTTTGTAGGTAGAAAATGTGAGATTTGACATCTGATTGGTTGTAAATGGTAAAGGAGTATGAAGAATTGAAGATAATACTAAGGTTATAAATCTGACCAACAGTTTAGAAGAGGAGTGGTTTTGGGATAGAAGGAGTTTTGAATTCTCTTTTTGACTCATTGAGTTACAGATGTCTCCTGGACATTTATTTTGAAGCGTCCAATCAGAAATTGATTCAGTACTAAAACTCGGTGGAGAGATTACAACTGAGTTTACAAAATATAGATTAGATGTTATTGGCATAGAGATGATAATCAAATCCATGGGCATAAATTGAGTTCCCGAAAGGTAAAGTGTATATATATAGAAGAATAATGGTTCTAGGACAGAGCTCTGGAGAACAGCCACTTATATAGCACACAACCTGTATTATGAATTATTCAAAGGAGTGTTTAATTAGAGTAGAACCAGGAGAGATTAGTGTCAAGAAGACACAGAGAAGAGAAGATGAAGGTGATCAGTGGTGTTAAATGCAACAGGTAGGTCAAGAAGAGTGAAGTTAGGTAAATGACCAGTATTTACCCACAGACATGCTTACATTATTTACTCTGAGGTTCATTGAATAAATAAATGAAAAAAATCATTCATTAAGTACTTGCCATGTGCCAAGTATGATGCTGAATGCTAAGGATTAACAAAAGTGAATATAGTCTCTGCCATCTAGAATCTTACATGCTAATGGTGAAGATAATACATGCAGAGGAATAATGTCCAGCAAAGTAGTATTTTGGTTTTGAAAGGTAAAGGGATTATTTTTAGAACCATAAAGGAGTAGTTTGACACATTTTTTCTAGGAAGAAATGACATCAAGTGCATATAAAATATATATATATATATGTATATATATATCATATTTGAAGTCTACATAGCCTTGATGAGAGAAGACACCATCTCTTTAATAAGAACTAATACTTGTACAAAAATATTTATAGCTTTGTTCTTTGTGGTGGCAAAAAATTGGAAAATGAGGGGATGCCCTTCTGTTGGGGAATGGCTGAATAAATTGTGGTATGTTGGTGATGTAATACTATTGTGCTGAAAGGAATAATGAACAGGAGGAATTCCAAGTGAACTGGAAAAACCTCTAGGAACTGATGCAGAGCAAAAGGAGGAGAACCAGGAGAACATTGTATACAGAGACTGATACACTTTGGCACAATCGAATGTGATGGACTTCTCTACTAGCAGCATTGCAATGATCCAGGACCATTCTGAGGGACTTATGAGTAAGAATGCCATCCACATCCAGAGAAAGAATTGTGGGAATAGAAACTCAGAAGGAAAAAACATTTCCTTGATCACATGGTTTGATGGGGCTATGATTGGGGATGTAGACTCTAAATGATCACTCTATTGCAAATATTAATAATATGGAAATAGGTCTTGATCAATAATGATACATGTAAAACCTGGTTCAATTGCTCATTGACTATGGGAAGGGGAAGGGAAGAGGGGAAGGAAAGAATATAAATCATATAACCATGGGAAAATTTTCCAAATTAATTAAATAAATTAATATTAAAAATAAATTTAAAAATAATCTGACAAGAAAAAAATAAACTAATCTACTTATACAATGTCAAAAAAAAGCCATTTCTTATCAGAGACTGAAATATAGGAGAGAATAGTGGGTGTTTAATGAGGAGGTGAAAAAAGAGAACTTTTGAGAATGAGAATTTTTCCTTCAAATATGAGATTAGTCCCTCTGCTGAGAGGAAGGAATATGGTAGGAGGCTTAAGGAGAGAAAGGAATGTTTGAAACGTGTTTTGCTGAGTGGAGTGAAAAATGGGTAGGGAGAAGGACCTACCTCAGTGAGAACCTAGTTGAGATCAGATAAAAAATGTGTAGTGCTGGGAAGGGTCAGAAAGGTTCAAATGGGAGGAAAACCTCCAACTTCAAATTCAATCATCAACATCACCATCATTTTCAACATCATTAGCAACATCATCATCATTATCAATAACATCAACACCATCATCATCATCACCATCATTATCAGCAGCAGCAGCAGCAGCAGCAGCAGCAGCAACAACAGCAGCGTTATCAACATCAAAGTCATCAATGTCATCATCAACATCAGCACCTAACTACCCATCTTTTCCTGGCCCAGGAAAGATTTTTGCTGGGTGGCCTAACCTAATAGCATTCTATACAGAGTACTGTACTGAATGAGAGCCAAAAGACTTAAACTCTAAGCTTGAGTGCCACTATGTGTCCTTTGGGGGTAAAAAGAAAACCTTTTTCCTGGACTCAGTTTCCTCTTTTATGTATAAGTGAAGGTAACCTGGACTCTGCATTAAGTTAATCAATTAAATCAAAGAATAAACCAGGTGTAAACAAGAAAAAAATGTGTAGTAGACTTAAAAAGTTGTTTGACTTCTCTGACTATTCCTCAACACATGGTCAGGAACAGAGAAAGTGAATAGTAGAAAGTAATGCAGGTTTGGTGATAATACATGACTGCTGATAAGAAAAGAGAGCAAGGATTCGAGCAAAGAGGCTAGTTAAAGATTAGTTTAGAAAGTGGTTGAGGTAAGGTGGGAGTGGGGGGAAGAGAAAAGTATCATGAGAGTAGGAGCTATGACCTGGAAAACATCCTGAGGTGATTGGAAGCTATACTGAAGATGAAAAAGAGATTTAAAAGAAATAAAGCATAGGGAAAGATGAAATGATAAGAGCAATGATTGGGTAGGGTTCTTGAACATGGAAGTAAAACACTTCCAGTGTGGTACCATCTTTGTGTAGCTGAGTTGGAGTGGAGGAATAGGTCACAGATTGAGGAACTGGAAGGTGAAGTTACTTGAAGGAACATCAAATGTATGTTGGTATTCCTTAGAATAAGGGCAATAATTAGGGTTGATGATAAATGTAGAACCTCCTATTTGGAAAGGACTAAAGAGGCCATCTTGAGCAACCTGTACAAGAAAAAGTATCACTTCTGTAGCATTCCCAATGCTTTAAGATAGGCTTGAAGTCTTCTAGGAAAGGAAAACTTATTATCATCCTAGGCATTTCACTTTTGGATAATTCTATTATTTTTGTAGTTTATAGCTTTGAAATATTTTCAGATTTGCCAAGTGCTTTACACATTTCTTATTTAATTCTTACAGTTAGGAGTCAATTACTGATTATTGAAGGAGAACAATTGCTTTGTGAGTAAACAGCTACTAGTATTTAGATTGGGTGATAAGATTGGTTCTAGTGAACATCAGAGGAAGAGAGACTTTTTAGGTGACGAAGGATTCTTGAATTTTCAGTGGGGAGTAAGGAAGCTAAGTGGCACAGTGGATAGAGGGCTGAGTTTGGAATTGGGAATCCTATCTCAGACAGTTAATAGCTCTGGGACTTGGTTAAGTGACTTAACTTCTCTCAACCTCTGGTACCTCATCTGTAAAAGTAACAGACTTGACATTATGGCCTTGTTGAAGGTCCTTTATAGCTATAAATTGATGATATTCTGATTATTCAGACTCCCTTCTGGGACCAGTGAATTATTATAAGAGAGAAGATGCAACAAATTCCGGAAATAACAGAATTAAATAGCAGGAAGAAATTGCACTGTTGGTTTGCATTTGGGAACTTCTAGAGTAGTTTCAGTGATCCGAGGCTATTCTCTGGTAAAAATCCATATTATTTTACATGCTGTGAATCATGGAATGCTATATTCTACAAAGAATAAAAATCAGTGGATTGTGAGAGCCAGGCCTCAGATACTTCCTAGCTCTGTAACACTGGGCAGGTCACTTAATCCTCATTGCCTAGCCCTTACCACTCTTCTGGTACCCATACACAGTATTGATTCCAAGATGGAAGGTAAGAGTTTAAAAAAAAATTAAAATTTGGGATAACATATTTAGGCAACTGAGTAGCACAGTGAACCTGCTAGACCTGGATTCATGAAGACTTGAGTTCAAATAGATAGCATCTGACACTTAGTAGATGTATGACTTTGGGCTAGTCACTTAATCTCTGTCTATCTCAGCTCCCTCAACTGTAAAATGGGAATAATAGTAGCATCTACTTCCCAGGGTTGTTGTGAGGATCAAGTGAGATAATATTTGTAAAAAAATTTGCAAACTTTAAAGCACTATGCTACCAGCTTATTGTTATTATTATTAGTCAATCAGAGTGTTTCCAATGTATCCTTGAAATGTTAAAAAGAGCTGCAAAAAGACCTCTAGGATTCAGAATATTCTTTATGGAAGAATTTTGGAAACGTGGATAATTCCACAAGTTTTAAACTTTAAAAAAAAACCATGATTTAAGTGTTTAATGTGTGTTGGGCAATTTTCTAAGTGCCAAGGATAGAAAGAAAACCAAAGATAGTCCCTACCCTCAAGAATCACAAAGGGCAAGAAGTTGTGAATGGATTATAATTAGAACTCTTAGACAGACTGGTGAGTTTACGGATCCAATCAGTGAAAACAAGTTTTTAGTAAACATTTGCTCTTTTCCAGAAAATGGAGATACAAGAACAAAGAATGAAGTTATTTTTCTTAAGGGAGTTAAATAGACAGTTCTCTTTCATTATTTTTTGGGGGATTGAGGCATGGATCTTTTATTTAGTTATTTATTTTGTTTCAGGGAACTCTTTCAACCATGTAGTAGCTGTTTTACAATTTAGAATCTTAGAGAGTTGCTTAGGGTTAGGAAAAGTTAAATGATCCTACAGCCAGGATGTGTTAGAGGTGGCAAGCATTCACAACCCACATATGTTCATGTGTGTATACATGTAGGTGCAAATGAGTGTATGCATGTGATGATGTTTATTTCACTAGCCATGTCAACTATGTATATTTTGGATAATTAATTAAAATATAATCTGTGTGTGGATAATGACCAAGTATTGTCTTTTTGTATTAGATACATTCTCAGTATTTTATATATCATTTCCATTGATTAAAATAATAACTCAGATTATTATTATTTACCAACCTCCTAAAGGAAATTTTAATGAGATAATTATTTAATTGGAAGAAATAAACTTTGCAAAAATCCATGGGAAAACCAAAAATTTAAAAGACTTTAAATTTTACATAGTAAATACAATTTTTAGAATGAAAATGTTTTATATCCACTGATTATTTATTTTTAGATATTTGTTGCCATTTTTGTTTCTTCTTAATGTCCTGAGTGCACAGAGTTTAGAAGAAACTTTTAGTAGTTTCATTTTTCCAAAACTAATAATCACAATATTCTCACTTTTCTCTTTTTTTGGGTTGCTATGAGATTATTAACCAGAGTTTAATTTTGTGAGCAACAGTATCTTATTTCACTCAGATAAGTAAAGAAAAATTGAAAACTTCTTGTTCATTATAGTAAACTCTTTTAAAAGTCTATTTTTATTTGTAAGTGATGAAATAAGGAACATATCTTTTATGTGTTTATGTATTTTTTAGAATAAGGATTCATTGCAGTTTAAAAATTGATTATATGAAACATTTTTATGTTGAAATTATGTTTAACATTTTTTATCAAGAAAATAATTAAGTACAGGTAACTTATTTGGTGTCTGTGAACTTCATGAGGGAATAAATTATTGTCAATTTCTATACATTCCTTTTACCCTGCTTATTTCTCTTAAGTCTAAGAGAATGTAAAGGGAAGTTAGGCTATAGTCACTTAAGTATTTTTTGGAAGAGAGGAGGGTGCTATACTACTAGTGAATCAGTTAATCAACCAACAAATATTTATTAAACTCGACTAAATACTGAAGATTCAGAGATAAAAGTAAAACCATCCTTGCCCTCAAGAAGCTTATGTTTTGGATGAATGGGGAGACAACATATATACAAGACTGTAGACCAGAGAGTTTTTGGACTAGAAAGCCATTACAATCATCATCTTCATTTTATAGATGAGAGGACAATGTGCAGAAAGAAGTTCAGAGACTTAACCCAGGCTTATAGTGCTAGAAAGTGCTTGGGGAGCAATTTGAGACAAGGTTTTCCTGATTCCATGTTTAGGACCCTATTCACTCCCCCCCTCACCCCCAATCTATCAAGACACATATAAAGCAGACAAGATAATGTTTGCTAGGAAGGCTAATTGGTACTTGGGGAGATCAGGAATGATGACCTACAGAATGTAGCATTTGAGCTGACTGTTGAAAGAAATAAAGAATTCCAAAAAGCTAAGGTATGGAAAGAGAATATTCGAGATATGGGACAGATTCTGCAAAGGCATAGAGATGGGGGATAGTGTGTCATGATAGGATCATAATACACTGTTATGGCTGGACCACACTGAGTGGAGGAGAGTAATGTGTAAGACTACTGGAGAAGTTGAAAAGGACCAGATTCTGGACAGCTTTAAATGTCAAATGTTGTAGTTAAATTCAGTCCTAGAATTAATAGCCTGGAGTTAACTGAGTAGGGAATGATGTTGTCATTTGTGGGTGTTAGGAAAATCACTTTGGTGGCATTGTGGAGGCTACATTACAGTGAGGAGAAGCTTCAAATAAGAAGCATGATGGGAAGTAGAAAATAGTTATTTATTTCATAAATATTGTGTGCCAGGCACTGTGCAAAGTGTTCTTTTATTTTTTTAAATTTATTTATTTTTAAATATTTTTTCCATGGTTACATGATTTGTGTTCTCACCCTCCCCTCTTCCCTTCCTCCACCTGGAGCTGACTAGCAGTTCCACTGGGTTATACATATATTATCACTTTAAACCTATTTCTTTATTATTCATTTTTGTAATAGAGTAATGTTTTAGATCCAAAACCCCAAATTCTATACCTATATAAATAAGTGATAAATCATATGTTTTTCTTCTGCATTTCTACTCCCACAGCTTTTCTTTTGATCTGGATAGCATTCTTTTTCATAAATCCCTCGGGCTTGTCCTAGATCATTGCATTGCTATTAGTAGCAAAGTCTATTATATATATATATATATATATATATATATATATATATTTTTTTTTTTTTAAACCCTTAACTTCTGTGAATTGGCTTATAGGTGGAAGATTGGTAAGGGTGGGCAATGGGGGTCAAGTGACTTGCCCAGGGTCACACAGCTGGGAAGTGTCTGAGGCCAGATTTGAACCTAGGATCTCCTGTCTCTAGGCCTGACTCTCAACCCACTGAGCTACCCAGCTGCCCACTATTATATTTTATTGTCCCATAGTGTTTCAGTTACTGTGTACAATGTTCTCCTGGTTTTGCTCATTTAACTCTGTATCAGTTCATGGAGGTCTTTGCAAAGTACTCTTTTAAAAATAGTTTTTTTTTCATCTTCATAACAGTACTGGAAGGTAGGGACCTGAGGCAAACAAGTTAAGGAACTTATCCAGGGTCATATAGCTAGTAATTTTCTGAGGCTAGATTTGAATTTGGGTGTTCCTGACTTCAGGCCTAGGATTCTATCCCTGAGTCACCAGATGCCCCCTGAAATAGGGTACTATCTCTAATAATGGAGAGGGCTGAACATATGTGAGAGATAGTGTAGAGATACAAAAGATAAGGCTTTGTAACTTAGGAGTTATAGGTTAGAATGAGAGAATATATAATTAAGGATGATATTAAGATTGTGAACTTGGGTGGCTAGAAGGATGGATATGGTGTCATGAATAATAGTGAAGTTTAAAGAAGAATGGGTTTTGGGGGGAAAAAGATTGAGTTCTATCTTAAGACATGGTTAGTTTGAGTTGCCTATGGGGCATCCATTTTGGAATAATCAATAACTGATGAAGCCTAGGTTGGTACTCAGGAGAGAGATGAGTGCTGGATATAGATCTGGCAGTCTAAATTGTGTTATCTTGGCATATTATTTACCCTTTTTTTTTGGCTTGTTTTCTGATTTTAAAAACTGATAGAATTGAAATAGTGCTATCTAAATTCCCTTCTAATTTCCAGATTTTATCAATCTACATATGGATCTACATTCATATTTTTGCCCTTTAATGTTCATAGCCACTTAAGTGAATTGTCTCTACTATGTGGTGTAATGAAGAGAATTGGAGTTGGAAATAAGACACAATCTATTTGGCCTTTTGGTCTCAATTTCCTTTTCTGTAAAATAGGGGTAATAATATATTTAGCACCAAGTTCAAAGAGTGGTTGAGTGTATCATGTAGATAATATATGTAAAGTGTTTTCTAAATAATATTTATAAGTGTTTGCTTTTGTTATTTTCATATTTGCAGTTGTCATAGTATGCCTTGAATCTGCCCACATTCTATTTGGGGGTATCCTGGACCTTTATTTCTCACATATTTCCATGTGTTGATCCCCACTAATATGTGATTCCTCTTTAATAGCATTATAAACCCTGACTATCCTTTTCTATATTGACTGTACTTTCTTTCACATTCCCAGTCACAATGGTTCAAGAGAGGGAAATGCTTCCCATTGTCTCCCCATGACTCTCCTTTACTTGGTGATCTTTCCTCTTTTGAAGACCAATCAATTTTCCAACTTGTCAAAATAGTATTAGCTGTAGTTTAGCAATTCCAAGGTCATTCTCCCTTCTTTATGAAAGAGTTCATTACCTGGGTCATCATTTTCCTCTCCTCTTGATTTACTACCCTTATACTAGAGAATTTTAACATCAACATAGATACTCTGTCAACCTTTAATTTTCTCATTCACCTTAAGTTCTGTGACCTATTCCTTAATTCCAACTCAACTACATGTAGGTATAATCATACGGTAAATCTTGCCATTTCCCACAAATGCTCCACTTCCCCAATTAGAAACCAATATTCCTCTGACCAGAATCTCTTTATCATTCACCTTCTTCTTGTGCTTTGCCCTCTATGAGACCTCCATGTTGTCCAACCCTCAGTGCTTTCTTGTGCTTTGCCCTCTATGAGACCTCCATGTTGTTCAACCCTCAGTGCTTTCTCAGGTTTTATCCCTTCTCTGACTTTTCTTTCCTCCATTTCCAGCACCAACTCAATATTATCCATTTCAACTCTACACTGTGTTCTGCATTCTTGAATCCTTTGTCTTCTTATCCTTTTGTCATTTTCTCTTGCCAGTCTTAAGCACTGTATTTCTTGTATTATCTGATTTTCCATGCCTGCTAGCAAGCAAGTGAACAAGCTAGAGGAAGCTCTACAACCATGCTCATTGGGTAAATTGCAAATTTATGTTATTCAACTGTATCTAGGCCTTTATTCCACTCATAGAAGTTATTTCAAAACTTCTCTTTCTCTTATCTTATAATATCTTTTCTTATAAAGCTCTTATTTTACTACAGAAATTGAGGTTATTTGAAGTTAGCTCTTTTTTCTCATTTTCTTTATCTCAAAACCCCTTGACACCATCTTCCATGCTCTCCTTCTTTGCCTAGTCTTGGACAAAGAGGTTGCTATTTTTACTAATAACAACTTTGCTATGTATGCACTTGATTCTATCCTTTCAAGATCTTCTGCATCAGAGAGCCTTTTGCCTTCTCTCTTGACTGTTTTATCTTTATCAACTGGTTCCTTCCCTGTGACTTTTAAAAATACCCAGAGCTTCCTCCATCCTTAAAACAAAAGAAGTTTCACTATGCCCTATCATTCCCTCATGCTTTTGAGCCAAATCTTTCTTCCTCTTCTCAAACTTCTTGAAAAAGTTGCCTACTCATAGTTTCCACTTTTCTCACTTATTCTTCAACCATTTGCAGTAAGACTTTTATCATCATCCCTCAACTGAAATTGCTTTCCAGTTACTAATGATCTCTTCATTGCCAAATCTGATGACTGTTTCTTGGTACTAATCCTAAAACTGCTTCTTGTCTTTTGGACATTCCATCCTGGATGTCCTGATGACATTCATATGGTAAACATTTATTAATTATCCACTATGCCTCAGGCACTTTGCTAAGTTCTGGGTATACAAAGAGAGGCCTGAAGGACCTCATAGTCTGAGCTGGAAGACACCTATAGTCAGTGATCATGAAAATTTAGTGAAGGAGACTGAAAAGTAATGGTCAGATAAGAAGGAAGAGAACCCAGAGAGAATAGTATCACAAAAACCTAGAGAGAATAAAATATCAAGGAAAAGAGAAGTTTGGAAGGGAGGGTTTAGGATAAGGAAATAGAATTAGTTTAGTTTTGGACTTGTTTTTGACATGTCTATTGTCTGAAAGGCAATTGGAGATGAGAGATTGGAGATCAGTAGAGTTAATATATTCAACTGATGGAAACTGATGAGATTTCCAAGGGTACAAGTAGCATAGAGTGAGAAGAGAAGGCCAAACATATCCAAAATTAAATTTATTTTATTTCTTCCCATCCCTAACTTCTTCTAAACTTCCTTCTTTCTGTTGAAGATACTACCAGCCTTCTAATTTATCATTTTGTAATCTCAACATTATTCAGGACTTTTTCATCCCATATATCTGGTCAGTTAACAAATCTTCCAGTTTCTAACCTCATAACATCTTTTATATCTTAGACATTACTCTATCTTCTGATTTGTGTTGTCCTGCCAAATTGACTTTTTCTCTGCTCTTCCTGCTTGACACTTCATCCATCTCCCATATCTGTGATTTTGCAGTGCTTGTTTGCCATGTCTGGAATGCATTCCCTCCTTACCTCATAGAGCCTTTATTTTGCCTAAAAATGAAACTCAGGTACCATCTTCCTGAAATTTTTCCTTGTCCTTTCAATTGCTGGTGTGCTTCATCCCAAACTACCTTGTATTTAACTACTTTGTATTTATTAACTTCAACATATATTTGTTTTCTCTATTGTAATGTAAGATTCTTTTGAGTAGGGATTATTTCATTCTTTGTACTTGTATTATTAGCATTTAGTAAAGTGACTGGCATATAGTAGATATTTAACAAGTACTTATTGTAATTGAAAGACTCTATAGCCATTTCCCCTTTTTAGTTGTGTTTTTTCTCATAAAAGTCAAATTCAAAAATAAAACTATAAAGAGTTCATCTCTAATTCAGTTTTTTCATATTCTTTGAGTGAACTTTTTTTAACCTTTAATAACATTTTTCCCAATTACTTTTTAACATTTGTTTAAAAAATATTTGAGTTCCAAATTATCTCCCTTCTTAAGATGGTGAACAATTTGATATAGGTTATACATATGTGATCTTGCAAAACATTTCCATATTAGTTATATTGTGGAAGAAGACACATATTAAAAAAAAAGAAAAAACCATGAAGAAAATAGAGTGAAAATTCAATATGCTTTGATCTGTGTTCAGACTACATCAGTTTTCTTTGGAGGTGGAAAATCCTCTCTTTCCTCCACATTAATCATGTGGTGAAAAAAAAAAAAGAGAAAAGAAACACAAGAAAAATGAAGTTTAAAAAATCATGCTTTTATATGCATATGGACTCTATCAGTTCTTTATCTGCAGATATATAATATTTTTAATCATAAGTCCTTTGGAATTATCTTAGATCATTGTATTGCTGAGAATAGCTGAGTCATTTACAGTTATACAATATTGCTATTACTGTGTGTGTAGTGTTCTCTGGGTTCTATTTATTTCACTTTCTATCAATTCATGTAAGTTTTTATAGTTTTTTTCTGAAAGCATCCTGCTTGTTATTTATTATAGCACAATAGTATTCAATCACAATTATATACAACACAATTTTTTCAACTATTCCCCAATTGATGAGTATTTATCAATTTTCAATTCTTTGCTACCAGAAAAAGAGTTGCTAGAGGTTATTTTCCTTTTCCTTTTCCTTTTTTTATCTTTTTGGGATTCAGACCAAGTGGTAGTATTACTGAGCCAAAGGATATGCAGAGTTTTGTAGCCATTTGTGCATAGTTCCAAATAACTCTATAGAGTGATTGAATTGATTCACACCTCCTCCAAAAATATATTTGTGTCTCTATTTCTCCACATCCCTTCCAATATTAATCATTTTCCTTTTCAGTCATAATAGGCAATCTGATAGCTGTGAGTTAGTACCTCAGAATTATTTTAATTTGCATTTCTCTAATCAATAGTATAGCAGAACATTTTTTAAATATGCCTAGATAGCTTTGTTGACTCTCTGCTCAAGTCTTTTGACTTTATCAATTGGACACTGACTTTCTTACACATCAGTTCATTTCTCCATGTATTTGAGAAATGAGAATTGTATTAGAGAAGCTTGCTGTAAATTTAGTTTTGCAGTTATGATTGCTGTGTACTTCCCTCCATTTTATTTTTTCTCCATTTATCCTACTTTCTTTATCCTTTTACTTTGTCCATACTCAATCATGTTTTGCTTTTGATGTTTCCCTTCCCTAATCTGCCCTACCTTTGATCAGCACTCACCCCTTCTTTTATTCCTTTCCCCTCCTACTTTCCTATAGAGTAAGATAGGTTTCTATAACCAACTAAGTGTGTATGTTATTCCATCTTTGAGTCAATTCTGATTAGGGTAAGTAAGGTTCAAGCACCTTACATCCCTATCTCCCTCTCCATTGTAAAAGTTCTTTCATGACTCTTTTATGTGAAATAATTTACCCCATTCTACCTCTCCCCCCTTCTCTCTGTGCATTCCTCTTTCTGACCTCTTTTATTTTTTTAGATAATATCCCATCATATTCAACTCACACTCTTACCCTCTGCCTATGTATACTCCTTATTAAGGAGATATATTACTATCTTAATAATGATGAAGTTCTTAGGCATTACAAGTATCACCTTCCCATGTAGTGATATAAGCAGGTTGGCCTCATTGAATTCCTTATGATTTCTCTTTCCTGTTTTTCTTATGTTTCTCTTGAGTTTTATATTTGAAAGTTAAATTTCTATTCAGCTCTGATTTTTTCATCGGAAATTCTTTAAAGTTTTCTATTTTACTGAATATTTTTTTCTCCCTGAAAGATTATACTTAGTTTTGCTGGGTAGATGATTCTTGGTTGTAATCCTAACTTGTTTGCCTTCTGGAATATCATATTTCAAACCTTCAATTCCTTTAATGTAGAAGCTACTAAATCTTGTGTGATCCTGACTCTGGTTTCACAATATTTGATATTTCTTTCTTGATGCTTACAAGATTTTCTCCTTGCTTTTTGGAGCTCTAGAATTTGGCTGTAAAATTCCTGCAAATTTTTATTTTGTAATCTCTTTCAAAAATTTTTGTGGACTCTTGATTTCTATTTTATTTGCTCATTCTAGAATATCAAGACAGTTTTCTTTTGAAAGATGATGCCTGGGCTCTTATTTCAATTGTGGCTTTCAAGAAGTCCAATAATTCTTAAAATTATCTCTCCTTAATTTATCTTCTATTTTTTCTTCTTTGGATTTTTATTTATTGTTTCTTGATATCTCATAGAGTCATTAACTTCCACTTATCAAATTCTAATTTTTAAGAAATTGTTTTCTTCATTGAACTGTTATACCTCCTTCTCCATTTGTCCAGTTCTACTTTTTATGAAGTTCTTTTCTTCAATGAATTTTTGTACATCTTTCCCCATGTGACTAATTCTGTTTTTTAAATGAATTTTTCTCTTCAGTGGAATTTTATGCCTCTTTTTACCATTTGGCCTATTCTATTTTTAAAGTGTTATTTTCTTCAGTTTCCCCCCCCCCCCAAACTATTGATTATTTTATCATGATTTTCTTGCCTCACTTTCATTTATTTTCTCACATTTTTTCTACTTCTTTTATATTGTAAAGATGAAAAATGGGGAGACTGGCTGTAAATTCTAATATTTTATTAATTAGAAAGGAGAGGATGAGAGAAGATTGAGGAACAATCATTCCTACAGAAAGGATTGATATATAGCCTCTATTGAACTGACTTTTGGCCTATACTTTATTGTAGTAGTGCCAGCAGTCCTCAGTCCCAACACAGAAGTAGAAGAGAGGCCGAAATGTGCTCTAACCTTGTTTATCAAACTTTCTCTCTGCCCACTGACTCACACATTATGCCTTGTGAGCCAACTGTTGCCCTTCCTCCTTCACCTGCATGCTCAGGGGACACTGACCTGCCTCCTGCCTCTTTGTCCCTTACCTCAATTGCTGACTTTTCCTGCTGACTACAGGGGGCATCAGAGTTTCAATTATATCTTTGTGATCAAAGTCCCCTCAATAATTTATTTCACACAATTTAATTTTATAAAATCCTTTTTGAGCTCTTCTAGGAATTGTTTTGGTGCCTGAGACCAATTCACATTTTCTTTTGAGGCATTAGGTGCAATAGTTTTAACCTTGTTGTCTTACTTTTTTGGCCTTCCATGCCACCAAAATAACTTACTATTTTGAATTTCTTGTTGTTGTTTGCTCATTTACCCAGCATTTTTCTTGATTCTTAACTTAAAAAACTGTTAAAATTGGGCTCCATTCTTGTTGTGAAGAAGACACTGTCCAAAGGTTCTTTTCACAAAGTTTTCATTTCTCCCAAGGTAATATGATCTAAGGGAGATGTGCTTATTACTTTCCTGGACTGTGCTCTGATCTATGAGAAGCAAGCATTTTTTTCCTTCCCTGGAACTGTGACTAGGTTTCCCTACTCTCCTCATCAAGAAGTACTGATATGTTAGTATTGCTCCTCAACCTGGATCTGTATATGGGCAGTTCAGTGTAGTTCAGAACCTACTGTTTATAGAACTCACTAATCATCTTCTGACCAGTTGCTGAACACCCTTACTTTCCACTGACTGGGAGTTCTGCAAGCTTCTCCTGCTGATTCAGTTGTCCCCAAGGCCTGGGCTAGCTTGCTAGGAAAGTGCTTGACTTGGAAGGACCTGCCATGGTGACTGCACCACTTTCTCTCTGGCATGTAGATAGACCTTTCTTGCTGACTTTCTAAGTTGTGTTGAGGAAGAAAATTGTTTAACCTCATCTTTTGGTGGGTTCTACCACTCAGAATTAATTTTGAGACATTATTTTCAAATTGTTTGGAGAGTATTTTGGATGATTTAAGTGAGCCTCTACATTTTCTCCTTTGATTTGGTTTTGCTCTCTGGATTTTGAGTGGAATTTTAAAAGAAGTAGGGGTATGGGGAATTAAAGTAATATTTTCTTAGGCCTAAACTAATTCTGGAATACAGTATTTTTTACCCATTTGGTCATCTTAAATACGAATATTAAAATTTCTGAATTTGAAGTTTAAAAATGTGTTTTTTTAAAAATATTTTTTTCATTTATATGTAGAAGTAATTTTTGACAATTTTTTTCTGACATTTTAGGATTCAGATTTTCTTTCTTCTTCCTTTCACTCTTCTCTTCCCAAGGTAGTAAACAGTATGATGTAGGTTATACTGGTACTTCCATGCAATATATATTTCCATATTGCTCATGTTGTGATAGAAGACATATCACACATATAAAAAAAATCTCTGTACTCAGACTCCAACAGTTGCTTCTTTAGCTATGGGTAGCAGCATTTCCATCATAAGTTCCTTGTGGTTATCTTGGAAATTTGCTTTGCTGATTATGGTGTTATGCTTTATAGTTGATCATCATGTAATATTTCTGTTACTATATACATTTTTCTGACTACATTTTGCATAAGTTCATGTTTTTCCAGGATTTTTTGAATATGTCTTGTTCATCATTTCTTATGGTGCAATAGTATTCCATTACAACCTTATACCACAACTTGTTTAGCTATTCTTCAGGTGATGGAGGCCCCTTCAGTTTCCAATTCTTTGCTACTACAAAAAAGAGCTGCTAAAAATATGAGTAGGTCCTTTCCCCTTATTTCTGATCACTTCAGGATTCAGACCCAATAGTGGTATATCAAAGGGTATGCATAATTTTATGGCCCTTTGAGCATGGTTCCATTTTGTTCTCCAGAGTGATTGTTATCAGTTTACAGTTCTACCAACAGTGTATTAGTGTCATAATTTTTGTATATCCCTTCTAACATTTATCATTTTCCTTTTTGGTCATGTTAACTAATCTCATAGCTATGAGGTGGTATCTTAGATTTATTTTTAATCACATTTCTCTAATCAATAGTATTTTGGAGCATTTTTTATATGATTATAATTTTAATTTTTTCCTCTGAGAACTGACTTTTCATATCCTTTGACCTTTATTCAACTGGGGAATACTTTGTATTCTTATAAATTTCACTTGGTTCTCTATATATTTGAGAAACAAGGCCTTTTTTCAGAAATACTTGGTATAAATTCCTCCCCACCCCCAAATTTGTCATTTCTCTTCTAACCTCATTTGCATTGGTTTTGTTTGTAAAAACATTTTATATTTAAAGTTGTCAAAATTATTCACTTAATTTTCCATAATGTCCTCTATCTTGTTTAGTCATAAATTCTTCTGTCTTAAGTAAGTAAGACAGTAAACTTTTCTGTTTGTAGATCAAGTATCTATTTGAACTTTATCCTGGCATGTGGTATGAGATGTTGGTCCATGCCTAGTTTCCGCCATACTATTTTCCAGTTTTTCCAGCAGTTTTTGTCAAATAATATATTTGTCAAATTCCCCCAAAGCTTGGATCTTTGAATTTATTGAACATTGAGTTCAACTCTGTGCATTGACTACCTAACCTATTCCATTGATCTACTGTTCTATTTCTTTGCTAGTACTAGATTGTTTTGATGACTACCACTTTACAGTATAGTTTGAGATCTAGCATTGCTAGATCTCCTTCCTTCATTTTTTTCATTAATTCCCTTGATATTCTTGGATTTTTTTCTTCCAAGTAAATTTTGTTGTTATTTTCTCTACTTTTCTGAAATATTTCTAGGTAGTTTGATTGATATGCCATTGACTAGCCACATTAATTTAGGTAGGATTATCATTTTTATCATCTTGGCTCTTCCTAGCCATGAGTAATTAATATTTTTTCAGTTGTTTAGGTCTGACTTTATTTGTATGAAGAATGTTTTATAATTGTATTCATATAGTTGCTGGGTTTATTTTAGTAGGTAGAGCCCAGATATTTTATATTGTCTAGAATTATTTTGGATGGAATTTTCTTTTCTATCTCTTGACATTGGACTTAGTTGGTAGTAAATAGAAATGCTGATGATTTGTGTGGGTTAATTTTGTATGCTGCAAATTTGCAAAAATTTTTAATTTCTATTAGTTTTTTGGTTGATTATCTAGAATTTTCTATGTATATCATCATATCATCTTCAAGGAGTGATAACCTTGTTTCTTTAGTGCCTATTCTAATTCCTTAAATTTCTTTTTCTGTACTTATTCTTATAAGCTAGCATTTCGAGAACAATATTAAATAATAGTGCTTTACAATACAGTACAAATAATATTTTGCTTTACAAACTCAATCTTACTGGGAAGGGTTTTGGTTTATTCCTGTTACAGATCATGCTTACTGATAGTTTCTGATAGATGCCATTTGTCATTTTAAGGAAGGTTCCATTTATCCAATATTTTATAATGTTTTTATAAGGAATGGTCTTATATTTTGTCAACTTCTTTTTTCTGCATCTATTGAAATAATCCTATGGTTTCAGTTGTTTTGTTATTATAGTAAATTATGCTGATGATGTTCCGAATATTCATGCCTGTATTCCTGGTATAAAACCCATTTGATAATAATATGTGATTATTGTGAAATAATGTTGTAATCTCCTTCAGAGGATTTTGTTCAATTTTTTTTTGGAAGCAGTGTAAAATTAGTGAGTTTGTTCTACATTTTTCTTTCTCTATTTTAGCTCTTCTTGGTTTAGGTATCAGTACCATATTTGTATCATAAAAAGACTTGGATAGGATGCCTTCTTCCCCTATTTTTCCAAATATTTGAGTTAGTTCTTTGAATATTTGTTGGTAGTCATTTGTGAATTCATCTTACCCTGGCAATTCCTAGGGAATTCTTTGATGGTTTGTTCAATTTCTACTTATCTTCTGGGATTGTTTAAGTATTCTCTTTCCTCTTTTGTTAATGGTATGGTATTTAATTGGGACTTCAAATTTGTTCTTTTTTTAATTTGCATTTTCTAATTCACTGATCTGCTTTTTCTCCATTTTATTAATGTAAGCATTTAGGGATACCTATTTCTCCCTAAGTGCAGCTTTGGCTGCATCTCATAAATTTTAGCATGTTGTCTCCTCAATGTCATTTTCTTTAATGAAATTCTTGATTGTTTTTGTGAATTGTTCTCTGCCCCATTTGGTTTTTTTTTTGTATATATTTTTTATTTTTATTTTTTTTAATAAAATAATAATTAAAAAACCCTCTCCTCCAAGCCCCCTTAATTCCCCTTAGCAGACGCACAATTCCACTGGGTTTTACATGTATCATTGATTAAGACCTAATTCCATATTATTTATAGTTGGACTAGAGTTATCCTTTAGTGTCTACATCCCCAATAATATCCCCATCAGCCCATGTGTTCAAGCAGTTGTTTTTCTTCTGTGTTTCTCCTCCCACAATTCTTCCTTTGAATGTGGCTAGTTTTCTTTCTGTAACTCATGTAACTTTACCTTTAGAAATCTGGATACTATGCCATTTGGTGTATAAATATGTTTAGTATTGATATTGTTTCAGTATCTTTTGGTGTTTTTTATCAAGTTGTAATTTTCTTCCTCATCTCTTTTGATTAGATTGATGTTTATTTTTGCTTTGTCTGAGATATGATTGCTACTTCTGTTTGTGTTTTTTGTTTGTTTTTTTTTTTTAACTTTAGTTGAGGCATAGTAGATTCTGCTTTAGCTCCTTACTTTTACTCTGTGTGTGTCTTTCTTCTTGCTTTAAATATGTTTCTTGTAGACAGTATATTGTGGGATTCTGGTTTTTAATACACTCTGCTATACTTTTTTATTTTTTAAGTGTTTGTCCAACTCAGATTCACAGTTATAACTACTAATTGTGTGTTTCCCTATGTGTGTGTGTTTTTTTCAGGCAACCAGTATCAAAGTAAAGAAATTAGAGGAAAATATTGAAGCAGAAAGAGCAGCACATCTTGAGTCCAAATTCAACTCTGAAATTATCCAGGTAAAATTCACCAACAGTTTTCTTTGTATTTCTTTACATTATGTATCAACTATTAAGAAATTAGAATTATGAATCTAAAACCTGAATTGTGAGGGGTCACTATGATATACTGGAATCATTACTAATTAATTTTGTAGTTATAGCAGTGGTTCCCACACTTTTTTGGCATACCACCTCCTTTCCAGAAAAACTATTACTTAGACCCCTGGAAATTAATTTTTTAAAAATTTTAATAGCAATTAATAGGAAAGATAAATGCACCTGTGGCCATCACTGCCCTCCTGGATCACTGCAGCACCCACCAGGGGGTGGTAGCTCCCACTTTGGGAATCACTGAGTTAGAGGATCCCAAGTTGTATCCCATCTCTGATACTGTCTTGGTGATCTTGGGCAAGTAATTTAGCCTGTATGGGCCTCATTTTCTAAATATCTAAAATTATTATGCTGGACAAGATGAATTCTCATCAGTTCTAACTCTGTTATTCTGTTTTCCTTAGTTCATTTTATTAAAAACAATATTTTTATACATTACACACATATGTCTCTGTGTTTTATGACAGACTATTCTCTTTTTCTTATGCCTATAATATATTCCTTCCTTACCCCACTCCCTTTTAGAATCTCATTTCCTTTAAAGATTAGCTGAAATGTGGCCTCCTACTTGAAGTCTTTCCTCTTTCTTCCTCATTTTAAGTCTGCCCCCATCACCAAGTTACCTTGTATTTAATTTGAAAAAATTTTTGTATGTATTTTTTATATATACATGTTGTTTCCCTTGATAAAATTATAAAATTGTTAGTAGATTTATTTCATTTTCATCTATATATTCCCATTACTTAGCATGTTCGTCATATATCATGTACTAATTAAATGTCTTTGGATTAATCTATTAATTGATTCCTAACAAATACTTGAATAATAACATTCAACAATATCTCATTCTGGAAAAAATTATTCATTTGTTTAAAACAAAAAGTTAACAGTTTGATATTAACACTGAAAATTTTATTTGATGACAATTTTGTTGCTTATCCATTTTTTTTTGTATTTAACTTATAGTCTCATATATTTTTCTTTTGGCCCTTTCTTCCCCTTGCCACTTCCTAGCAATCTTTACATGTTTCTTTGTATTTTTAATATTTTTCATTCCTTATCTCAAGTTATTTACCATTATTCTTCATGTCATTATTTGTTCATCCTTTTTTCATTTTTAGGGTTTACATTTGGTTTTTATATTTTAATTAAAAAAATAATTTGAATGTGAAAGTTTTCATATTTGTGGACTTCTATTCTTAAAAGTATAGTCTTGGTGGTGGAGTATTTCTTATAAAT
The DNA here is from genome assembly GCF_016433145.1 of Gracilinanus agilis. Classification (NCBI taxonomy): domain Eukaryota; kingdom Metazoa; phylum Chordata; class Mammalia; order Didelphimorphia; family Didelphidae; genus Gracilinanus; species Gracilinanus agilis. The sequence goes on along the minus strand of NC_058130.1, from coordinate 113,476,650 downwards.
AATAACTTTTCTTTTTCAGTGTTTTTCAGACTCTTAGAAAGAGTTCATAGTGGTACCAGCAATGGATAAGAATGCCTGTTCTATATAACTCTTACAATATTGAATTTTCCCTTTCTAAATTGATTGTTAGTTAAAAGAAATAACAACTTCAGGTTATTTTGTTCCTTTTTTAATTTAAGAATTCGAGAAGCATCAACAAATCTTTCCATATGTAAAATCTCAAAAAGTGATTTTCCATTATTGCTTATTATTTTAAAGTATATACTACATTTATCTTGAATTTCTAGGACTCTCTTCTCCCCCATCTCACTTCTACCATTCATTTTTGTCTTTGTATGCCCATTGGTCTTTAGAATAATAGGAGTAAATTGAGATGTCACTAGAAACACAACAAAGTGGATCAGGCAAAGTGGAAAAAAGATAACTCTTTGTTGCAACAAGGACTGTCTTTTCCCATTTTATTTACAGGTACTTGTCAGCACATTGCCTGGCACATAATAGGTGTTTAATAAATATTTATTGTATTATTATATTATACAGAGCCCTTTCTTGCCCATATGTATGTTCTCCCCTTAATCAATTCTTGTTGTCTTCAAGTTGGTCTCCATGTCCATTCTCTGATCTATTTTGTTGTCTTTTCTGGTAACTTCTCCGTTTACCTTTGCTCATTTTCTAAAGCCATTAGATTTAGCCTCTTTAAAGGAAGGCTTTTACTTTTGAGCCAAAGAGTGATTGTTTTTTCTTAGCAGACAGTCAGAGTGGAAAGAACACTGAGCTATGAATCAGATATCCATTCTAGTTTTAGCTTTTCTTTGAATTTTTAAAAATTACTTTTTTTAGCTAACAAAATAAATTAAAAAAATTTTTCTTGCCTTCCCCCTCTTCTGTATTAAAAAATTATTTATGAAAATTCTTCTAACAAATATGCATGGACAAGCAAAATAAGTTTCCATATTGCTCATGTCCCAAAAATATAGGTCCCTGCCTGCATCTCCCAATCAGGAGAGAGATAGCATGTTTCATCATGGAGCTTCTGGAATTGTGGTTAGTCCCAACTTCTCTTTAAAAAAAAAAGCTTTATTGTTCTTTTAAGGAAAATTGCAACATGATAACTACCCACTGATTTCTCCTTTGTCCCAATTCAATAGCTATTGTAAAAAAAGTTAGGTTAAAAATCAATCAATATGGTTTCCATGTATGAAAATGTATTTATTATTATCATCTCTCTGCTGAGATACTAGAAGAATGCTTCCCCATCAACATTCTGAAGTCACAATTGGTTGCAAGATCATATATCTAAAGTTCTTCAGTGTTGTTTTCTTTTACATATTGGTGGTTTTCATGCAAGTTGTTCTTTTGGTACTGCAATTTCTCATTATCTGCTCATAAAAGGCTCTTCTATGTCCTCTGAATTTTCTGAATCTGTCATTTTTTTGGTGTGGCACAGTATAATTTCATTCCATTCATTGTCTTGAGTGTTTATGTAATATAGTGATTGGGTATATAAGTACCCTTAGAGCTAGGAATACCTATGTTTAAGTCCTGCCTCTCACACATACTAGTCAATCCCCAACAAGTTGCTTATTTCCCCAGTTCCCAAGACAAATCTCTAAGACTTATGTCTTGATTTTTAAAATATATATATATATATATTATAACATATAAATGCTTTTTAGACTGCACATGTAATTTCACTAATCATACAGAATAATGAAGAAACTTGCTTCAAACAAGACAAATCAAGACATGTAGTCTTAGAGATTTGTCTTGTGAACTGGGGAAATAAGCAACAAAGAATATTGTTGTGATGAATTTTGTCTAGGACCCCTGTAATTTCCTTTTGACCAGTTGTCCAATCCCTTACCGTCTGTGGGCTGAGAGCTCTGGAAGTCATTGCTGCTGTTTCAGTTGTCCCCAAAGCCTGGATTTGCTTGCTGAGCATGGGCCTGCCCTGGTATTTGCACTCCACTTCCACCCTGATATGACAGGTCTTTCCTGCCAATTTTCTTAGTTGTTCTGGAATAAAAAAAAAAATGTTTCCCGGGTTCCGGGTTAAGATGGCGGCAGAGTAAGAAGCAGCTCTTAACCTCTCCTGACCGAAACACACAAAACTCCTCAAGGGGACATAAAAACAAGTCCAGACGAACGGAGGAACCCCACAACAGGGCACAGCGTGGAAGGTACATGGAATCGAGACATTTCCAGGCTAAAAAGGGCTCTCCTTAAATCGCGAGCTGAGCAACCGCCCCACCCCCACCCCCTCCACACTCACCTATAGCTTCGAACCCAGCTAAAAAGAAATAGAGCAAGTTTGGGGCACCCATCGAGTCATCAGCAGTTCCGGGACCTGTTCCTGAGAGCAGCAAGACTTAGGACCCCATTAAGTCAAGAACGCACACGAAAGCTGAGCGCGCGGGAGCAGAGAGAGGACGCTGGGCGCGCAGAGTGCCGGCTGAGCAGAGGCGTGGGTGCCGGCTGAGCAGAGGTGTGGGTGGAGGCAAACACAGCCAGGAACTAAAGCCTAAGTGGGGAACCAGTGCAGATGGGTATACGACTGTGGAAGCAGCGCCCTGAGACTTGTAAAGAAACTTCCTGCAGAGGATCAAGCAAGGGAATCCACCAGGGGGCTTGACCTTGGAAAAAACTAGAACTCAGACCTCAGGAGCCAATAGATCTCAGACAGACACTGAGCGCGAGGATAAACCTGAGAAGCTGCTGGGCTAATGATGGCTAACCAGTTACAGGAAATTCAGAAGAGAAAGAATAATAACAAAAAAAAGAAGTCTTTAACACTCGACAGCTTCTACACAGAGAAAATCCAGACAACCGAGCAAACAGAGGAGGAGAACAAACAACCATCCAGACCCTCCCCAAATAAGGAAAACTCCTCACAAGCTATGGACGAGTTCAAATCTGAGATTTTGAGGAAAATGGAAGAGATCTGGCAAGAAAATAACAGCTTAAAAGGTAGAATCTTGCAGCTGGAAAGCGAGGCTCAGAAACCAAATGAACTGATAAGCAAATTGAACACAAGAAATGACCAGATTGAAAAGGAATACCAAAAGATTATGGCCGAAAACAAGAAGATTATGGCCGAAAACCAAAAGATTATGGCCGATAACCAGAAGATTAGGGCCGAAAACCAAAAGATTATAGCAGAAAATCAATCCCTAAAGGCTAGAATTGAGCAAGTAGAAACTAATGATCTCTCAAGACAACAAGAACAAATAAAACAAAGCCAAAAGACTGAAAAAATAGAAGGAAACATGAAATATCTCAATGAGAGAGTGACAGACCAAGAAAACCGGTCTAGAAGAGACAATTTGAGAATAATTGGTCTTCCAGAAAAACCAGAAATTAATAAAAACCTGGACTCTATACTAACAGAAATAATTCAGCAAAATTGCCCTGAAGTCCTACAACAAGAGGGCAATATAGACATTGAAAGGATTCATAGAACACCTGCAGCATTCGATCAAGAAAGGAAAACACCAAGAAACATCATTGCAAAATTCAAGAGTTTCCAAGCAAAGGAAAAAATCTTACAAGAAGCCAGAAAGAAACAATTCAAATATCAAGGAGCAACAATCAGGATCACACAGGATCTGGCAGCCTCAACACTAAAAGACCGCAAAGCGTGGAATACAATATTCAGAAAGGCAAGAGAGCTGGGCCTGCAACCACGGATCAACTACCCATCAAAATTGACTATATATTTCCAGGGGAAAGTATGGGCATTCAACAAAATTGAAGAATTCCAGGTATTTGCACAGAAAAGACCAGGGCTAAATGGAAAGTTTGATATCCAACCACAAAAATCGAGAGAAACCTGAAAAGGTAAATAAGATACAGAGGGGAAAGAAAGAAAACTTATAATTTTTAAATTTGCCTTTTTAAGGGCCTCAGTGAGATCTAATTATCTGTATTCCTTTGTAGAGAAATATTATGTTTAATTCTCTGTAGTGAACTCTATTCACTATTATAATATTCACTATTATAGTAATCAGAAGAATAATTAACAGGGTGAGGGTGGAACACTAAATAATCTAAGATGGCATGGGGGATGGGAAAGAGGGGGAGAATAGCAGGAGACACCAAGAGAAACTTGAGCGAATAAGAAAATAGAATATTCTATTACACACAAAGAGGGCATGGGAGAGAGAGGGGACAAATACTATTATAAGAAGGAGAGGAAGAGAGCATAAAGAGATAATAATCAAACCTTACTCTCAGTGTAATTAACCCGGAGAGGGAAGAGTAGCTATACTATCCA
>NC_058130.1:113471948-113472283 GCF_016433145.1 Gracilinanus agilis | reverse complement strand
TATGTATAATTCTCTGTAGTGAACTCTATTCACTATTATAGTATTCACTATTATAGTAATCAGAAGAATAATTCACAGGGTGAGGGTGGAACACTAAATAATCTAAGATGGCATGGGGGATGGGAAAGAGGGGGTGAATAGCAGGGGACACCAAGAGAAACTTGAGTGAATAAGAAAATAGGATATTCTATTACACACAAAGAGGGCATGGGAGGGAGAGGGGACAAATACTATTATAAGAAGGAGAGGAAGAGAGCATTAAGAGGTAATAATCAAACCTTACTCTCAGTGTAATCAACCTGTTGAAGGAAGAGTAGCTATACTATCCATTGGGA
>NC_058130.1:113413370-113467151 GCF_016433145.1 Gracilinanus agilis | reverse complement strand
AGAGGAAACATATAAGAAAAACAACTGCTTGAACGCATGGGTCAGGGTGGACATGACTGAGGGTGTAGACTCGAAACTACCACACCAATGCAACTACCAACAATTTGGAAATTGGTCTTGTTCAAGGACACATGACAAAACTAGTGGAAACGCGCATCGGCCAAGGGTGGGGGGGGGTGCGGGGGGGGCTGAAGGGGAAAGGTGGAGCATGAATCATGTAACCATGTCAAAAATGAATATTAATAAATGTTAAAAAAATGTTTCCCCTCTTCTTTTTGTGGATTCTGCTGCTCTAGAATTCATATTGAGACATTATGTTAAGTTATTTAGAGGGTAGTTTGAAGATGGGTCCCTGCTCCTTCTTTGCCATCATGGTTCCCCCCAATTTTTCTTTCACCTCTCTTATTTGATTTGAGTTTCTCTAGGATTTCTTTTTGGGCCTGACACTGTTTTACATTTTGTACACAAAATTGTACACTTTTTTTGTATACAAATTTGTATACAAAATTTTGCATTTTGTATATACATTTGTACACAAAATACATAGTTTGTATTTTAATCTCCCTTGTCTCCAAAATGACGACTATATAAGGTTAGGTTTTTTCTTTGTCTTTTGCTTATTTTTCTAGTCCATTTCCTGACCTTGCCATTATGTTAGTTTAACTCTGTTCCTGGAGTGGAGAAAGTACTAGCCCAAGTTCGTGCGTTGAGGTGCCTTTGGGTGACTTTTAATCATGCAGTGAGGGAGGAGGTGGCCTGGCAACCTTTGTGACCTGCTATGTGTGCTTCTTGGGGACAGCCTGTCTGAGTTTCTTCAGAGAGGCTTGTAGCTTTTACCCAGACACTTTCTGTGCTGGATCCTGCTCTCCCAGCTGCAGGTTTCCCTGAGTTGTTCTCGATCTTTCCAGCTGGGGATACTGTTTCACTGTGCTTTTTGTTGGTCGGGCCTCTCCAAGATTTATTTTGAGGCATTTTATTTGTGGTTGTTTGGAGATAGGTTTTTGTGAGCTCAGAGCATTCCTTCAGATGTTGCAAAGGGAGATTAACTAGAATTGGCAACAGTGATAAAGGGGTATAGAGATAGTGGGAGATCAATAATAACTCCTAGGTGGTGATCTTGGGGAGCTGGGAAGATGATGTTACCCTCTGCAATAACAGGGAAGGTTGTAGGGGGGAGGTCTTAAGGGGGAAAGAGAATATATACTGTTTTTGATATGCATAGTTTAAGGTTTTCTACTAGACATTCAGCCTAAGATATCTGAAAGAAAGTTGGAGATGTGAGATTGGAGTCCCTCAGAGAGGTTGGGGCATGAAAGATGGATTTGATAAATATCAGCATAGAGATGGTAATTAAATCCATTAGAGCTGATGAGATCACTAAGTGAATTAGTGGAGGGAGACATGAAGGACACCTGCAGTTAGAGAATGTGTTCTGTAAGAAGATCCAGCAAAATGGTAAGAGGACAAAAAAGAGAATCGAGAGGGAATGGTGCCCTGAAAACACAGAAGAGGGTACTGAAAAGGAGAGGGTGATTAACAGAGATTAAGAAGAATGAGGATGGAGAAAAGGCCTTTGGGTTTGGTAATTGGGAAATCATCACTGACAGCTTTGGAGAGAGAAGTTTCACATGAAATAGATAAGGTGATGATAGGGTGATAAGGTGAGAGGCCAGAATTTTAGGGGTTAAAAGAGAGGCAAGAAAGTTGAGGCATCCATTTTAGATAGCATTTTCAAGGAGTTTATCTTCAAACAGCAAAAGAGATACAGGGATATACTTTTAAGGGATGGACAGATAAGTGAAAAAAATTCTTTAGGATGTAGTAGACATGAGTATGTTTAAAGACAGTAGGGAATAAAAAAGGTAGAGGCTGAAAATAAATGATAGATTAGAGATAGAATGGGGTAATCTTTTGGAGGATATAGGGTAAAATGAGATGGCTTGAACATGTAGAGGAGGTAGCCTTGGCTGGAGTTGGGCCACTTTATCATGTGAGACAGAGGTGAAGGAAGAGCTAGTAGTAGAAGACATCTTAATTGATAAGAATTGAGGAAGAAAGAAGAAGAGAGAACTCATAGCAAAGTACCTCAATTTTTTCTCTAAAACAAGAGGCAAATATCTGAGCCATGTACTTGGGGGAGGGGATGCTATGGGATGTTTGAGATGGAATAAAAATGTTTCTGAAGATCTGCTATGGTAAGTAGGGGAGTAGAGTAGCATTGCCTAGCAGTAGCGAAGGCCCAGGTGAGACTGAATAGCATGTTTGTAGTGGCCCAATCACAATGGCTACTTGCTTTTCTCTGCCTTCATCAGTAGCATGTGTTTGGGGGTGAAGGCAGTGAATGGTGGGAGTGATCCAAGGCTGAGTATTAGCTAGAGGTTCAAGAGAGGATAAAAATGAAAAGTCAAATTGGTTCACCAAGAGGCCAAGACAGAGAAAGGAGGACACAGTGTTTAGTGCAGAGGAAATGACCCAGGAAAAAATGGGAGATCACAGGATTGGATCATGATGTGAGATAAAAATAAGATTTGTAAGGGAAGGCAGATGGAGAAGTGAAAAGTCAATTAGATAAGAGGATTTTGGAGTTTTGAACATAGAGGTGGTACATTCTTGGGTAATAACAAGATCAAGAGTATGATCATCTTTGAGTGTGGCTGAGGGGGGTGGAGTAGTTAATGGGAGAGATAAGTAGATACTTGAAAAAGTATTTATATGTATATTGAAATCTCCTAGTATGAAGGTAGTTTTTGCATCAGATATCATACTGATTGCATCAAGCCCCAAGACATTATAGGGCCTCTTCAAGAAGAACTATTATGATTAGAAAGAAATTGACCCATCATTCCATCTGGGGGAAGCTAAATTAATGAATAATAACTGAAATTATTTCACCTACATAATCTCATTTTTTTTCATAATAAAGTTGTGTAATTATTGAAATTTTAATTGTCCATTTACCAATAAGGAAGGTGAGACTCCCTGAGGCTAAATAACTGGGTCAAGGTTTACATAACTAGTAAGTGTCAAAGCCAGGATTCACTCTCAGGTATTCATGATTCCAAAGCCATAACTCTTTTATTCACTATTCCCTTCTTCAAACTAAACCATGTAGTCCTCTCAATAGATCTCTTCTTTGGGGTGTTATATTCATATCCTGGGAAACGATGTATGCCACTTTGAATGACAGGGAAGGCAGTTGGAAGGCACGGAATGTTCCCAGGTGCTGTGAGCCAGGAGCAAACGTCAGTTGGTCTGACAGTATAAATACCCCTGACAGCCACTTGGAGGGGGTCTTTTTAGGTCTCTCTAGGTCTCTGGGCTCTGGAGGTCTCTGGACAGGAGTCTCTGGACTGAGAAATCTCTTAGTGGGTGGTGAAGGGAGGCAGGGAGGTCTGTGAAGAAGAGGGTAGGAATAGATCTGAATATTTCCTGAAGACTGTGAGAGTTAGTGCATCATGAACACTGGTAGTGAGAAAGCTAAGAGAATAAGATCACCAACTCAGCTGCATCAACCAATACAGCTGCATCAATAGCATTACCTATTTTCTGGCTTGGCTGTGGCCAGTCTGGGCCAGAGGTAGTGGAGAAAATAAAGCTCCAGTTTCTACTAGATCAATAGCTTCCAGACCTGATTGTCAACTAGTTATAGATAATAGGTTGATAGGGTCTCCAATCCCCAATCCTTGTTCTGTTTATCCTTTCCCTGATTTAGATAAAGAGAGTTTAACAAGTACTTTCCTGAGTGGTCTTTTATCAGGACCCTTGGGGAGGGAGTCACCATAGTCAGATATCAAATGTGATCCAAGGCAAATCAAAGCCCTATTTTAATTTATCCAACCCCAGGTTGGACCTTGGAAGGTTACACATCCATGTAACCTCTCGGATCCTCCCTGGGCAACTGTTAGAGAAAAGGGGAAATTATAACAACTACCAAGGGTGATTGGGGTTGGTGTTCCTCCATCATCTGCAGCTAGGGAGAATACAGATAGATATTCACATCATTGTATATCTATATCTCCTTAGGATCCCCTTTTTGTTTATAACAAGGGTCCTCCTCATTTTCTTAACCTCATTTTGAGCAATCTTGTCAAGTTGTTATAAATTTTCTGTTTCTTCATCCTCTGCAATTGATGTTGGCATTAAGCTTTAATTATCTTTATGGTGGTCTTTTTTTCCTTTTACTTACAAGTCCTAAGAGAGAAAATGACCCAAGTCTCCAATGAAATGATGTTTCTTGTTGTATATGAGTATGGTAAAGCCCAAAGCCACCAGTATATTCATTTTATTCTCAAAGGAATACTTATGCTACATCCATCATTCTATTTAGTTTGAACTTCATTTGGTTTTCAATTTAACCCATCCAGAGAGTAGCAATAAGGATTTTGTCTACTACTTTCAACACTTTAATTGCACTGGACAATATCACATTTCAAGTATATACAAAAATTAATATTTATAGCTTGTTTAAAGATTGTGATTCTTATACTCTTCGCTCTTTTTTTGTCATTCTATCACGATTGCATTGGAAATGGAAGAGATAATATTTAATTATTTTTTTCCCTTTGAATTACTATGGTAGGTTATGTAAACTGCATTACTGGCCAAAGTCCTAAATTGACAAGATTACATATAGATCTTTGTCTTTAAGCATTGCCATAGCTGGTAAATTAATCATCTCATGACCCACAGCATGGTGATGAGTTTTTATATATTCATCTAAGTTGCTTGATAGCTAACTTGAGTATTTTGTTAGGACCTCTACTTTGAAGTCTTTTCAGCATTTTAGAACCTGAGAAACTTTAAATTTGTTGTCTTAGACTTCACAGAGCCAGGGGCACCTTCATACCTGAAGAACATACTTGGAATAGAAGTTGTGGGAGAAATGTATATTATACCAGTAATTATTTTTGAGTTTCATGTTAGAACTGAATGAAACATAATATGAGGGAATATATTTATTTCCAGGTGGAAAATTACTTTAAATTTCAGTAGCTCTGGAAAGTTTAAAAATGTTGCTTTAATCATCACCTTTTCTACATATAAAATCAAAAAAGATAGTAAGAACTATTAAGATAAAAAACTATTTGAGCTGGCAAAGTATAATTAGGATTTAAAAGTTATTTTTAAGTCTAATAAAAAATATTCCTTAATGAAAATCAAGTAATTCCTCAATGTATACAATTGATCCCCATTTGATATTTTCTAATGGAGTTTTAATTTTCTTTTGTAAAGAGTATATTTGCCTGATAGTTTTTAAATTATTTAAATTCTTTGGTATTCTCATTTAAGTAAAAAACTGAAATAGCTAAAAAAAGAACCTGACAATTAATTATCAAAGTTAAGTTAATGTAGAATTATGACAGAAAAATATGGAAACTAAGTTAATTGAAAATTATGGTTCCTATTAAAGCCCCCAGTATATTATTGTGAATATGAATATTAGATCACTAATGTTAGGAATTGTAGATATGTTAGCTTCTCAAGTTAAATGTACCTATCTTTTAGTTCATTGCTATAGCAGAGAAAAAGACAAAAAGGTAATTTATATTACTATACTATCTTAGTATTCTTCAGGAACATATCAGGTTTTTTAGAATAAAAAAATTTCAAATTTTTTTTGTAAGCAAATGAGACTGTCATACTTAAATGAGTATAATGAAAAAAATTGATCCCGTAATAAGTTATTAAGCATATTTATTAAAATGGTCTGTTGAACTTTAAAACTTGTATATGAAAATTAGTAAGTAAAACATGACCTGACTGAAGTTCTAAGTAGTTAAAAATGTTTTTTAATTTTTTCAATTTAATTTTTCTACTTGATAGTTTCCCTTTTGTAGCTAAGAATAACTTAAAACACAATAGTATTTCTGGGAGAAAATATTTCCCTGTATTCTATTTTGATGGTTTAGGATTAGATTAGTTTAAAAGAAAGCAGTAAAAACAAAGGATAATTTATTAATATAACAAAACAAAGTAAAAATCATCATAATAGGTACATCTTTTCCTTTTTTCTGATGATATTGTTATAGTCAATTAAAATTGTCACCCTAAAATTTTTAGCAGCCTATTTTTAAGTTTAAAAATATTATTCTACCCTTTCCCTTTACAAGTGCAAAGTAATGGCTTTTAACAGTTGAGATTTTTTAACTCAACTTCAGAAATTTCTTCAGGTGTTTGTAAGAGAGATACTGTGCCATTTTGTTGTTGACAAACCATTTTATATTCTCCTGATATAGAAAAGAAATATTAGACTGTATTAGTACATTAACATTAAAATCTGTTAGACTGGGACATTAACAGAAGCAGTAGGACTCTGGCTTTTTACTTCTGTGTCGTGCACTTGTCACTATCATTATTATAATACTAGTAATGATAACATTAAACCAAATACAAATAGAATTGAACAAGAAGCTATATTCTGCTTATTTTTCCTTTTGAAAATAAAGCAGAAAGCAAGGTGCTTTTGGATCAGTAATAACTTAAGGTTGACAAATTATTCTGCACAATTTGATTTTGATGATAGTTTTTCTTAGTGCATTAATCCCTTTTTTTTTTCTGGTAGTTACGGATCCGAGACCTTGAAGGAGCTTTGCAAGTAGAAAAGGCGAGCCAAGCAGAAGCTGTGGCTGATTTGGAAATGATCAAGAATGAGTTCAAAGAAGTTGAAAGTGCATATGAGCGAGAAAAACACAATTCTCAAGAGACTTTTGCAAAACTAAAACAGTATGTTATTTCACAGTAACATTTTAAAAATTATTTATTTTAATATTTAATGATTTTATGAAACATGCAGAAGTCCAATTGTGTAGTCTTCCCTGAGAAAGTTCCCATTAATGTTGATGGAGGAATCTATGAACACAGGCTTTATAAATCAGACCAATAGCTGACTACTGACTCCTACTGTCAGATGTGGTGTTATTTTTTGATGTTCATTTGTCATCTAATCAAGATGTAATTTTATGCCTCACATTCATTTTTTGGATATATTCTGTTAAATACACTGAATATTCTTTTGGAAAAGTAGCACATTAAACATTTGCTAGAGTAGAAATCAAATATTTTTGAAGCTTACTTTAAACAGTATATTTGACTCCCATAAATCTTTTTTAAAAAATTAATTTATTTTATTTAGAATATTTTCCTATGATTACATGATTCATGTTCTTCTCCCCTACCTCCCCCCCCCAGTAGCTGACACGCAATTCCACTAGGTTTTACATGTATCATTGCTCGAGACCTATTTCCATATTATTCCATATTTCTTTTCTCCCCATGTATGCCTCTTTCCCTTTAAGAGAGTTTTTCTTAATCTCTCCCTTTTTCTCTTTAAGAGGCAAGGGAGCAAAAAAAAAGATTTCTGAGTAAGAGCCCCCCTGCTGTGCAGACTGTCAGTTGATGATAGGAGGGTGTGGCTGAGTTGCTGGCAGTTGAAAGGGTCTTTGGGTTCCCTGGAGAGCAAAGGTGTCTCTGAGACAAACTGGCAGTTGGAAAAATAATGACAGTGGTTAAAGAGAAACAGATTTAAAGAAGTGGAAGGAGATTAATGGTTATTGACTAATGGTTATTGATAAGTAGTTAGATAGTGGGTATATTCTTAGATAGACAGAGTAGGTAGATAGGCTGGGCTTGGCCTGGCAGAAGATTCTGCCCTCGAAAGCAGAAAGATTTAGGGTGTTTTTTAGAAATTTTAGTTATAATTGGGACCTTAGGTATAGGTATAAGAGTTCTCTCATTTTCCTCTTTTCTATTTCCTATCTGTTCTTTCCTAAAAAATAAACTTAAGTGTTTTATGTTTTACCAAATTGCTCTCCTATCTTTTGTTCAAACTCCTACCCCCCAAATTTTAACCCTTCAATCCTGTCCCTTGATTTTTTTGGGGTGGCTATTCATCTATTCTTTTTCATTTCCTACTTCTTTCTGGTTATATTCCTTTTCATTGTTCTAATAGTGATTAAGTTCTTAAGTATCTTAATTACTTCAAGTATTTTGTCTACTTTTGTATACTTTAAATCCCTTAAGTTTCTCAAGTATCATAAGTATTTTAAGTATTTAAATGATCACCTTACTAGCTATAAATGTAAGTTTTCACTTTTATCTTTTTGTTTTCCTGAGTGTTGAATTTGCTCATAAAATTTTCTTTTTAGCTTTGGTTTTATGGTCAGGAGAGTCTGAAAAAAAGATTATTTTTTCATTTTTCATTTTGCAAAATAATCTTATTAAACCATATTAATGCCATTTCCATGGACTAGGAGCACCATTGTCATTCTGTTAGCACCATCATATTTGCCAAAAGCATTGTGCTGATTGAAATTGTCTTACTTTGTATTATGTTAGACACCATAATTATTTTTGTTATGCCTTTTACTCTGTAACCTGTTATATATGTCTCTCTTTCTTTATATTCCTCATTCTTTAGAGTTCATTAATATTCCATTACCTTCCACTTGCATTAGTGTATTTAATCATTCTCTAATAATGGTCACATATTTTCTTCCCATTTTTTATCATTACAAATAATGTTATGAATATTTTTCTTCAAACTGTTTTTTTAATTAACCTATTTGGAATACAATCCAAAAGTTGGAATGCTGAATCAGAGGATGTAAACATTTTTGTACCTTTTGTTATATTATTGCTAGAACTAAGTCTATTAGTGAATTACTGTGTCAATTTCCAAATACCTAACCATCGTTGACTTATCTTTAACTTTTACCAGTTTTTACCATTGAAGTTGGTGTTAGGGCTTCTCCCAATCAAGGACCCCTCTGGAGGCTAAGGTAGTCAGCCTTCTTCACTTACCACGTGTAGTTCTAAGGGAAAGATCTAAAAACAGTCTCACTAAGGTCTCAGGGTCTCAGGACCAGAGCTCCTCCAGGTCCAAGTCACCAACAAGAAGAGGAGCTACAGGAAGTTTTCACTCTCTTTTAAAGGGGCTTCTTTTGTATCACTTCCTGTGTCTTCCTCTTAGTTTACCTGTCCAATCACAACAGATGCTTTTCTTAGGACTGCCCAGGGGGCAGTCAGTCAATTCTGATTCATCACCTAATCTTGCACAGGTGAGTCACAGACTTCCCACTTGAGAATTAAGTGGGGTTGTTTACATTTTTTGTGATTAGATTTGAGAATAATGGGCAAGATAGATTTAATCTCATTATCACAACTTGTTTTAAGTTGCATTTTCCTAATTATTAGAGACTTTTGATGCCCTTTCAAGTTGTTATATTTTGTCTTCTTTTGAGAAATGCTTGTTTATATCCTTAGAATATATTTTTCTTAAAATGGCCCTTAGCTTTATAAAGAACCTTAGAGTTCTTTATAGCTTGTGGATATCTGGCTTATTTCCTTTGTATTGGCAATTTAAACATTTTTCCATATCTAGTTTGGGAGAGATTTCTATTCTAAATATTGATGGTGTGATTGTAAAATATTTAGATTTGTTATCTTTTTGGAATTTATATTATCATGTCTAATGCCATTTTCCACCAAACTGCTTTACTGTTTTGAATTTCAAGATAGCTCAGTGAATAGAATACTACAAAATCAGGTCCAGAATTAGGTAGATCTGAGTTCTCTTGTATGGCTTTGTGTCTTTTCTAGCTGTGTTACTTTGAGCAAGCCACTTAATCTCTCTTCTTTTGTTCCCTCATCTGTGAAATGGGGATAGTATTGGCAGGTAACTCCCATGGTTGTTTTTGTAAATACACTCAATACCTGACATATCGTAGGCTTTCTATAAATGCTAGCTTTTATTATCATGATTTTAGAGTTTTATTTTACTTAAATAACGTAGTTCTTTTCCATTAAGTTGCACTCTTTGCTTTATAGAACACTATTCTGCTATGTGCATTAGATTATTATTATTTTTAAAAACCCTTACCTTATGTCTTAGAATCAATACTGTGTATTGGTTCTAAGGCGGAAGAGCAGTAAGGTCTAGGCAATGGGGGTTAAGTGACTTGCCTAGGGTCACACAGCTGGGAAGTATCTGAGGCCAGATTTGCTAGGACCTCATGTCTCTAGGTCTGGCCCTCAATCCACTGAGCCACCCAACTGCCCCTGTGCATTAGATTCTTAATTTTGCTTACTTAATCTGTTTTCCTGATCAGCTTTAATGTGAGTCTGTGAGCATATCACTATAGTTACTTATTCCAATGATGTACATTATAATCTATTCACAATTCCTCCTGTGTGACACTTGTTCCTGACATCGCATAAATTTGCCACAGGGTTCTACTCGGTATGTTTGAAGCTCTGCTCTAGTTCTTTCTGAACATTATATACGATACCAATGTAGTATGGAGGCTGTCTTTCTGTTGTATCTTTTACTCTTATTCTGTTAACTGGTGTGTTTGGGGAGGACTAGTGTCTTTGATGTTAGACTTACCTAGCTTCTTTTAGGGCTGTTTATTCATCTTTGGTGTCCATTATTCACCCAATTCTTAACTGTGGCTCTAAGAAACTATATAGCATGTGTAGTGGTCACACCAGAGCAAAACTGTCTTGGCAAATGGGCTAAACCACTTTGAGAGTAAGTAACAGGCCTCAAATCCATTAATGAGTTAGGGGAAAGTCTATCCTAAGCATGAGAAGACTTTTTCCAGTGGAATGGGATTGAGAACAGTTTGTTCCAAAAGTCCTGAAGGTGGCTGAAGCAGGTGGGCTGTGGAGCATTTTGAGGTTGGTCAAACATGGAAGATGTCAAGATGTCATTGCATCTCAGGCCATCACCTGTCATCATGACTTTTGTCTTGCCATTAGACTTTGATGACTGAAAGAGAGTGAGGCTGTTGATGTTGGGCAACTCATTGTAATATCATAGGTTTTCTTTGAAAACAAAGGATGAACAACAACTACATTACTAGTTCACCTCTGTTTATAACCCTAGAACTTATAATTTTTACTATTTATTTTGATTAAATTGTTGCTATTATTCTGTAGTATACCACACCACTCATTTTAGATATTTATTGCTATGTAATATCATATTAAGAATGTTAATATGAAAAAGCTAGATTTTTGTTTCAGGGAGAAACTTGGGGTCACTGTAAGCATGTACTATATAATCTTCAGGCTGAATCTAGCCTATTCTCTTCCTTCTGTTTTGTTCTTTGCTTGTTGTTCTTCTTCATTGTCTACCCAAACATGAGCTACTGAAATAGCTCAAAGAGCTTTTAAATTCCAGCTCTTATATCTAAGGCCAGGAATTGGCAAACTGTGGCCCAGGGACCAAATCCTGCTTGCTGTCTTTTTTTGTATGACCTGTGAGTTAAGAATTTTATTTATGTTTTTAAATACAAAAACCATTCTTAGCTAAAGGACACTGCAGGAACAGATGGTAGTCAAGATTTGGTCCTCATGCTATAGCTTACTGAATCCTTAGACTAGCTGACAAACATTCTTAATCGACTTGATTTTTTTCTCTATGAATTGTTAGATTGAATTTTGTCAAGTGATTCACTATTTTTAGGGCATTTTGACATGGAAAAATCCTTTTTGAAATGGCAAAACATGTTTGGTTAAATATGTATATCCTTGTTTTATGTCTTGCTTTATATTAATTTCAGAAAATGGAAGTAATTTATTATTGTTGTTAATCAGGGAATTTTGTGTAATCTTAATGGCGGAAATCTTGTTACAGGAGTTTTATGACTTCTTTTACTTGACTGGAACAAATCATTTTTCTGTTAAATAAACATAGTGTAATATTATATTTTCTGCCATTTAAAAGGCATTTGTGTGGCTGCAAAGATATATTCTTCTATATCATATTATTCCCAATTGCTTAGCTCTTTTCTTATCTTTTCACCAAAGATGTCTTTGATCTCCTTTTCCTCCTAATCTTCTCTATCACAAAATAACTAATATAGAAAAATGTTTTGCATGAGTGCATGTGTAAAATCTTTTATCAAATTGTTTACCATCTTATGGAGGGACAAGTGAGAAGAAATGAGGGAGGATTGAAGGGGAAGAATTTTGAAATTAATAGTGCTAAAATTGTTTTTTCATGTAATGGGAAAAATAGTTCATATACAATGACAATTAAAACTGAAGAATATTTTGCTATAGAAGCATTGATTGATCTTTTCCTTTTTTTTTCTAACATTAATTTTCATCTTTAAGTGTTTTGGAGATGGTCTCAATTGGTTGTCATAAAGTCTCATGCAGACTCATTTTTATTACTATCTTATGATGGAATATTATTTACAATCTTATGTTGGAAGCTATCCAACAGCTCCAGGGCTCTGGGAGGTTATGGTTTAGGTGAAAAAAAGAATGAAGCTCATACTGGGGGCTGTCCGTTAGCTCATGGCTGCTCTAAAAAGCCTCTGAGCTTTCTTTATTTATATCATTTTCCAAAGAATCCTTTCTCACAAAGCATAATGGGGTTTTACAGATGTGCAGATATGCCAAAGTTACAGAATTACATCATTATTGGTATATGGTTTTTACAAAGAATTTTCTCATGAAGATCATGCCCAGATGAGAAAAAGTCCCAAGGTTAAAAATGAGCCTCACTTTATCTTAAAGTGGAATTTTGCCTCAGGCAGCCACTCCATGACCTTGGGACGTCTGGAGCAGTAAGAGATATATACCCACAGCTGTAACTGTTCTCTGCTGAGTGAAAAAAGGCTGTTAACTCATTAAGTGCTGGTACTTAGAGGCTTTCTATAAAACTCAAGACTATCCTAAAATTTAAATTAATATGTTTTCAATAATAAAAGGAGCCACAGAGAGGGGTCAAAGGTTTTGGATAGGCCATCCATTCTGTGATCTGATTTTCAGGTCACAAAACGCAGCTTAGACACTTTGCAAAGTACACTGGTCCTGATGGGGTCTGTAGATTCTGCTAAAAGACCATATTTCTCTGAGTGGCTTCCAACAATCTTACACTGCTCTTCCCTGAAAGATTTTGTAGATGTGTTAATATTTTTTATTGAAATTGCAAATGCTTGAAAACAAGCTTATGCATTTGATATTATTAAGGCCCTTTTATCCTCATTTTAATGACGATTGTTCTATATTTCTTTTTTAAATTAAAAACATTTAATTTATTTAGAATATTTTTCCATGGTTACATGATTCACAATTTTTCTGATCCCTTTTTCCTACCCCCTCCCAGAGCTGATAAGCAGTTCCACTGGGTTATACATGTATCATTGTTCAGAACCTATTTCCATTTTATTCATATTTGCAAGAGTGAACTTTTAACATCAAAACCCCAGTCACATTCCCCTTGAACCATGTGATGGATCATATGTTTTTCTTTTGTGTTTCTGCTCCCACAGTTCTTTTTCTGGATGTGGATAGTGTTCTTTCTCATAAATTCCTCTGGATTATACTGTGTCATTGCATTGCTGCTAATAGAAAAGTCTATTATACTCGATTGTGCTACAATATATCAATCTCTGTGTACAGTGTTTTCCTGTTTTTTTTTTTTTCTCTGTATCAATTCCTGGAGGTCTTTCCAGTTCACATGGAATTCCTCCAGTTCATTATTCCTTTTAGCACAATAGTATTCCGTTACTAACAGATACCACAATTTATTCAGCCATTTCCCAATCGATGGACACCCTGCCTCATTTTCCAGTTTTTTGCCACCAAAAAGAGTGTGGCTATAAATATTTTTGTATAAGTCTTTTTTTCTTTTCCCTTTGGGGTACAAACCCAGTAGTGGTATGGCTGGATCAAAGGACAGGCATTCTTTTAAAAGTCCTTTGGGCATCGTTCCAAATTGCCTTCCAGAATGGTTGGATTAACTCATAACTCCACCAGCAGTGTATATTCTATATTTCTTGAATGAGCAGATTATTTATATTAATGTCTTTTCATTTATTCAGTTACGACTCAAGTTTTTAAATGTTTGTTCACAATATTTCAGGTTGGAGGAGGTATTTTAGGTACATTATATATTTTTTCTATTATTCTATTTTGCTATTGATCCTGAACTTGGGCTTATTGTGTTG
The DNA here is from genome assembly GCF_016433145.1 of Gracilinanus agilis. NCBI lineage: Eukaryota > Metazoa > Chordata > Mammalia > Didelphimorphia > Didelphidae > Gracilinanus > Gracilinanus agilis. The sequence goes on along the minus strand of NC_058130.1, from coordinate 113,453,187 downwards.
CTTTATAAGTGTACTGTCTGATTTGGAAATGAATTCCATGTCAGCAATCTCTTTTTTCTTCTGTGTTGAGTCAATCAGTTTATTTTTTGTACATGATGTTTTTTATTGGTCACTATTTCTAAGGCCTTTTGAAACTATTTAGCATATATCATGATATTTCTTTTAAAGACTTTGGAGTAGTCTATATGTTTCTTATTTCTTAATTATCAGTCATATTTTCCCAAAATTTTCCAACATCTTTCAGTATGTTAACCTTGTAGTGGTGGCAAAAGCATTAGAAGTTTTACTGAGCTCTTTCTATACTATCTATTCTTTTTCATTTTTTGCAGCTTTGTTTGGTGTACAAGCTGTATTTTTTAAAAACATGGTAGTTCTTTTTATTCATGTTTATCCATGACTTTGGTATAGTATATTCTTGATGGATTATTGATAACTTTGACAATTAATACCTTATAGTGTAATCTGAGATTTATTTTAAAGCATTTACTGTGTCCCTCTTACTTGAGTCATTATTTTAACTTTGGTTTTTTTTTCTTTAAAATTTGGTTCTTATTTTTTCTAGTTCTATAAAATTTCCTATTAGAACCTTGTTTGCTATAGTGTTAGATTTGTAGATTAATCTGGTTAGGGTATTATGAAGGGCCAAATAAGAACATTGGATACTCTTCTGATTACTGTTGTTCCTTTATTTACCTTAAAAACTGCTTAGTATATGTATTTCTAAATGTCTGTTTTACTTATTGTTAGATTATTCTGATAGAGTTAAATATTGCTATTTCAATCATTTCTTTTTAAAAATTATACATTGCATTAATTTTATATTTCAAAATAAGCTTTGATTGATGTCTTTTTGTTTTTCATATCATCATAGTTTTCCTTAGTATCTCTTCTCCTACCTCTCTTAGAGAGCCATCTCATATATCAAAAAGTGTTTTTTTAAGACAAAAAACATTTTCCTCCATTTTTTAAGAGGAAAAAATTAAGTCAATTCATCATTATATTGAAGAAGTATGATAATGTGTAATATGCAATACCTGTAGCCCTTTTACAAAATTCTGTAAAGAGGTGAGTTGGGAGCTTCCTCTTATATGTCTCCTTTTGAGGCACGGTTGTAATTAAAAATGTTGAAAAATTCACTTTTAATTATGTGTTTTTTTTTTACATTGTTGAGATCATTGTGTTTGTTTTTTTCTTGGTTATATATACTTTGCTTTGTATTAATTCATGTTGATCTTTCCTTGGTTCTCTGTATTAATCACATTCTTTTTTCTTTTATTGTACAGCAATATTCCATTGCATTCATATAGGACATTTTTTTTTAGTCATTACCCAAATGATGAATATTTACTGTTTCCAGTCTTTGTTCTTACAAGAAAGTCCTGCTTAGTTTATTTGGGACTTTTTTCTTCCCAGGGGATTCCCTGATATATTTTATTTTGAAAAGGCAATAACTTTCTTATCAACTACTCTTGCTTCTTTCCCTGTAGTACCATCAAGATAAGAGATTCAGAAAAATAAAAGTCATTCTTAGGAAATGAACATCTCTTTAAGATGATCATGTCAAAAATGGGATTTACATTTTTGGACTAGAACTTAACAGTCAGGAATGACAGATTCCTGGTCAAGAACATGGGAGATGAATGGCAAAGTTTAAGTTCTAATTCTTGGGCTTTTTTACACCTCTGCTTCAACTGTTTTTTTTTTTTCCCTACAGATGCCTTCACCCCTCTGACCAGTCCCCTGCTCCCACTGATGAATTCTTATAAAAACCTACATTTGAGGAAGCATTTGGACCAATTATAAATTACTTCTTTTTTAACACTTCTATAGACCCATTGGATTTTTTCCTCTTTAGCCTCTGCTATTCAGCTCCCTTTAATATATCTCAGCTTCCCTAATTAGAATATAAGATCCTTAAGGGTAGAGGCTGTGCTTATTTTTGTTTATATTTATATTCTAAGTGCTTAGCATAGTGTCTGACATATAGTGTAAGCTTTTGATAAGTTCTTTATCTCTCTCTCTCTCTCTCTCTCTCTCTCTCTCTCTCTCTCTCTCTCTCTCTCTATCTATCTATCTATCTATCTATCTATCAGTACTGACCCTGGAGTCAAAGGAACTGGATATGTATCCCACCAATATTTGCTTCCTATATTACCTTGGTGAAATCACTTATTCTCCTTGGGCACTATGTGTTAAAAATAATGAGGAGGGCCTCTGAGGTTCCTTTAAGCTTTAGATCTTTGATCTAATGACTTAACAAAGAGTGTTAAGATGTCTTTGTTACTTGATGTCTAAGAAATCAAATCAGGATGTTAAATTGGAAAAGAAGAAGAATATAAGTGAAAGCTGCTTATGTGTATTCCCCAAGTAGTGTACCATTGAAGCTGTCCACCGACTTCACAAAGGTTCCTAGTGGGTTGACATTCAGAAAGGGGAACCAGGGACTGAGAGAAAAATGGGTTACAGGTTAAGGACTAATGGAAAGAGAACATAAGGTGAGAATAAAGATACACAGTCAAAGAAAGTTCCAACATAAGGTAGTCAGACAGAGAGTAAGCTCTGGTGGAGAAGAACTTTACTGGGATGAAGCTTTGATGGTCCAGAGCTTTGGTGGTCAAAAGCTTCCATTGTTAAGAGCTTAACCCTTAGGGATATACTGCTATTTTATTGGAGTTAAAACTGTATAGGGGGAAGGGAAAATGATAATTAGACAAGTGGTCTGATACATTAATATTATGAGGTAATCATCAGGAGATACAAACTGCTGGGTCCTACAACCTTTGAAGGAGCTAATGCCCAGATCAGGAGTTCATATAGCCTAAGTCATTTAAGTTTGATTGATTCATATGCTAATTGATTGTTTTTGGTAAAATAAGGAGATTGAGATAACTGACCAGTCTTCTGGAGTGTAGCCTTAGGGAAGTGCTAGGCATTTGGCCAGGTCTAGGTTCAATTTAACTCTAGGTTACAGAAACCAATTATAAGCAATACAAGAGTCAGCTTTTTAAATAATATCAAGATTAATATATATCTGGCTCCTACAACCATGCAGTCTGTAGTAAACTTTTATAGTTATAGCATAGAAAGAAGAGCAATAGAGATACCTAATTTTTCCTAGAAAGCAAAATCCCCAAAGAAAAGTCTAAATCCGTGATTCCCAAAGTGGGTGCTACTGCCCCCTGGTGGGTGCTGCAGCGATCCAGGGAGGCAGTGATGGCCACAGGTGCATTTATCTTTCCTATTACTTGCTATTGAAATTAAAAAAAATTAATATCCAGGGGGCTAAGTAATATTTTTTCTGGAAAGGGTGCGGTAGGCCAAAAAAGTTTGGGAACCACTGGTCTAAATCAAACCCATGACCTTTGAGAACTAGATATAAATGCAGAGTATGTGAAACAATTAAAATTGACTAGAGACCCTAAAATAAGGAGGTTTATTTAATTTCATATGTATTACTAAAACTCATGATTGGATTATGGCTATAAGATGGTATAAGTTATTCAAAAGAAGGTAAAGTAAAATGGAATTGAGTCAGTTTGCAATGGTATTATATAGTCAGAAGATATACTGATGTCAAGTCATAAAGGAACCAGTTTGGAAAAGCATAGTGAAGCATATTTATATAGAAATCAATAGAAGCAGAAACAGAAGTAATATTATATTGGAATATGTTACAGACCACCTGGACAGAAAGAGGAGATAGATGAACAGTTCAAGAAAGAGATCAAAAGCCAGGCATGGAGACATAATATGGTAGGGGGATTTTAATTATCTAGACATTTACTGGAGCTTTCTCTCTGCCAAAACAGAACAGCTAAGAATTTCTTGATTTTACGTAATGCTAATTTCACTCTTCAAAAAATGAAGGAATTGGCAATGAGAAATTCTGTTCTGGATAAGATCTTGGGAAAGAATGACCATGCCATGTTGCAATTTATAATAGTGAAGTAGAGGAGTTCTGGGCATATTCTGAATTGCATGTGGTAGAGCAGATTTTAAAGGCTTAAGAAAGCATGGGTAGGATAATCCCATGGCCCAAATTCTGGCAGAGGAACTGAGCTCAGAGTGATGATAATTGTCAAGAATGGAATTCCACATCTATCAGGAATAGAATTCTTATGGCCAGGAAAAAATGGGAATTGTCACAAGCAACTAATGGTGTGGTGGCAAAAGTAACTTACAACCCAATTTGCTTAGCTGAATTTAATGGAAATGGATGTAATCCCAGATGATAGAAAATGGCTACAGGAACATTTGTTGTCTTGTGAGAATGTGTTAGAAATGCAAAGAAAGCTAAGGATGAGGAAAACAAAACCTTTAAAATCTATGTTCAGGATAAAAAGAAATTTTTGTGATTGTTACCTGGGATGGGAGAGATGATAGCTGACAAGGGATGAAAGACTGAGTTATGCTATTCCTATGTTGCTTCTCTTTTTTTCTTCTAGTAAGAAATATTTTTGACTGTAGAAGAAGACAGCGATGACAAATAGGTGGTTTATATTTGTGTTAACTATGGGAAAAGTCAAGAAGTAGAGCACCTACCTGTTCTCTATTAGTTCAAGTTTCCTGGCCCAAATGAACCACATTTTCAGATATTGAAAGACCTGTGAGCCACAAGTGCTGAGCTACTGCTAGTAATCTTTCAGAGTTGGTAGAGTATGAGGGTGTTCAGATGAGGACAAATGTGATTTTCAAAAAAAAAGAAAGTGAATGGAGCTTTAAAACCATAGGCCTATGAGCTTTACTTTCATTAGTGGTGAAGTTCTAGGATTAAAGGGTTAAAATTAATGAAAATCTAAAAAGGAAAGGATAATCAAGAACCAACATGGCTTCATCCAGAATAAGTTATTCTAGATTAACATTTAATTTTCTTTTGGGGATATTGTTAAGAAATTTCGAGCAGGTCATGGGAATAATAGAGACACAATTTAAGTCTTTAATGACTATTGTATACAAAATGGAGAGATATGGGTGAGATGACAATATACCTAGTGGGATTTAAAATTGTGTGAATGACTAGATCCAAAGAATACTCTTTAATGATTTGATGTCAATTTATAAGGAGCATGGTGTATTCATGACTTGTTCCATTTAACATTGTTAGCAGTTATTTGACTATAGGTATTTTGCTATATTTAACAACTTTACAGATATGACAAAGATGGTCAGTGTAGTAAACTCTAAAGGTGATAGCATCATGATCCAAAAATGATTTTGACAGGTGTAAACAGTGGGATGAATCAAATAAGATGAAATTTAACAAATACAAAGTTGTATATTTGGGTTCAAAAAATACTAACTTCACAAGTACAAGATTGGAAAGGGCATGGCTAAATAATAGTTTACATAAAAAACTTAGCATTTAATAGAATATAATCTCATGACTCAGTAGCAAAGATATGACAGCCAAGAAAGCCAATGCATTCTTAGGATTCATGAAGAGGGGCATAGTGTCTACTACGTGTAAATTTTTGTCACACTGTATCCTTCTTTTCTCAGACCACATCTGGACAAAAAATCTAGACGCTAACAAGTTCTACATTGTTCTGAGTAAGGTAGTCAGGATTTGAAGGGCCTTTAAGTTCATGACTTCTGAATACAGACAGAGGAAGTGGCAGAGTATAGCTTGAGGAAGAGAGGTCTTAGTAGGGATATGTTATTCCTCAAATATTTGAAGGATTATTTCAGAGAAGATGGATTAGATGTGTTTTAGTTGGTCCCAGGAAGGCAGATTTAGGAAAAATAGATAGAAGTTATAAAATTATAGTTTTAGGATTGATGTTAAAGGAATTAAAAAAAAATTGGAACTATAAAAAAATAGAATAGGATGATTTGTGAATTAGTGAGCTCCCCCTAGCTGCAGGGTTTCAGGCAAAGGTTGGACAATTATTTCATATGTATATTGTAGCAGCCATTATTATTCAGATATAAGTTGAGTTATATAGTCTTGGAAGATCCTTGCAACTCTGAGATTCTGTGATTTTCTTTAAAAAAATTAAAACTCAATCGACAAATGGTCAAGGAATAGGAATAGGCAGTTTTCACATGATGAAATCAAAACTATCATTAAGTACATGAAAAAGTGTTCTAAATCCCTCCTCATTAGAGAAATGCAAGTTAAAACAACTCTGAGATACCATTTCATACCCAGTAGATTGGACTATATAGCAGCAAAGGAAAGTGGTAAATGTTGGAAAGAACGTGGCAAAATTGGGACACTAATGCATTGCTGGTGGAGTTGTGAATTGGTCAAACCATTCTGGAGGGTAATTTGGAATTATGCACAAAGGGCTTTACAGCCATACTACTGTTGTGTTTGTTCTCCAAAGATATCATAAGGAAAAAGACTTGTACAAAAATATTTATAGCCGTGCTCTTTGTGGTGGCAAAAAATTGGAAAATGAGGGGGTGTCCATCAATTGGGGAATGGCTGAACAAATTGTGATATCTGCTGGTGATGGAATACTATTGTGCTGAAAGAAATAACGAACTGGAGGAATTCCATATGAACTGGAAAGACCTCCAAGAATTGATGCAGAGCAAAAGGAGAAGAACCAGGAGAACATTGTACACAGAGACGGATAGAATAATATATATAGAATAATATCGGGACAATAGAATGTAATAGACCTCTCTGCCAGCAGCAATGCAGTGATCCAGGACAATTCTGAGGGACTTATGAGAAAGAACGTTGTCTACTTCCTGAGAAAGAACTGTGAGAGCAGAAACGCAGAAGAAAAATATGTCATTGATCACATATTTCGATATGGATATGATTAGGGTTTTGATGTTAAAGGATCACTCTACTGCAAATATGAAAAACATAGAAATAGGCCTTGAACAATGATACATGGATAACTCAGTGGAACTTCTTGTCAGTGTCAGGATGGGGAAGGAAAGTGTGTGTGTGTGTGTAATCATGAATCATGGAACCATGAAAACATATTCTAAATTAAAAAAAATTAAAAATAATAATATATTTAACTCTTAACACTCAAAGCTTACTGTTTCCTAACTGAAAGGAAATAATTATGTTTTAACACAGATAGCTAGTGCTAGTCCTGTGTTAGGGCCAGTGATCCTAAAGCCACTCTAAGATGAAAAGATAGTTATTGGGTCCTCAACACATCTTAGAAGAGATGTGGAAAAGTCATTTCTTTGAAGAGATTATCATGCAATATAATAGGTTGCTGGAGAAGTTATATTGTCAGCTACAATGAGGGCGTAGACAAGATGGTGTCTCGAATTTGTTTGTTTAGTCTTCTTACACTGAGAACAATACCTTGCACAGACTAACTCCATGCCACATATTTGTGGATTATGTTAACAGTTGGAATTTTTCATGTTCCACAAACGATCCACTGTAAAACCTCCCTGCTCCATGAAATTAATTGAAATGTATACCATCTCAGTGTCTCTGAAGACATTTCATGACAATTAAAATTTGAAACTTGTTGATTGTTTAGGTTCTGATTAATTAGTTCTTCTCATGTCTGATGAATAGAAAATCCATACTTCCTGTTCCCTTAGTGATTGTGATTCTGAACTGCCTAATGCCTTGGTTAAGGCTGTTTACCTCTGCCCTCCTTCCTTTCCAGTCCTTATGCTTCTCTACCACCCTTTTTCATCATCCCCTTGAAATCCCCCTCTTTTAAGTTCCCCCTCATTTTAGAGCACTATTTATCCTTTGGTGCTCAATGAAACCTAGCTTTCTCCTCAGAATAACATACTTCAAGGCTGATGGTTCTCTTAAACTCTGACACATAGTACCAGGAAGAACAATTTTCATAGTCCTTATGCCTTAATGTCCATTTCAAACCTCTCCGGCTACCTCCACTTATTATTATCTGCTTCTCCTTTAAAGTTTGCTCTAATCTGTCTCTATATTTGTCACTATCATTTACTGAATTGTCAGTCATACACTTTCCCTTAGTATATTCAAGTATTTAGCTCACAATCTTTACTCCAACCTACCCTCCAGGTTGAAGACATGACCTTTGTTTCCAGAATACATCAACCAAGTTTAAAAGTAGTCTTACTTTAGGGATCTCCTCCTTGCCCCTGTCCTAATTGAATGTACTTCAGGTGGCAGAATTTCTGGTAATTGGTCTATTCAAATTTCAAGGAAAACTGATATAATTTATTAAAAATGTAGAGTCAGTTCAATCAATGATTATCTAAATGACCAAATGCCAAAAGGACAAGGAGATACATGTGAATAAAATAAAAACTGCATAGTATTTGAGGATCATTGGATAGGAGATTCACAAATTGTACAGTTTTAGGACTTTGAGAGAGCCCATATAGACACGAAAGGACAAATACAATTTTTTTTGGATGAATACAATTTAAGGGAAAATTGAGGAAAAGAATGAAGACAACTAAGAACCAGTCCTCCTTTTGGATGGTAGAGAAGGCCATCTCAATGCAGAAAATAAAAAGAATTGCTCTCATAGAACTCATTATGCTATTAAGCCTAACTGCAGAAATAATTTGCAGAAACTGCAAAAATGTTAAACTTGATGATGAAATTGAAATGCTAATGGACAAGCTCTAGACTCATTTTAAGAAAACCTTGTCTAGAAAGAATCAGCCAAGTATCCATGCAGCATTCTGTCTACTTCTTTCCTTTCCCTTAGGATAATGTAATAAAATCATCTATGATTTACCTAACAAGTGAGAGGATCCATAATTTAAGTTTTTCTGATACATATGGTGAGGGAGTGAGGCTATATTGGTTGGCTCTGGTTCCAAGTTATAGTTGATCACAAATATTAGCAGATTCTGTATTTAAGAATTTGCCTACATGTTAAAATTTATCTGCAACTCCAAAGTCGGTATTCACAGAACTTTTGTGGTGTTAGGAATTAAAATTTAGGGTTTGACAAAGTATATGAGAATTCTAAGATAATACTGTGGTTGCCAATTTAAAAATATTGTAGCTAAAGTCAAATTGGCTTTCAGTATCTTTATTTACAAAGAGGTGGAAAAAGTGAAAGTAGAGAAATGTAAAAGAGGCTAGAGTAAGAAGTCTAGCCTTTCACCCTAGATGTTGCTCTGGTCCCCGGCTTCAACCCAGGCAGGGCTCCTTAAATCCTCAGCTGGAAGACTCAGGGGTGAATTAAACAAGGGTTCAATCCACACAGCCTCCTCCAAGAAGGGGAGGCCTCTCCAGAACTAATCTCTCCAGAAGATGCTGTTTCAAATGGTCAACAGACATTCTACTGAAGTGTTGTCTCATGTTCCTAAGTGCAAGAAAGCTATGACGAGCCTTATAGAGAACACATAGGTCTTACATATGCTTCTTTGAGGCACGAATGATAATGCTGTTAGCTGTAAGTTCAATGTTAATGAATCAACAATATGGTACATCCAGAAAAAGGAAGAGAAAATTTACCAGTCTGTATGTGAGTTGTTCCAGAAAGTGCTAAAGTTAATGCTGTGACCAGATGCTCACAGGAACCTAATCTTGTATTTATTTCCCTTATGAGGATTGGTTCAATAATTGTTAATTCAAGTTTGTAGTAACTTTATAGATCATTCCTACCATGAGAATGAACTAATAGAAGGCATGGTTCAGAGAGTAAAATTTTGGGAAGCATATAGAGATAGGTGTGAAATTAAGGGCTCCCTTGCAGCTACTAATATAGAAATGAACAAACATTGAAATTGCTAGTACTATATCATTTCTCTTGGCTTCAAATATTTTTCCAGGAGAATTTTGTCAGGGTGACTATAGAATCCTATGTATATATTTAATGGGGAATGTTTATACTTCAGGTCTTGTTGTTCCTCATTTTTACCTATTTTGGGCCTGCTTTATAATTACTAATCATTAGTCAAAGAGAAATGTTTTTAAGATTTTTCAGAGCTCCTTTTAGATAAAATAATTTCTTTTGCCCACATCCAGTATTCTGTCTCTGCTCTATTTCTGTTCCTGCTTACCTGAAATGTATTCCCTCTTAATGTCTGAGTCTATGAATCCTTAGATTCCTTAAAGACTTATCACAGATACCACCTTTGTTAAAAAGCCTTTTTTGATAACTTTAGTTGTTGGTTTAATCTCTTCTTGAATTACATTGTATTTATTGTGTATAAGTATTCTGTTCCTCCAGTAGGAGGAATGCCAGTTTCTTGAGGGAAGGTAGTATTTTCAGATTTTGCATATATAGTGCTTATCATAATGCAGTAAACATTGTAGATATTTTAAAAATACTTAATTGTTGTATCATCTGGAATCAGGGTTGGCTATTGTATTTGACATGAATTCTGTGTTACCTTATCTTCCTTGACTATGCTTCTACACTTAATTTCTGTTTCCAAAAACTGGAACTCCCAAATGCTTGTTCTGGGTTTCTTATTGATGAGTATTCCCTGTATTGAGGCTGATTTCAGACGTACAGTACTACTTAACCATCTTCTCGCCTAGACCCATCTCTGAAAAAAAGTTATCAAACAATGCTATCAACAGGTTTCTCTTGGACATCACTCCTTTCTATATGTTGTATTCCTTTATTTTTTAAGTTCTTTGATACCCTAAACTGTCTTATTTGCATACATTTCTATCCCAAGTCTTAACAAAGTGCCTGACATATAGTAAGTGTTTAATGTATGGCTTTTCTTTCATTTCTTCATGTCTGTCTTTTCCATTTTTATTTTTTAATCTGAACATAACAAACACTAAATAAAATAGGCATTTATGTATACATTGCAGAATAGAGGATTATACATAGAGAAAACTATGAATCTATTATATAGAGCTTGCTTTTCTTTTTTTGTATATAATAGTTTTAGGATGTAACCCTCAAACTATCCTGCTTGTTTGTTAATCTTTCTGGTCATTCTTTTGTATTCTCATTTTGGGGAGAGTGGCAGGAGAAACACCTTATCCCTAATCTTCCTCCAGTTTACCTTACTCTCTAATGGAATAAAAGGAAAGCCAAATCATAATAATAAATGTGTACCATCAGGCATGACATGTTCTCATGTTGGCTCTAACCCAAAATGTATGTCTCATTGCACTTTTGGTACCTTACTTTTCTCTCAGGAAGAGGGTAGCACTGTTCATCATTCATCCTCTGGAATTGTGGTTGGTTACTATATTGATTATTGCTCTTTAGTCTTTCAAATTTGTTTGTCTTTATAATGTTCATGCTATTGTATAAATTGTTTTTCTGGTTCTTTGTACTTCATTGTACATTTTCCCCTATAATTCTTCCATGGTCTACCTCTTCTGTCACTTCTTATAGCATTAAAGTATTCTATAATGTTCATCTGCCACAATTTAATCAGCCATTCCTCAATTGATGGGCACCACCTCAGTTTCCAGTACTTTGACACTTACAAAATGGGCTGCTATAAATGTTCTTGTTACTTATGGGTCGTTTTCCTCCTTAACTGATTGCTGCTTTAGGGTATAGGCCTACTATATTATTTAATTAAAGGATATATATATAGTTTAGTCACTTTTTAAAAAAAACCCTTACCTTTCATCTTAGAATCAATACTGCATATTGGTTCTAAGGCAGAAGAGCAGTAAGACCTAGACAAGTGTTATATTAAAAGGAGATACTACTATCTATTGGATGTATATGTAGATGGAGTACAGAGAGAGGATAGGATGGCACTTCTCCTTTATAACAGTTGCCCAGGCAGGATCCTTTAGGTCAATGTATGTTATCCCTTCAGGACCCACCTGGGGTTAATTGATATTAATTATTGGGCTCTTCAGCTGAGGTAATGTTGGTAATCTGACTGTGTGACTCCCTTCCCAAATAAGTTTTGGAAACCAATTCAGGAAGGTACTTTAAAACTTTGGTTGTATTTGACACAGAAGGATAATGGTATGGGATAGAGGTAATGGGAGACCCTACTTTAAATTGAAAATAATGAATCTCTAACTGCAGGCACTGAAGGAATCAAGATGATAGCTTCTCTCTGGTAAAGCCTGGCCAGGGCTACACCAAGCAGGCAAACTGCTGTGAAATCTTCAGCTTCTTCTTCAGTAGATCTTAAGCCTAATCAGTTGTGATATCCACCCTTTATTCACCCTCTTCTTCTTCTCCTGCCCATTTCCCGGATCCCTCCCGGGCCCTGGGAAGCCTAGATGACTAAGATGATTGACTTCCTAATATGTAGGGGCAGCAGAATCAGAGATGGTGGCCTGATACAGGTTAATGATGATACAGGAAACACAGGAGGAGCTTGCAGGGTTGAGTTTGCAAGTCTCTATTTCCCCAAAGACCAGGATCTACTCATCTCAGGGACAGGTAAAAAGACCCCAGAACCTCTGCCAGGGTTCCCAATTGCCCTTTCCTGTGTCCGCATGCCTCTCTGGGAACATTCCGACATTCAACCGTTTCACCTGTCAATCACCGAGTGAACTTCAAGCTCCCAGAGATTCAATATAACACAAGTGATTCTCAAAGTGGGTGCTACAGCCCCCTGGTAGGTGCTGCAGTGATCCAGGGTGGGGCAGTGATGGCCACAGGTACATTTATCTTTCCTATTAATTGCTATTAAAATTTAAAAAATTAATTTCCAGGGGGTTAAGTAATATTTTTTCTAGAAAGGGGGCGGTAGACCAAAAAAGTTTGGGAACCACTGACCTAGACAATGGGGGTTAAGTGACTTGCCCAGGGTCACACACTCAGGAATTGTCTGAGGCCAGATTTGAACCCAGGACCTTCCATCTCTGGACCTCTTTCTCAATCCCCTGAGCCACCCAGTTTCCCCCTGGTTTAGTGACTTTTTATGGCATAGTTTCAAATTGCTTTTTGCAATGGCTAGATCAGTTCATTGTTCCAACAGTGCATTACTGTGTCTATTTTCCAGTCATCCCTCCAATATTTGCCATTTTACTTGTTGTTATCTTTGCCAATCTAAGGCTTATGAGGTTGAACCTCCGAGTTTGTATTTCTCTGATTATTAGTATTTTGAAGCATTTAAAAACATGATTATTGATAGCTTGAATTTCTTTCCTTAAAATAGCCTTTTATTATCATTTGACAATTTATTGGTGGGAAAATGGCTTGATCTTATATTTTTGCACAAGCCCTTTATTTATTTTGGAAATGAGATCTTTCTTAGGAAACTTTCTATAAAGATTTTCTCATTTATATATTTCCTTTTCTAATTTTGATTACATTGGTTTTATTTGTACAAAATCTCTTAAATTTTATGTAATCAGAGTTGTCCATTTTATTTTTAACCTCTATCTCTTGTTTGGTCATCAGTATCTCTTCTCTATCCATTGTTCCAAGAAATAATTTCTTCCTTGCTTTTTAAATTGGTTATGGTATGACTTTCCTCTAACCCAGTGATGGGCAAACTATGACCTGTGGGCCAGATGCAGCCCCCTGAAATGTTTTGTTTCAGCGGAGACATTATTCCTAATCTGATGAATACAATGAGTAGGATCCAACACAATGAAACTTTGAACAAGTTGCCTTAGAAACAGACTGATAGATGAACATTTCCTTTCCTTTGGCCCCCCTCTTTAAAAAGTTCGCCCATCACTGCTCTAACCCATAGATCCATTTGGAACTTATCTTGGTATATAATGTAAAATATTACTCTATATCTAATTTCATTCATTCTTGATTTTATATTATATAAACTCTATATAACCCTTTTAGTTCTACTTTTCTTTACTCCAAATCTGTTTGTATATCTTCCCTCATTTTTCTGAATTCTTCATATTCATTATTCAGTATGGTATAGTAATAATTTATACATTTATATATTATAGTATGTTTAATAATTTCCAAATTATTAGACATATTTTCAAATTTTATTATTAAAAATGTTAAGGGACACTTTTTCTGTCATTCTTCTCCTAAGTACTCCTAAATACTCCACAGTATTTTTTTTTAAATTTTAATCCCTTAACTTCTGTGTATTGACTTATAGGTGGAAGATTGGTAAGGGTGGGCAATGGGGGTCAAGTGACTTGCCCAGGGTCACACAGCTGGGAAGTGTCTGAGGCCATATTTGAACCTAGGACCTCCCATCTCTAGGCCTGGCTCTCAATCCACTGAGCTACTCAGATGCCCCAACCCACAGTATTTTTTAAGTTCATTTATCTTCCCAGCAATGTTTCAGGGTCTTAGGGCTACAAACACAAAAAATGAAACAATTCTGGCCTCAGGGAGCTTATATTATTCTATTAATGAAGAAAGCATTACATGCAAGTAAATAAAATATCTATATAGAAAATACAGAACAGTTGGAAGCGTGTACTAAGCATAGCTTAAGCTACCTTTAGGAGGTAGCTTATGAGGTGAGTTTTAAAGGAAGTAAAGGCTTCTAAGAAGCAGCATTGAGGAAGAAGTCCATCATAGATATATACAAAGCTATGTCATATGTGAGCAATAGCAGGTCGAAGAGTTTGGCTGGAATGTAATGTGTATGAGGCTTGGAAATATAGGCTGGAACTCTATTATGTCTTTATTTGTATCTTTAACGCTTTGTATTATGCCTCGAAATGGAAAGTGCTTAATAAATGTTTGTTGATTAATTTTATTTGAATCAGTTTTTAAACTTGCAACTAGAGAAATTTGTATTTTATTCATATAGCAATTAGGGATGTGTCATGATCAGACTTTTGCTTAACCAACTAAATTAATTGAAGGTAACTAGCAGACCTCAAAGGCTGAAGTGAGTTAGGGGAATGTCTACCTCAAGTATGAGAATAGTGAGTGGATGGATAAGAATTTTTCCCATTGATCATGAAGGTAACTGAAGCAGGCATTATAGAGTTCCTAGAACTTGGCCAGACAGTGAAGATGCCAAGATCATCAATTGCATTTTGGCTAATTGCCAGTTGTCTTGACTTTTGTCCTGCCATTGAACTTTGATAAAGCTGGAAGAGAGATTGAGACTGATGACTTTGTAAATCTCTGCCCCATTTAAATCCAAATTTACTCATAAATTGAGACATCACTTCATGACTTTGTTATTGGTATTCTTCAAAGGGAAGGATGAGCTAATTATCCCAGAATTTTTTCATTTCTTAACATGATTTATAGGATATTCTCTAAGTATTAAAATAAAAGTTGATTTAATTTAGAGACTTATATTGACTTTTTTTTAAACCCTTGTACTTCGGTGTATTGTCTCATAGGTGGAAGAATGGTAAGGGTGGGCAATGGGGGTCAAGTGACTTGCCCAGGGTCACACAGCTGGGAAGTGGCTGAGGCCGGGTTTGAACCTAGGACCTCCTGTCTCTAGGCCTGACTCTCACTCCACTGAGCTACCCAGCTGCCCTAGATTGACTTTTTAAATAGAATTTCTGTGCTTTCTTATCCTTTCTAACATATTTTGGCCCATAAGTTGCAAATATCTTCATGGAAATATTTTTATAAATGTTTATCACAAGCTTTGCTTGTGGTAAATAAATAATATTATTTACGTAAATGATAATAAGGTAATAAATGAGGTAAATAAAATAAGATATTTAGGAAGTAACTTTTTAATTAATATAGTATATATGTCTTATTATAACACTATTAAAATATGATCCCCACAAACCAGGAATCTGCTATAAAACTTGTGTTATGTTTATTTGCAATTGCTTAATCTAGATTTCACACATGTGTATATTATACATTTTGTGAATGATCTTCATAAAATTTTAAATTCAGAAATGGATTTCCTCTTCCAAATTGTATACTTTTTACCTGCCTTTTACCATGTGTACACTTAAATAAAATATGTAGACTATAATATCAGCTTAAGCAAAGTATAAGTAGGACAGTAGATCTATTGGATTCAAAATCATACAGGGCATCCAAAGCTGATTACTATAATTTATTTTGCTTATCTATGCCATTTTACTTTTCCAATTAATATGAATGGAAAATATTTATATGTGAATTTTACAATTCTCTTATTTACTTTATTTGAAAGTGGCCAAGTAAGACAATTTGTCAGCCTTACAAAAGCTTCAAAGTTAATGTGGTGAGTATGTCCATCAAAAATAATTTGGAGGCCTAACCAGTGCCACCAAATCTCTTTTATTTATAACCTAAGGCAGAGTACAAACATATAATAACATAAGGGGTGGTGCCATTTCTTTAAAATCTTTCATTTCAGTGTATAGAATCCTTTTTATTAAAAAAAAGAATGGTAACCTTAAATGCCTTATGGCATGAAAACATGATATATAGTACACCTGTCAGTTCTGTTAAAGTTGTATAATAGCCATTGACAAAAGTATATTTGAAAAACCTACTTTGACACTTTACTTTTTCAGATTAGAAAGAGAGTGTTTCTCTAAAAACAAGAAACTAAATGAAGAGATCGAGGAACAGAAGAAAGTAATTATGGACCTCTCAAAGAGACTGCAGAGTAATGAAAAAAGTTTCAGTGAATTACAGGAAGAACTAACACTGGTAAGGATAAAAAAATACCCTATGGTACTTATTTTATTGGGTCATAAGTTATATGAAGTATGGGTTTTTTATGCCATAAGCTAAAGAGTTTTATGAAAATAACTTTACTGACATTCTGGGATAAAAGTTTCAAAATAGTGTTGTGGATATGCTAACAAGTCACATTAACTAATGATATTGTAAATCTTACTAATTTGGATTTCTTTTGTGTTTGGGAAGGGAGGAACTAGTCCAATTTAGTAGAATATTTTTTAAGAAATGGGATTCTTTAGGGAAAAAATGTAGGGTAAGTTTACTTTCCTTTAAATACATAAATCCTAACTCCTCTGACGTCCTGAAAGACTTCAGAGATGTGGGGTAGTAGGAAGAGAACTGGCAAAGATTTAGGAGAAATGCATTCTCTACTACTATCATACTATTGTGACTTTCTTTAAGACATTTTATCTACTTGGATCTAATCTTAATTAGTAAAAATCAAGGAGGTTGGACTAGATGATTAATGAACATTCTTTTTACTTAACATTGAGGCATCTTGACCTTGATGTGTTATTGCAACTCCTCAATTTGGTTGCTCATGCCAGATCTGCTGTTCCCAACCAGTTTGCTTACTTTTTTCACAGAAAAAAAAGAGTATAGCTAATAATAGATCATAGATCACAGATTTAGCATTGGACAGAATATTCTTGTCCAACTCCTCATTTGAAACTGAGGCCCAGAGAGGTTAAATAACTGCCCCTGGGCCATAGATGTAAGAAGTGGTAAAACTGAGATTTGAACTTGTGTCCTTTGACCTCAAATTCAATGTTCTTTCCCCTGCCTCATGATTTTCCTTGTTTCACTTTATGTCATATCATCTGCTTTCATTGTTAGCAACTTTTTCCTTACCAAAGAGTTTAAGATGTCTTAAGCATGTTTACTGTATTTTGTCTTTACATTTTTGTAAGTATGAAGATAATGTCTCTGTAGCAAGTCATGCATGGATGAAATATAGCTTTCTTAGTTCTATTTGAATTACTCCCAGTGCCTAGCTAACTTTTTGTTTGCATAATGGCTGTTGATTGGGTGTATCTGGTGTACCTGGTGGTTGAGAGATTTTCTGGTAGTTTGTTTGAATTCGAAATTTGATCATAGAGCTTTAGACAGAATGTACTATACTTTCCTTCATTCCAATTTCTAGATTAATAGCATTTGAGTGGGGGAAAATAGTTTGGATTTGTTTTCTCTAAATTTAGAATCAAAGAATCTGAAAATTGGAAGAACCCTCAGAAGCTATACAACTCAACTTTGACTTGGATAAAAATAACCTCTAGAATATTCTTGACAAAGACCATCTTTCCTTTGGCTAAAAGTTGTAGGGAGGGAGAACCCATTGCCTCCCAAGATATCTCTGGAGGTATTGGATTGCTTTATTTATTAGGACATTTTCCCATATTTGATACCTAATTCAAGTACACAAATTTTAATCTATTACTCCTAGTTTTCCCCTCAGAAGATAAACAGAATAATTTTAATCCATTTTCAGTGTGACATTAGTATTTCAGATGCTTAAAGATAGCTATCATGTTTTCTTCTTCCTCATCAAAATCTTTTGTCTATACTCAACACTCCCAGTTTCATCAACTCGTTATTAATATGGTATAATTTCAAGTTCCTCTACCATCTTTAGTTGCCTTTCACTACATACTTTCCATGTTATCAAAAGGGCATTTTGTTAAGCACTGCAGGCACTGTGCTAAGTGCTGGAGTTATAAATACAAATAATGAAACAATGCATACTCCCAAGGCACTTATAGTATAACAGAAAAGATAAATACTTAAAAGTATATACAGAATAAGTAATTATACTTATATAATGGTATTATGTATTAACATATTATTTATATATGTCATATATAAATAAGTATATACACAGAATAGAAATGAATTTAAATAATTAGGGAGGTCTTGTACTTAAGAGTATCAGGAAACACTTTGTGTAGGAGGTGGGCTCTGTTTTAAGGCAAGAGAAGTTCTCTGAGATAGAAGTAAGTAGAGATTGTGCTCCAGAGATGGGGGATGGTCAGTGCAAAGTCATGGAGATGGGAAATGGAGTGTCATCTGAAACAGCAGGAAGGCCAGTTTAGCTAATGAATTTACCAGTTTAGACAGTGAATAGGAGGGACTACAATGTATAGTGTTGGAAAGTAGGTTGGGGCTATGTGAAGAACTTTTTAAAAAGCTAAACAAAGTCCCTGGAGTTTATTTAGTAGGGGAACTACGTAGACCTGCACTTAAGGAATATCACTTAGACATCTGCATGATGATGGACTAGAGTGGAGAGAGACTTGACGTCAAGGCCAGTTAGATGGTTTTTATAATAATTTAGGGGAAAGGTGATTAGGGAGTAAACTCAGGTGTTTAAAATGATAAGATTTAGTAATTAATTGGATATTTATAGTGAGGATTTGAGAGTAATGCCAAAGTTACAAACCTGGGAAACTGGAAGAATGATAGGGGCTTTGAAAGAAAGAGAGAAGTTTGAGAGGAGGTTGGATTTGTGTGGATGTGTAAATGCTAATTGATTGACTTAGACTGGCAACTGACCTATTGGCTTGTTGAATTTGAGATATCTTTGGAAAATATAATTTTAAACATACGGTAGGCAGTTATTAATGCAGTGCTATAGTTCAAGGGACAGATTAGGGATTGATTAGCAAAGATAATAATTAAACCTATAAGGATTTAAGAGGTCATTAAGAGTGAAGGTAGAGAAATGGAGGGAAGCAGGTGGAGCAGGGGAAAGGGAGAGGAGAAGAAAGGTTGGGGGGAAAGATTAGGTAAAGAGATACACACATGGACACAGGGAGAGGACTTAGGAAGACAAAATCTTTGGGAACACTCACAATTGAGGACTTTGATATGGATGATGAGCTAGCAAAGGAAACAAGAGGAGTTGGCAGGAGGAAAATCAGAAGAGTGGAATATGTTGAAACCCTAGAGAGAAAAGGATGCCCAAGAGAAGAGAGTGGTCAACAAGTATCAGATGAATTGAGAAGGATAAGGAATGAGAAAGGCAGTTGAGATCTGATTTGGCAACAGAGATAATTAGTAACTTTGTAATGAACATTTTTTTAAAACCCTTACCTTCTGTCCTGGAATCAATACTGCATATTGGTTCCAAGGCAAAAGAGTGGTAAGGTTAGGCCATGGGGTTCAAGTGACTTGCCCAGGGTCATACAGCTGGGAAGTGTCTGAATCCAGATTTGATCCCAGGACCTCCCATCTCTAGGTCTGGCTCTCAATCCACTGAGCTACCCAGCTGCCCCTGTAATGAACAGTTTTTTTTTTCTTTTCTTTTTAAAACCTTAACTTCTGTTTATTGGCTCCTTGGTGGAAGAGTGATAAGGGTGGGCAATGGGGGTCAAGTGACTTGCCCAGGGTCATACAGCTGGGAAGTGTCTGAGGCCATATTTGAACCTAGGACCTCCCATCTCTAGGTCTGGCTCCCAATCCACTGAGCTACCCAGCTGCCCCCTAATGAACAGTTTTGATTGAATGATGAATTTAGAAGCCAGACTACAAAGGGTTAAGAATTGGAAAGAGAAGTGGGTATAGGAATTATAAACAGATCTTTATAGGAGTTTGCTTGAAAAGGGGGAGAAAGTTAGAGGACAGTAGCTTTGAACGGATGCTAGTAAATGTTTTTAAGGATAGAAAACGCAGGCTCATTTCAAGGCAAGAGGGGGGTATACAGAAGATAGAAGTTGAAAATTTTAGTGGAGAATATTGAGGTTGTAATATTTTGGAGGAGATTGGAGTGCATAATATCCAGTATACCTGTAGGGAAGGGGATTGACTTTGGCAAAGAGAAGGGCCACTTCGTTATCAGAAACAGAGAGAAAGAAGGAAAATATAGGGAATTATATCAGAAGGTTTTCAGATGAAGAGAAAGGGAGAAGAGAGAATCTGTGCCACTATTCTTTGGAGTAAAGGGAATGGTAGTGCTGTGTAGGTTTTTTGGACTCCTCCTTTAACTTAAATTCTTCTTTCCAAATGTTCAGTGGCCCTTTTGACCTTTTTCCTTTGTATCAGTGTTTGGTGTGCTGGACTTGGACTCAAGAAGACTTGACTTCTAATCTGACTTTTGACATTGATTAAATGAACCTGATGAAGTCATTTAATCTCTGTTTGCCTCAGTTATCTTAACTATAACGTGTGGATGTTAATAACATCTGCATCTCAGAGTGGTCGTACAGATCAAATGAGATAGTATTTGTAAAGCAGTTAGCATACTGCCTGGCGCATAGCAGGCACTTAATGCATATTTCCCCTCTGCCTCCCTTCTCTCAATGGGAAATTAATATAAAAGTACATTGTAAAATTTGGGTTCAAACTGAGTCTTTTAGATCATTAATGGGCATTTTAATGAGCATGAACAATTCAGAGCTTAATGCATTTATTGTATTATCATTATTATATTTTTTCTACTAGATACATGAGTTTAAAAATGCTACTTAATAGGACTGCGGTATTTGAAGATACTCCATACTATCTTTAGTATAGAAGAAAGAGTATTATATTATGTGACCTAAGATCAGAGCTTTACTGTTGCTAAGTTAAGAGTTTTGCTTTTCCATGTACAATATTTAATTTCACTTGTTGAATTTATCATTAAAACTTTAAGCTATTAATTTGAAATGTATGAATTTAATAATGATTTAATAAACCTCAATATAAAATTGAATTTTTAGTTGAACCTTCTTGGAAGATCATATGTATTAGATGCCACTAGAGAGTCAGCTGATCCAGTTGGATCTTTTCAGAAATTGCTGAGAATTTTTCTGTTAGCTTCTTTTGAAGCAGGGGAGCTATCTTTTTCAAATTAGTATTATTAGCACTTGCTTTGTGCTTTCTTCGATGAAATATTCTTTTTCAACTCATCATTTCCAGAGATTTGTTTTTCCTGCTACTCAGTAATATACAGTTACAGCTTCAGGATAACCTGTATATTGAAAAGGGAATTCTAGTCCCCATGAGAATTTGTTGAGGAGTATTTGCTCTCTAAAGAATTTATTATTGAAAATGGTTGAGTCTATCCAGTTTTTACTTTGTAGGCACTACAGAAAGCTAACTGATTAGTTTATTGGGTGGCTTTAAAAATTAGATTTCTTGGTAATATTTTAGCTTTAGGTAATCTAATTATTGGGTTTAGAAGGATGCGTTTCAGAAGGATGTGACTTTGAAAACTAATGGACAAAGGGATATTTTAAATATTGTTTTTAATCTAACAAGTTTTTAACCTAAGTTATTTTTCTAATATGGTAGAAAGGATTCCTTGAAGTGTAAGTGTGTGTGTGTGTGTGTGTGTGTGTGTGTGTGTGTGTGTGTGTGTGTGTTAGTAGTAGTNTGTGTGTGTGTGTGTGTGTGTGTGTGTGTGTGTGTGTGTGTGTGTGTAGTAGTAGTAGTAGTAGTAGTAATAGTAGTAGTAGTAGTAGTAGTAGTAGTAAATTTTGTGAATATATTGGGAAAAAGGAACTTTAAAATATTTATAATGTTTTTTTTTTCTGATCTAGTAGTGTTGTGCAGTAGATAGAGCTTTGGGTTTTGAATCAGGAAGACTCATCTTCATGAGTTCAAATGTGACCTAAGATATTGACTTACCTGTGTGATGCAGGAGCAAGTCACTAAACTCTGTTTACCTTAGTTTCTCCTCTGTAAAATGAGCTGAAGGAAATGACAAACCACTGCACTATCTGAAACCAAGAAAACCCCCAAATGGGGTTATGGAGAATGGACATAACTGAAATGACTCAACAACCACAAATTGTTTTTCCCCCTACCTTTATAGGTTAAGGCAAAATTTAAAAAAGGAATTCAAATAGGAGCAGTGAGGAAAACAGGTTGAGACTTGGTCAATATGAAGAGATCAGGCCTTAATAAATTCACATTTATGTAGTGTTTAAAGGTTTACAAAGTAATTTCTTCAAAATAACTGTTATGTAGATAAGCAATTAAATCTCATTGTCTCCCTTTTTTTAATACACAAAAAACAAATGCACCCAGAAGTTAATTTCTTTTTGTTATATAATGAATAAGTGTTAGAGCAATACAAAAGTAAAAATCTACACAATCTGCATCTAGTATTATTTTCAGTACACTATAATAACTCTGAAAGTATAAGATGAATATGAAGCTATAAGAAAATTTTGAGAGATAATTTTTACTGTATCTTCTTGGTTGGGAAGAACTTTGAAATAGATAATTTTTTTTCTGTTCCAACTTAGTTACCTTTGACTTAATTCTGACACTAGAGGAGTTGTTCTAGGCCTTAAATAATCCCAACCTTTTAAAGATGGTCCTGATTTCTACAAGTTTTTGATACTGGCACCTTTTACCTCAAAAGTTTTCCTGTCTTTAAAAAGCTTTTTCCCCCATTACCCATAAAACAATTTTAAAAATTGTTATCTGACGTTTTGTGATTCAGATTCTCCCTCTCCCTCCCCTCTCCCTTCTCTAAGGCAGTAAATAATCTGATATAGGTTATATCAATGTTGTCATGGAATACTTATTTTCATATTCTTAATGCTTTCAGAAAAGACACATATTACACAAAGAAGATAAAACTCAAGAAGGAAAGAAAGTAAAAAAATGGAATGCTTTCATCTGCAATCAGACTCTAACTTTTCTTTCTTTGACTGTGGGTAGCATTTTTCCTTATGAGCCCTTTGGGGTTATCTTAGAACCTTGAATTGTTGATAATACTTTAGTCCTTCACAGTTGATCACTTTTTCTGTTATTGTATAGTGTTTTCCTGTTTCTTCTCATTTCACTTTCTATCAGTTCATATAAACTTTTCCAGTTTTTTCTGAAATCATCTTGCTTGTCCTTTCTTATGTCTTAGTAATCCATTTTAATAACATACCACAATTTGGTCAGTCCATCCACAATTGATAGTTATTCTAATTCTTTGCCACAATGTACAGAGGTGCTATAAATATTTTTGTATAAGTAGGTCCTTCCCTCCTATCTTTGATCTCTTTGGGATGCAGACCTAGTAGTGGTATTGCTGGTTCAAAGAGTATGCATAGTCTTATGGTCCTTTGTGTATGTTCTCTGGAATGGTTGTATTATTTCGTAGTTCCAACAGACTATTAGTTCCCCAATTTTCTTATATCCTATCATTTTACTTTTTCTGTCATATTGATAGTATCTCAGAGTTGTTTTAATTGCATTATATCTAATCAGTAGTGATTTTGAGCATTTCCTCATATGACTATACATAGTTTTAATTTATTCATCTGAAAACTGCCTGTTTATATCCTTTGACCACTTATCAGATGGAGAATGCTTTATATTCTTATAAACTTGAGTCAGTTTTCTATATGTTTAAGAAATGAGAGAATTTTGGTATGAAATTTTTTCTCCTGTTTTTTCGTTTCCCTTTTAATCTTGATTGCATTGGTTTTGTTTGTACAAATCCTTTTTAAAAATTTACTGTAATCAAAATTATCCATTTCAATTCTTGCAGTGTTCTCTGTCTTGTTTGGTCATAATTCTTCTCTTATCTTACAGTTAAACTATTCTGTGTTCCCCTAAATTGTTTATGGTATCCCCCATTAATAGTTCATGAATCTATTTTGACTTTATTTTGGTATATAGTGTGAGATGTTGGGGTATGTCTAGTTTCTTCCATACTGTTTTCTTTTCAGTTTTTGTCAAATAGTGAGTTCTTCTCTCCAAAGCTTGAATCTTTGGGTTTAGTAAATACTAGATTACTATGGATATTTACTACCCTATGTTGATTATGTAAGCTATTCCATTGATCCACTATTATATTTCTTAGCCAGTGCCAGATTGTTTTGGTAATTACTGCTTTATAATACATTTTGAGATCTGGTATGTCTGAGTTTCTTTCCTTCAAATTTTTGTTCATTAATTCTCTTGATATTCTTGACTTTTTGTTTTTTTCCAGATGAATTGTTATTCTTTCTAGTTCTAATATCTGAAATAATTTTGGGGTCATTTGATTGGTGTAGCACTAAATAATAAAATTAATTTAGATAGAAGTATAACTTTTATTATGTTAACTTTGCCTACCCATGAGCAATTAATGTTTTTCTGATAGTTTAGGTCTGACTTTATTTGTGTGAAAAGTGTTTCATAATTATGTTCATGTAGTTGTTTGGTTTGTTTTGGTAGGTAGACTCTCAGGTATTTTATGTTGTCTCTCTATCATGTGCTGTTGGATTTTGTTGGTATTCATTAGAAATCCTGATGATTTATATGGGTTTATTTTATATTCTACAACTTTGCTAAAGTGACTAATTCTTTCAGTTTGTTTTTTGGTTGATTCTTAGTTTTCTACATATACTATTGTATCATCCACAAAAAGTGATAACTTTGTTTCCTTATTGCTTATTGTAATTCTTTCAATTTTTAAAATTATTACTCTAGCTAGAATTTCTAGTACAATATTAGATAGTAGTGGTAATAATGGACATTCATGCTTCACTCCTACTCTTATTGGGAAGGGTTCTATCTTATCCCTATTGTATATAATGCTTTCCAATAGTTTTATTTTATTTTATTTTTAAGATTTAAATATTTTATTTTTTTAAGAAAAACTTTCCATGGTTATATGATTCATGTTTTTATTTTCCCCTTCACCCCCTCCACCTTCCCCATATCCAACGCAGATTTCCACTGGTTTTAAGATGTGTCATCAATCAAGACTTATTTACATATAATTGATAGTTGCCTTGGTGTGGTCCTTTTGAGTCTACATCCCCCACCATGTCCGCATCAACCCATGTGTTCAAATGGTTGTTTTTCTTCTGTGTTTCCTCTCCTGCAGTTCTTCCTCTGAATGTGGGTAGTGTTCTTTTCCAAAAATCCCTCAGAATTGTCCTGGGTCATTGCATTGCTGCTAGTACAGAAGTCTATTACATTTGATTTTACCACAGTGTATCAGTCTCTGTATACAATGTTCTTCTGGCTCTGCTCCTTTCACTCTGTATCAATTCCTGTAGGTCTTTCCAGTTCACATGGAATTCCTCCAGTTTATTATTCCTTTGAGTACAAATAGTATTCCATCACCAGCATATACCACAATTTGTTCAGCCATTCCCCAATTGAAGGACATACCCTCGTTTTCCAGTTTTTGCCACCACAAAAAGTGTGGCTATGAATATTTTTGTAGAAGTCTGTTTATCTATGATCTCTTTGGGATACAAACCCAGCAATGGTATGGCTGGATCAAAGGGCAGGCAGTCTTTTAGCACTCTTTGGGCATAGTTCCAAATTGCCATCCAGAATGGTTGGATCAGTTCACAAATCCATGAGCAATGCATTAATGTCCCAATATTGCCACATCCCCTCCAGCATTCATTACTCTCCCCTTCTATCATTTTTGCCAGTCTGCTAGGTGTGAGGTGATACCTCAGAGTTGTTTTGATTTGCATTTCTCTAATTATTAGAGATTTAGAACACTTTCTCATGTGCTTATTGATACTTTTGATTTCTTTACCTGAAAATTGCTTATTCATGTCTCTTGCCCATTTATCAATTGGGGAATGGCTTGATTTTTTATACAATTGGTTTAACTCCTTGTATATTTGAGTAATTAAACCCCTGTCAGAGTTTTTTGTTATAAAGATTTTTCTCAATTTGTTGTTTCCCTTCTGATTTTGGGTACATTGTTTTTGTTTATACAAAAGTTTTTTAGTTTGATATAATCAAAATAATTTATTTTACATTTTATAATTTTCTCTAACCCTTACTTGGTTTTAAAATCTTTCCTTTCCCATAGATCTGACAAGTAAACTATTCTATGTTCACTTAACTTATTTATAGTTTCCCTCTTTATATTCAAGTCTTTCACCCATTCGGAATTTATGTTGGTGTAGGCTGTGAGATGTTGATCTAAACCTAATCTCTCCCATATTGTTTTCCAATTTCCCAGCAGTTTTTGTCAAATAGTGGATTCATGTCCCAAAAGTTGGGCTCTTTAGGTTTATCGTACACTGTCTTGCTGACGTCACTTACCCCAAGTCTATTCCACTAATCCTCCCTTCTGTCTCTTATTCAGTACCATATCATTTTGATGATTGCTGCTTTATAGTTTAGCTTATTATCTGGTACTGCTAGGCCACCTTCCTTCATGCTTTTTTTTTATTATTTCCCTTGATATTCTTGATATTTTGTTCTTCTAAACGAACTTTGTTATAGTTTTTCTAATTCAGTAAAAAAGTTTTTTGGTAGTTTGATAGGTATGGCACTAAATAGGTAAATTAATTTGGGTAGGATGGTCATTTTTATTATGTTAGCTCATCCTACCCATGAGCACTCAAAGTTTTTCCAATTGTTTAGATATAGTTTTAATTTTTTGGAAAGTGTTTTGTAGTTGTTTTCGTATAATTCCTGTGTTTGTTTTGGTAGATAGATTCCTAAGTATTTTATATTGTCTAGGTTGATTTTAAATGGTGTTTCTCTTTCCACCTCTTGCTGCTGGGATGTGTTGGAAATATATAGAAAAGCTGATGATTTATGTGCATTTATTTTGTATCCTACAGCTTTGCTAAAGTTGTTGATTATTTCTACAAGCTTCTTAGTTGATTCTCTAGGACTTTTTAAAGTAGACCATCATATCATCTGCAAAGAGTGATAGCTTTGTCTCCTTGTTGCCTATTTTAATACCTTCAGTTTCTTTTGTTTCTCTAATTGCTACTGCTAGTGTTTCCAGTACAATGTTAAATAATAGAGGTGATAATGGGTATCCTTGTTTCATGCTTGATCTTATTGGGAAGGCTTCTAATTTATCCCCATTGCATATGATGCTTGTTGATGGTTTTAGATAGATACTGTCTATTATTTTTAGGAAAGGTCCTTTATTCTATACTTTCTAGTATTTTCAAAAGAATGGATGTTGTATTTTGTCAAAGGCTTTTTCAGCATCTATTGAGATAATCATGTGGTTTTTTGTTGGTTTGCTTATTTATATGGCCAATTATGTGAATGGTTTTCCTTATGTTGAACCATCCTTGCATGCCTGGTATAAATCCCAGCTGGTATAAATCCCATCTGATTATAATGAATAACCCTCGTGATCACTTGCTGGAGTCTTTCTGCTAGTTTATTTTTTTGCTATTCTATTTAAGATTTTTGCATCTATGTTCATTAAGAAGATTGATCTATAATTTTCTTTCTTTTTTTTCCATCTGCCTGGCTTTGGGATCAGTACCATATTTGTATCATAAAAGGAGTTTGGAAGAACTCCTTTGCTTATTATGTCAAATAGTTTGCATAGTGTTGGAGTTAGTTGTTCTTTGAAGGTTTGATAGAATTCACTTGTGAATCCATATGGTACTGGGGATTTTTTCTTAGGGAGTTCTTTGATGGTTTGTTCAATTTCTTTTTCTGATATAGGATTATTTAAGTATTCTATTTCTTCTACTGTTAGTCTAGGCAATTTATATTTTTGTAAATATTCATCCATATCTCCTAGATTGCTATATTTATTTCCATATAATTGGGCAAAGTAGTTTTTAATGATTTCCTTGATTTCCTCTTCATTAGTGGTGAGGTCTCCCTTTTGATTTTTGATCCTGATGATTTGGTTTTCTTCTTTCCTTTTTTAAATTAGATTGACCAGTACTTTGTCAATTTTTTGTTTTTTCAAAGCATGAGCTTCTTGTCTTATTTATTAATTCAATAGTTCTTTTACTTTCAATTTTATTGATTTCTCCTTTATTTTTTATAATCTCTAATTTTTTCTTTAGCTGGGGGTTTTTAATTTGTTTCCTTTCTAGTTTTTTAATTTTCATGCTCAGTTCATTGATCTTTGCCCTCTCTAATTTTTTAATACATGCACTCAAGGATATAAATTTCCCCCTGAGTTCTCCCTTAGCTGCATCCAACAGAGTTTGGTAGGATGTCTCATCTTTGTTATTCTCTTTAATGAAATTATTGTTTCTATGATTCCTTCTTTAACTAACTGGTTTTGGAGTATCATATTATTTAATTTCCAATTAGTTTGTGATTTGCCTGTCCATGTGTCCTTACTAATTATTAATTTTATTGCATTATGATCTGAGAAGGTTACATTTATTATTTCTGATCTTTTGCATTTGTTTACAATGTTTCTATGCCCTATTACGTGGACAATATTTGTGAATGCATCATGTGCAGCTGAAAAGAAGGTGTATTCCTTTTTGTCCGCATTTATTTTTCTTCACATATCTATTAAATCTAATTTTCTAGGATTTCATTCACCTCTCTTATTTCTTTCTCATTTATTTTTTGGTTTGATTTTTCTAGATCTGAAAGAGGAATATGTAGGTCTTCCACTAGTATGGTTTTACTATCTATTTCCTTATTGAGCTCTGCCAGTTTCACCTTTAGGTATTTGGATACTATACCATTTGGTGCATACATGTTGAGTACTGTTATTTCCTCATTGTCTATACTGCCTGTTTTCAAGATGTAATTTATTTCCCTGTCTCTTTTAATCAGATCTGTTTTGACTTTGGGTTTGTTGGAAATCATGATCTCCACTCCTGCCTTCTTTTTCTCAGTTGAAGCCCAAAATATTTTGCTCCAGTTCTTGACCTTATACCTGTGTATGTCCATCCGCCTCATATCTGCTTCTTGTAGAGAACGTATGGTAGGATTTTGCTTTCTAATCCACTCTATTTGCTTCTGTCTTATGGGCGAGTTCATCCCATTCACATTCAGAGTTATAATTATTAGTTGTGTATTCCCCAAAATTTTGGTATCCTCTCCTAGTTCTATCCCTTCTTATGCAATTTCCTTTTAAATCAGTGGTTTGTTTTAAACTAGGCCCCCTTGTCCCCTCTCTTGACTTACTTCCCTTTCTACCCCCTCCCTTATTATTCCCATCTTTTTATTTTTAAAAGCCTAATGAGTTCCTTCCCCCCTCTCCTCCCTTCCCTTTTTTTACCTCCCCACTCCCCTGCTCCCCTTGGTTAATCCCTTTTGACTTTCTCAGTAGTGTTAAATAGAATGCTATATCCCAATGGATATAACTACTCTTCCCTCTCAGAGTTAATTCCACTGAGAGTAAGGTTTAAATATTACCTCTTAATGCTCTCTTCCTCTCCTTTTTATAATAGTATTCATCTCCTCCCCTTCACATGCTCTCTTTGTCTGTTTTAGACTATCCTATTTTTCTTATTCATTCAAGTTTCTCTTGGTGCCATCTACTATTCACCCCCCTATTGCCCTCTCTCCCACTTATATCATATTAGACCATTTAGTACTCCAACTTCTCCCTATGAGTAATTCTTCTAGTTACTATAGTAGTGAATACAGTTTTTGAAAATTACACGTAACATTTCTCCATATAGGAATACAAATAATTTGATCTTATTGAAGCCCTTAAAAGGGGCAAATTTAAAAATAAGAGTTTTATTTCTTTCCCCTCTGTTTCTTATTTACCTTTTCATCTTTCTCTTGGCCTTTGTGTTTGGATATCAAACTTTCCATTTAGTCCTGGTCTTTTTTGTGCAAATACTTGGAAATCTTCTATCTTGTTGAATGCCTATACTTTCTGCTGGAAGTATATAGTCAGTTTTGATGAGAAGGTGATCCTTGGTTGTAGACCCAGTTCTCTTGCCTTTCTGAATATCATATTCCATGCCTTGTGGTCTTTTAGTGTGGAGGCTGCCAGATCTTATGTGATCTTGATTGGTGCTCCTTGATATCTGAATTGTCTCTTTCTGGCTTCTTGTAAAATTTTTTTTCTTTTACTTGGAAGCTCTTGAATTTGGCTATTATATTCCTGGGGTTGCCTTTTTTAGGGTTTAGTGTAGTTTTAGTTAGTAGTGTTAGTTCAGGTTTAGTGCAGAGGGTGATCTATGGATCCTTTCAATGTCTATATTGCCCTCTTGTTGTAGAACTTCAGGGCTGTTTTTTTTGGATAATTTCTTGTAGTATGGAGTCCAAATTTCTATTAATTTCTGCTTTTTCAGGTAGACAATGATTCTCAAATTGTCTCTTCTAGACCTGTTTTCTTGATCTGTCAATTTCTCAGTGAGATATTTAATTTTTCCTTCTATTTTATCAGTCTTTTGACTTTGCTTTATTTGTTCTTGCTGTCTTGAGAGATCATTGGCTTCTAGTTGCTCAATTGAGGTCTTTAGAGACTGGTTTTCTGCTATAATCTAATGATTTCCCTTTTTGGTTTGGTCTATCCTGTTTTCCAGCTGTTTAATTTTGGTCTCCAATTTGCTTATCATTTAATTTGATTTTTGAGCATCTTTCTCCAATTGGGAGTTTCTTTCTTTTAACTTGTTAATTTCCTTTTGAGCTATTCCCCACTTCTCTCGCCAAATCTCTTCCATCTTTCTCATGATGTCAGATTTGAACTCTTTAAGAGCTTATGACCAATTTCGAATTTTTTAGGAGGGTTTGGATGTGATTACTTGTTTGTTCTCCTCTACCGTTTGCTCTGTTGTCTGGATTTTTTCTGTGTAAAAGTTCTTGAGTGTTAAAGATTTCTTCTTGATCTTTCTCCTTTGAAGTTCTTGTGACTGGCTTGCCATTATAATTATTTCTTTCTCAATCAGAAGTCTGGGTGAGACAGACAGGCTCTCTGCCCATCCTATCGAGCTATGGAGCAGCTTTGTTCTGAGTCACAGCACCATGTGCTCTCTCAGCTTTATCTTCACGCCCAGGGTCTATCTGTGCTCTTTAGGCTCCTGAGGTCTCAGTTCTAGTTGTTTTCAGGGTCAAGCCACCTGCTGGTCCCCTTGCTTGCTCTTCTGCCCGAAGCTCCTTTAACAGTCTCAGGGAGCTGCTTCCACAGTCATGCACACCCATCTGCACTGGGTCCCTACCCAAGGTCCACGTCTGAGCTCAAATTCCACGCCTAAGTCAGTAATGGGCAAACTACGGCCCACAGGCTAGATGCAGCCTCCTGAAATGTTCTATCTGGCCACGGGAAATTATTCCTAATCTGATGAATACATTGAGTAGGATACAATACAATGAAACCTCGAAAGAGTTGCCTTAGAAATAGACTGACAGATGAGCATTTGTCCCCCTCTTTAAAAAATTTGCCTATCACTGCACTAGGTAGTTCTAAGTTTTTGGAATGACTAGAATGATCCAGGGTTGTGGAAATGAAGCCAAATGATGCTCATGTAATATACGTGTATACATACATGCACATGCAATTAGACAGTGTCCATAAGTGAACTTAATGAACTAACACTGGCACATAGCTTAGTAGAACAGGTATGTTTTAGTTCTTCCTTAAAGCTCAATTATATATATGCCCTGAGTGTCAAATGTTATTTTGAATTTAGGAATTTATTTGAGCTCTTAGACAAAGGTGGAACTTATACCTTTGGCAGTGATGTGCTCTGTATCTGAATTACTAGACTTCTTTGCCTATGAACTTTTTAGCATTCCAGCAGATTTTTTTTCTCCAGTATTTACTTAGTGGGTATTTGTAGTACTAAAATTCCAAATGCCCCCAGTGAATTTCTTGCTTTAGCAATGCCTCTTTGCCTGTTAACCACTCTTTGTGGCTAAAATTTCTCCTAAAATCCTAGTCCACTGACTCTCTGTCATAGAATTGCATTGCTCTGGCTCCTTAAAAGACATTTTTAGGGGGCAGCTAAGTGGCTCAGTGGATTGAGAGCCAGTCTCAGAGATTGGAGGTCCTGGGTTCAAATTGGACCTCAGATATTTCGTAACTGTGTGACTCTGGGCAAGTCATTTAACACCCATTGCCTAGCCCTTACCAGTCTTCTTAATTGGAACCAATAAACAGTATTGATTCCAAAATGGAAGGTTAGAGTTAAAAAAATGATATTTTAGTGGAATTTAAGCTTTGAAGCATGGACCTGATGATAAACTGCTTTAGTTTGAAGACCATCCTGATAGTTTGCAGAGTTACCTGCAATTGGCTATTATGTGATCAGAGGATTGGCTATTATGTGATGCTTTATTTTTGGCTTCAGAAACTCTGAAATGATTCAGAGTTGTACAAGATTTTATCCATAATGATGAAACCACAGATCTTTGAAATATTGAAAAATTATCGGTAAAACATCTTAGTAAGCAATTCAAATAAAAAAATGTAGTAAGCAATACACAATGGGCTTTTGTAATCTATTCTATCTGTTTAATTTTGACTCAGTATTTGAAGATCTACCTAGTTTTAAGATATTTTATTTCTGTTACAAACTAAATTAAGCCCTGGTCCTTAGTTTCTCTAGAGTATGTGATCCTGGAAAGGGGGTTGGTGGGAGGGTTTCCCTTCACACATTTGAATATTACTATGGTCAAAGAAAGGATTCAGGAAATTGAGCTTAACCTGAGAAATTACATACATATATATATATATGTATGTACATATACATACATTATATATATATATCTACCAACACTATTCACCTTTTCACCTTATTCTTCATTTAATCTCCTCAGTTCAAAATAATAATGATGCCCCCTACCCCATTCCCACACGTGCACGCGCATGCATGCACACACGCACACACACACACACAAACACACGTTTTGCAAACTTGGAGCACAAGCTGTTTTTTCATAGAATCTCAGAGGGTAGATTTGGAAGAGCCCTTTCCCCATCTCTAGTTCTGCAACCATTAACCAAACCA
This sequence comes from Gracilinanus agilis, assembly GCF_016433145.1. NCBI lineage: Eukaryota > Metazoa > Chordata > Mammalia > Didelphimorphia > Didelphidae > Gracilinanus > Gracilinanus agilis. The sequence continues at coordinate 113,420,168 of NC_058130.1, read as the reverse complement.
CGATAACATTAACTTTGTTGTTGTTTTTAGATGGGATTTATCAATCTTCTCCCCAGTAGACCCATTCGCCATCCTTGTAATTTTCCCAACTCAAGTACTCCTCAATGGCTACCTTGTCCACTTCATGTATTGATTCCCCCATTAAAATACAAATGCTTTGAAAACAGGGACTATCTTTGCTTTTGTATTTTTAGCCTGAGCTTATTACAATTCTTGACACCTAGTGATTAATAAATATTCATTCCTTCATTTATCTAGTTCAGCCTTTACCTGGACAAGAAACCTTCCTATTCGTTTGCTAAATTATCCTCCTCATAACACTCCCTATAATTGGCTATATGAGAAACTTTTGTTCGATGATTATTTATTATGTAAAGCTGTCCCCAAGTCTGATCATTTGAAAAATTATTTTTGAAAAGCACACAAAACAACTATGGACACTCTACATAGATTTGTGAATTATTTTAATTCTTTATGGTGTTGTGATAGAAATTCGTTAGCCATTCAACAAGCATTTATTAAGCACTTGTTATGTGCCAATCTCTGTGAATTTAAAAAAAGGCATAGACAGACTATGATGTCTAAAAGGTCATATTTTAGTAGAGAAAACACTACATACATATGAGGTAATATATAAAGTGAAAAAGTAATAATTATGAAAGAGAAAATATACTTTGCAAGAAGGAGCATAGCTTTGAAAACACTGAATAAGGTATCAGCAACTACATATGCAATTAAAATATTACTATCAAATAGTACCAACACAAGATATATTTATAAAATGTTAAAGCTTAATGGAGCAGCTAGTTGGCACAGTGGATAGAGCACCAGATCTGGAGTCAGGAAGGCTGATCTTCTTAAGTTCAAATCTATCCTCAGACACTTACTGGCTGTGTAATCCTGGGCATGCCACTTAACTCTGCCTCAGTTTCCTCATATATCAAATGAGGTGGAGAAGTAAATGACAAACCACTCTAGTATTTTGCCAAGATAACCCCAAAAAGGGTCACAAAGAACTGGGCATGACAGAAAAACATCTGAATAACTACAAAATTCAGTAGTGAAAAAGTAGCCCATCTTATATAGTTCTTCTAAAGCTCTCATATAAGATAGTATTGTGAAAAAAATTCCTTCTTCATTGAAAAACAACATTGAAAAACCAAAGAGGAAGGCATAACTAAACAGGATATTTATAGGTTTACCTTGGTTTCCATTCTTCTTTCATTCTTAAATTAATTGTCCTGTACAAACTTTCTTACTAGTCAGACGTCTAGGTATTTCTTACTCATATCTAGATTGTATTCCAAAAAGATTTCCTTTTTGTATGTGAAGATTATAACTAGTTATATAAAGATTTTATTAATGTATTTTTCCACATTTGTGGAAAATATGTTTTTCTCCTCTTTGTATCTATGTTAAATCAGCAGTCCAATTTTGAAAGTGAACAGAAGGTAGTTGTTACTTTGGGTCCTTGACTTTGTTGTAATTGTATGGCTTCTCTCTAATTCTTCCTCTAGTAAGGAGATTAAAAAAACAGCAACATTTGATTTGTACTTAAGAATCTCCTTACTTTATGTCATAGATTGTCTAGCCATAAAATTGAAAAAAGTTCATCATTGTATAATGTTTGTTTAAGAAAGCATTAGATGATATTTAAATCTTTAGCTAAAAGATTTTTAACAATGATGTCCTATATTGCTTATTGGTAGTGTTTCATAAAATATAGTGATTCCTATATAAATTACATATTGGTTTAACAGGCCATTGTGATTAAAGAAGTAGCACATCATTGTGGTTAGAAAGCCTGTCTCAAATTCAGAAAGACTCGGGTGTATTTCCCACTTCGGACATAGTAGATGTGCGATGCTAGGTAAGTCATCTGTATTTTCAGTGTAATAGTCAATTCTCTAAGTGTAAGTTAAAGAGATAGTGCCCTGCATTGATATGGGGAGTTTCCTTGCCTTCAAGAACCCTTATGTTAATGAAATCTTTATTTCTTCCGATTTAATTCATACTCCATAAATGCCAGTGTGAAGTGAGTTATTATTCCAGTTTGTATGAATGTGGACATGGGAATGCCAGTTAAAGTTGGTCAATTTTCTTAAAGACATATAGCAAATGAATAGTAGAGTGGGGACAAATAAATGTTTCCTGAGGTCCTGTCTTTTCTGTAATGTTCTGGATTGTATTTGCATATTTTTATCGTCATCTAGAGCTACAATAAAATTATCTTCCCACTTATGCATGATGCTATACTAGGAGCCATAAAAAGCAAACTTTGCAGAATAAGATTGACTTATATGCTAACTATAGTAGGAACTATAGTTAAGTATAATAAAGAAGTCTAAATAAATAGCAAACTCTACATGAAAGAGGTAATGATTGCAAAATTTATTAGCTATCATAAATAATTCAAAAAAAGATTTTTTTGGCTACTGATGTTATTATATATATAAAAAAACAACTAGTTGTTTGGATAGTGAAAGTATTTTTGAGTTTCTGTAATCCAGTGGTCATTGCTACTGAGAATATTGGCAGCTCTTGGCTTCAGCAGCAATATATATCAAATATAAGTCAAGTGCAAGTATGTCTACAAGTAAGGAGGCAAGAAATAAATATATATTTGCATTGGATACAAGGGAATGCAATTGTGGAGGCTCCACATCCAATAACTTCAGTACTGGTGATAATGACATAGATGTTGTTGGGGAGTTTTTTCTGAGAGTAAAGATACTTTAGGCAAGAAAAGTCAGTTGATGAGATCCCTTCTTCTATATGATTTCTGATGGAATACAATGTCAAATGGGTAGGTAGATATAAAATGTTATTAAAATACAGATGTGAGAATTATCTTTCAAGATGACCTCATACTTAAAACTAGTTGTGGTTAGTGACAGTTATTAGCAAACAATATTTACTTTATTTGCCTTTTTTGTTTAATTCTTCAGTTATTTCCAACTTTTTATGATCCTATGGACCATAGCTATCCAGGGGATTTTCTTGGTAAGGATACTGGAGTGAGTTCCATTTTCTTCTCTAGTGGATGGATTGGATCCTCTTGTTAGGAAATCACAGGTTAAGTACTTGCTCAGCATCTCACTGCTAGGAAGTGTCTGAGGCTGAATTTGAACTCAGGTCTTCCTGACTCTAGGCCCCAAACCCTATCTACTAAGTGACTTAGCTGTCTCCTGTTATTTATTTTTATATCAGTAAATTAAATAAAACAAGTTATCAAATGCAAAAATGATAAAGTTAAGAAATTAGTCAAGAAAGTGCCATTTCGAGTCTTTGAATCCTGATAGAAAGAGTTTGGAAGGTACCAATTTCATGTCATGATCATCAGATGAATTCTGTGTATTACAGAAGATTGTTGTGTGCTTTGTTAAAAAGAGATTTGATTTGACACTATTTCAGAATTTATTTACAGGACTATAGATACATTTAGTATATATCTTTTATAATATAATGACTTTTAATTTGTAATGTTTTCTTCCTTTCCAATATTAAAATAGGCTAAGAAGCATCAGGCCTGTCTAACGGAGATGAATGAAAACAATGTGAAAGAGTTGGAGTTGCTCTTAGACAGCTTTGCTGTGTCTGGCCAGCGGACATCAGGTTAGTTGAAGGTATGAAATGACAGATGCATCTGTCAATGTTCCAAAGTCACTACATTGTGGGAATTCTGCAGATGCCTCTTGCAGTCCCTCTTCTCAACATGCTTTGATTTGATGACATGATAAGAGCAGTTCTCACAGCAGTCAGTTGGCCTAGCTGGCTGAGAAAGGGTGACGGAATGTGGACCTGCTGTTGTCAGCCCAGAACTTGATTTACAAGTGCTGGGGTGTATATGATTGGACAGAAAAGGGCTCGCTTGCTGTGCTCTGAATCCAACTGAGAAAAAAGTCCTTACAGTATACCTGCAAGGGGAACAGATGTTTTGATTGAACTGAGCCAAATTCTGAGGCAACCTTCAACAACTTAAAGGTCACATATTCATAAAGGTTATGTAGGACACAGGATTTAGCACTACACGTTCTATACTTTTGTGTTCTAGTCAATTATCAAATGTATTTTCTGTATTTGTATTCACCTATTGTCCAGGTAAGTATTCTTGAGTGAACTTATAGCTGTATTAATTCATTTTAATAGTTATAGAAATATAAAAATCTTATCAAATAGAGATGTCACAAGAAAATGTCAAAATCAATATAATTATTTTATCAAATAAGTGGTAGGCTTATAATAACACCACAACTTCTACTTTTTCATATCTTCTCTGAAGAATTGTAAATTATATAATAACTTAATGTTACAATTTTAAATTATCCATCTTAATTTCTTCTTTTATTCTGGAAACCCAACATTATTTTATGCAAACTATAATTCATTTGTATTTCTTGACAAATTAAATATAGTTAAAATCATGTATACTTGAAAAAATTGCTGAATGGATTCATTACTCTCTAAAGAATGTATGTAGTATTTAAACAGCAAACAAGTTTATTTAAGCAGTTTGAGAATTTAAAACTTTGTTGTCCATGTTTAAGAACTGGAGTAGTTCTGGTGTTAGATCACTTAGTTTGTTTGGCCTTTATTTGGCTCTGCCAACTTCTTAGATGATGGCCCTATGGTATATTTAATCTTTTGATCTTTTGTCTTGCTGAGTTTCTTTACTTTTACATTTTATATTGTGATTTAACTGAATTACTAGATACATTTTACTTAGATTCAGATTTTTAATAGATGCCAGTGATTAAGATATTGTGCGAAAAACAAAGAATAATGCAAATGATGTAATAAAGATGGCTGGTTTCAAGAGAAAGTTAATCTTTTAAACATACATACTATAATTTCTTTATAGAAATTGTAGCCTATAATTATAGCAGTTGCAGTTTTTTAATTGATATGCCATTGTAATGCAGTAATGATATGTCTTTAGAAATTGTTATAATGATGTTTTAGCATATCTTCTGACTCATTAATTTTATATATATATATATATATAGTATTTTAAATATGCCTTTATAGTTGATTTTGAAATGCCAAGAATCATATAGCATATAGTTTTTTACTCTTAAGATTAATTGATTAAAAAGAATGTTATGAATTGTCATTAATAAACCTGAAGGATGAGGGCTATACTCTATTAAATAAAGAGGCCGTCCCTTTCTCCTTTTAGTGCTATTTTTTTCTAAAGTCCCTAGTTGTCATTATAGTTTATTATATAAACTTTTCCATTTTGATACAGAAAAGGTTTTAGTACACAATGAACTCATTTAAAATTATTATTTGTTATTTTGTAAATAGAGTTAGTGATTCAACTAGCTTATTGGTGGTTGTCTTCATTACCTGATCTTTTGAGATTTCTTTAATTCAAAGTAGTTTACTATTAATATTTAGTATTTCTAAAAATTCCATTTTAATATAAAATGTACCAGGTATATGTTTTTCCTGTTATTAAAAAGATTACAAAGAAAAGCATCCTGAAATTTAAAAATGGATAGATCCTTCAACATTAAAATTAAATTTTCCCCACTCCAATTTTCCCCACTGTGCTCTCTCAGAATTTGGAATATTTTGTCAAAGCTAACCCAGAGAATGACTACTGGGTTGTAGAGATTACAAGAAGAGAAAAACATAGTCCTCAATGCCCTTTCTCCTCATGTGAAGAAATCAGGAAGGATTAAGAGGATTTTTGAGGTGGCAAAGGAGGATTACCTGGGTCCAGTTTAGAAGAACTTGGCAGGGCAGCTGGGTGACTCTGTGGATAGGGAGCTAGCCCTGGAGTTGGGAGGATCTGAGTTCAAATGTGACTTTAGACATTTCCTAGCAGTGTGACCCTGGCAAATCACTTAACCCCGTAATTGCTTAGTCCTTACCATTATTTTGCATCAATTTTAAGATGGAAGATAAGGGCTTTCTTTAGAAAAAAAAAAGAAGAGGAAGAGGAAGAGGAAAGAGAAGAGTCTAGTTCTAATTCTCCCAGAGAGTTGAATATATTTTTTTTCATTTTTCTTTCTTTTTTTAAATTATTTTTCATTTTTAACATGGTTACATGATTCATGCTCCTACTTTCCCCTTCACCCCCTGCAATCCCCTCACCCATGGCCGATGCACATTTCCACTGGTTTTGTCATGTGTCCTTGATCAAGACCTATTTCCAAATTGTTGGTAGTTGCATTGGTGTGGTAGTTTCGAGTCTACATCCTCAATCATGTCCACCCCAACCCATGCGTTCAAGCAGTTGTTTTTCTCATATGTTTCCTCTCCTGCAGTCCTTCCTCTGAATGTGGGTACCGTTCTTTACCATAAATCCCTCAGAATTGTCCTGGGTCATTGCATTACTGCTGGTACAGAAGTCCATTGCATTCGATTTTCCACAGTATATCCGTCTCTGTGTACAGTGTTCTTCTGGCTCTGCTCCTTTCACTCTGCATCAGTTCCAGGAGGTCTTTCCAGTTCACCTGGAACTTCTCCAGTTTATTATTCCTTTTAGCACAATAGTATTCCATCACCCGCATATACCACAGTTTGTTCAGCCATTCCCCAATTGAAGGACATTACCTCCTTTTCTAGTTTTTTGCCACCACAAAAAGCTCAGATATAAATATTTTTGTACAAGTCTGCTTATTTATGATCTCTTTGGGGTACAAACCCAACAATGATGGTTGGATCAAAGGGCAGGCATTCTTTTATAGCCCTTTGAGCATAGTTCCAAATTACCAGCCAGAATGGTTGGATCAGTTCACAACTCCACCAGCAATGCATTAATGTCCCAATTTTGCCACATCCCCTCCA
>NC_058130.1:113388991-113412970 GCF_016433145.1 Gracilinanus agilis | reverse complement strand
ATATTTTTTAAACCCTTGTACTTCGGTGTATTGTCTCATAGGTGGAAGAATGGTAAGGGTGGGCAATGGGGGTCAAGTGACTTGCCCAGGGTCACACAGCTGGGAAGTGGCTGAGGCCGGGTTTGAACCTAGGACCTCCTGTCTCTAGGCCTGACTCTCACTCCACTGAGCTACCCAGCTGCCCGATGAATATATTTTTTAAGGAGTGTATGCCTCTGGAGTAAGTCAGAGGTGGTTGACCAGTTCCCTGCAGGATGCTTTTGGGGAGGAATCCCAGTGAACCAGATATGCAGTATGGGCTGGCTGCATTTCTCTTCAGCTGTCTAGTTCACTTTCCACATTGTTGCTCACAGTTCAACTCTGTTCTATGATTAAAAAATGAAATTTCTATCTCCATACTTCTGCCTATTGGACTTTTTATGGGAAGTATTTTAAACATATAATGTCCAAAAGCACAAGATTTTTTCCTCTAAAGCCACTATTTCCTGCTGATTGCTTTGATTTCAAGATCTTTTCCAGTCACTTGGCTGGAAACCTAGGAGCCATCACTGGTTCAATACTGCATCTCCACTCTAGTCAGTCACCAGCACTTACTTGTCCATTCTTGCACTCTCTAATCTGGTTCTTCTGTTAGTCTCCATTGCATCACTCCACTTTAGGCTTTTATCTCTCCTGTGGACTTGTTAGTAACTTCTAGTTGTTAGTTGTACCACACTATGGATCTTTTGCTATTGAAGAAGACCAGTGACATCATAAGGAATTGGGTCTTGGACACCTGAGGTGTAGCAGAATAATAGCTGACATTTACATAATTTCTTTAGGTTTTGGAACCTCAGAGTGCTACATATATAAACTATTATTATTCCACTCTACATAGGTTATCCCATAGCCAAATTGGCTTATTTGTTTTATTTTAAAATGTTCTCAACTTTCCTACTTCTTTGCCTTTATTTAGTCTTTTCTACCCCCATTTCCCAAGCTTTTTCTAGGAATCACAGAACTTTTTGACTGCAAATCTTTTTTCTCCTACTTGGGTAGAGGAAACTAGCCCATCTGATTAAGGTACCAGAATTTACTAAATTAAAACCAACAGGAAAGAGGGAATTGTTTTCTTCAGACACAAGCTTCCAACACCTCAAGGAAATGCTAGAAAGATCCTTAATTCTTTATATCTCACCCAATCTCTCATCCATACTTAAAAATTTACTTATTACTAAATTGGCATAATGTGCTTCTCCTTCTGTGCTTTTTTGCATTTTATATGAAGAAACCTGGAGAAAACAGTTCCTGAAAGGAATGAATTTCTTTTAATTACAGAATTTTAGGTACTTTGCTAAAAATAGGACAGGGGTTATTTTGTGCAGTGAACTGTTTCTTTGACTTATAAATAAATGATAACACATAGTATTAGTAGAAGACAAACCCAAGTGTAACAAAAGCTTTTCAGAATGAAGTCGATTAAGTCATTAGGGATGAGTTGAATAAGGTGTGGCCCAGTCCTTCAGCATTTGTAAGTTTTTCATTATATAGAGTTCATATAAGGTCAGAAGGACATTAAAACTTATTGGCTTCACGCAGAGGCAGTTTCCAAATATGGTATGTAAGTTGTTTGAGATGTTTATCAGCAGGTAATTCCAAACATTCCAATAAGGTTTGGACAAGGTTTCTCCCCACAGTAAGTTTCCCCATGATAGCCACCTAGTATGCTTCCCTAGGCTAATAACCTTTGGTACAATCTTTAAGTGAAGTTGATGACATAGAATAAACTATGTGTTATGTCAATATTTATTTGCCATTTATCCTTCCTGTTACATATAGAAATGTACAGAGGTAACTGGAGTCATATACTAGTATGTGCCAGAGGCAGGACAACTCCAGGCATTCTGACGCTGAGGCCTGCTCTCTTAAAGAGATATCATGTTGTGTCTTTTAGGCATATACATTGTAGAACAGGTTATAATACTGATTTACATTAGTAGAGGGATTTTCTTTGTTCAGAATTCCCTATACTAATGAGTTAAAAAACCCAGAAATATTATGTGCTTCATCCTGAAAGGGAAAAATAGGGACATTTAAATTGAACATTAATAAAAAAAACCCTGCTTTTACATTCCTTACATAAAGTTTCAGTTAACATCTTCATCAAATTTCTTTTTATCTTGAATTATTGCAGATATAGCCCCACTAAGATTACCATGACAAATGTTGCTCAGAAAAACATCATTATTTCATTATGACCAAACTCCAGCATATAGTCATTAAGCCTAGATGTGATATTTTTGAATAATCCTTTTTGTAATGTTTATAACATTGGAACTTATGTCTATAGCGTGGAACTGGCTTCCTCACCCCTCTTCCCTACTTCCCATAAACCTGTATAATGTATTGAAATTATAGTAACTCAAATTTATATTGTATTTTGATGATAAAGATAATTTGTTTCATTTCTTCTTATAAAATTTTATTGTTCATTGCAATAATCTGTGATAAAACCAAGCTTCAGAGAGACCAATGACATTGTTCATGGCCATGAAGATGGTAAATGTCAGGAGCAGATTCAAACCCAGTTCTCTCAATTCTGAGACCACTACTCTTTCAACTCTACCTCATTGTCATTCAGAAGCCATGCAAATTTAGTCACAGATGCTTAGAATTGGATGGGTCAAGAATCCCTCCTCTGATATTCTTAACAAGTGACCATCTGGGTTTTACTTGAAGAAGGCCAATTAATTGGCCATTTGATAGCTTACACACACACACACACACACACACACACACACACACACACACACACTCTTGTCTCTGTCTCTCATTCTCATACTGCAGGTATCCATGTATGCGCATACAGATAGAAATATTTGTATATGTGTTTAAGTATACAGTTTACAGAAGTATATTTTTCCTTTCATCTTCACCCAATAATTATATTTAAAAAACCTTCTAGCCATTTCTACATTTGAGAGCCACAGATTTCTCACTGATTATATTTTTGTTATTGTAGCATGTTGTAGGTTAGCATTTTAGTTGGGAAAATCTGGGTTTGAGTTCTGTCTCTGATGTATAATTGGTTTGTTGACCACCAATAGACCCTTTAACCTTCTAGTCCTCCAGTTGACTCTCTAAGACTATAACTTTTGGTAAGTTAAAGGACATTTTAAATTCAATAAAATTTCATCAAGCCTTGCTGTATTGAGTGAGGGCTATGTTTAGAGCTGTAGGCATGCTGACAGAAAACAAAGTAGTAGTGCCTATCCACAACTCCTAAACTGGTTTTGGAGAGAAGTGAAGTATTATGTATGATCTTTGGATGAAGGCACTGTGATAAGCTGAAAGAAGGGTTTATGTGTAATGTAGAAGCTAGTTCAGAACCAGGTATGCTAGCAGCAGTCCATCAAGTGATGATTGAATCCAATTGTGAAAGATTGGGGACTAGGGGAGAGGAAAGGAAGAATGATAGAGTTTCTCTTTCCCTACTCCAAATTGGCCAGATGACAACCTTGTGAATTTCAAAAGGTAGAAAGAACTGGAGTTCCTATTGGTATTAGTGTCAATTCAAACTAGTAACTACGTTCCTGGAAAAACAGTGGATGACTACAAAAGACACAACCGAGGACAAACTAGTGCCCCTGCCCCATTTCTTCCTTCCCCCATTCCAGTATCCTCCCCAAGAAGGCAGGTAACATGTTATAGGTTATACACATTTTACTGTTTGTTATGTTGTGTTATAAAACACATTGCTTCCACTAGAGAAAAATTCATGAAAGAAATAAAGTTAGAAATGGTATGTTTCAATCTTCTTTTGGACACTATTTGTTCCTTCTATGGTGGTGAATATCCTTTTTCTTCATGAGACCTTTGGAATTGTCCTCGATCCTTGCCTTGTTAATAATAGTTCTGACATTCACAGTTGGTTATCATACATCAGTGATGGCGAACCTTTTATTCTTTTTTTTCTTTTTTTTTTTTAAATTTAAATATTTTATTCTTTTGGAAAAATTTTCCATGGTTATATGATTCTTGTTTTTACTTTCCCCTTCACCACCCCCACCCCCCATATCCAAAGTATATTTCCACTGGTTTTAGCATGTGTGATCAATCAAGACTTACTTACATATTATTGATAGTTGCATTGATGTGGTTGTTTTGGGTCTACATCCCCAACCATGTCTGCATCAACCCATGTGTTCAAGCAGTTGTTTTTCTTCTGTTTCCACTCCTGCAGTTCTCTGATTGAAGGACATCCCTTCAGTTTCAAGTTATTTTTCACCACAAAAGAGCTGCTATAACTATTTTAGAACATATAAATTCTTTTCCTTTTTTCTTTGATCACCATAGAAAATAAACTCGATAGCGGTATTATTGGGTCAGAAAGTATAAACAGTTTTATAACTCTTTGAGCATACTTCTAGATTGTTTTCCAAAATGATTGGATCAGTTCATAGGTCCACCAACATGTATTAGTTTCCCTATTTTTCCATGATTCCCTCAGACATTTGCTGTTTTAATCAATCTGATAGCTGTGAGGTATCTCAGAATTGTTTTGATTTGCATTTCTCAAATTTCTCAGTAAGGATTTAGAACATTTTTCATATAGTTATATAGAGCTTTGATTTTTTTATCCAAAACTATTGATATATTTTGACCATTTATCAATTGGGAAATGGCTCATATTCTTATATATTTGACAAAGTTCTTTATATATTTAAATATGAAACCACTATCCAAGAAACTGTCTATAAAATTTCCCCTCAATTTATTGCTTTCCTTTTGACCTTGGCTACATTGGTTTTATTTGTTCAATACCTTTTCAATTATGTTAACATATGCAAAATTATACATCTTATATTTCACAAAGCTTTCTATCTCTTGTTTATTCATAAATTCTTCTATCCATAAATGTGATAGACAATATGTTCTCTGTTCTTTTAATTTGTTTGGAATACCTCCCTTTATACCTAGGCCATGAATCCATTTTGATCTTATCTTGGTAAATGATGTAAGATATTGGTCTATATCTAGTTTTTGACAAACTGCTTTCTAGTTTTCCCAACAATTTTTACCAAATAGTGAATTTTTATTCCAAAAACTTGGAACTTTACCTTTGTCAAACACAATGTTACTATAATCTTTTATGACTTTTGTGTTAATCTATTCTCTTCCACTGATCTACTTACCTACTTTTCTTTTTCTTAGCCATGTTTATATTAAAATATGTGTCTGACCACAGACTTAATGATATTTATTATGATTCATTGATAGACAGGAGAAGGAAAGGAAGATTTGAGAGAGAGACAGAGAGAGAGAAAGAGAGAAACACAGAGAGAAAGACAGAGATATATAGAGAGAGACAGAGGGGCAGAGAGGGAGAGAAAGATAGAATTTGGAAAAGCATTTTCCCTAATCTCACTTTCTATGAACAGACCAACTACTTCCTCTTTCACCATTCCTATACTCGCCTCACTCTGCCCTTGGTACTGGCTTTGCACTGATGTTCAGGCTAACATGCAAGGTTCGCCAGACATGAAGGCAGTCTCTGGGGGATGATGTCACATTTGCAACCTGAGGGGGGGGGGTAAATTTCCTCACACAGCCAATACCAGGTAAATTTGATAATTACTACGTTATAATACATTTGAAATCTGGTACTGCTAAACCTCCTTCCTTAATTTCAATTATTTCCTTTGATATTCTTGACCTTTTGTTTTTCCAAATGAATTTTATTATTTTTCTAGTTCAATAAAATAAATTTTTGGTAATTTAATTGGATTGGCATTGAATAAGTAGATTAGGTAGAATTTTCATTTCAATTATATTGACTACCTATGAACAGTTAATATTTCTCTAGTTATATAAGTAACTATTTGCATAAAAAAGTTTTATAATTGTGTTCATATGGTTTCTTTATCTGTTTTGAATAATCTATCTATGATAAATTTAAATGAGTTTTCTATTGTTATTTTTTTGTATGACATTGTTATCAATATGTGGAAATGTTGGTAATTTATATGGCCATTAAAAAAAACAACCTATTATTGTATTGGTTCCTAAGTAGAAGAGTGGTAAGGGCTAGGCAGTGGAGGTTAAGTGACTTACCCAGGGTCACATAGCTAGGAAGTGTCCGAGACCAGATTTGAACCTAGGACCTTTTGTATCTACTACTTTGATGAAATTACTGATAGTTTAAATTTTTTCTAGAATATCTAAATAAACAAATTTTAGAAAAAAAGAATTAAATAGATTATAAAGGAACTTCATAAGGAAAAAACATCAGGATTAGATAGATTTACAAATAAATTTTACCAAACATGTAAAGATCATCGAACTCCAATATTAAATTATTTAGAACAATTGGTAAAAAAAAATCTTACCAAGCACCTTTTATGAAACAAATATAATTCATATAATATAAATCAGGAAGAGTAAGAACATAAAAAGAAAATTATAGGCCACTTTCATTAATGAATATAGATGCAAAAAATCTAAACAAAATATTTGTCAGGAGATTTTAGTACTATGTCACAAAGATTATATATTATGATGTAAGAAATAAAATGTATATAAAAATATAGCTTTAGAATATTATGGGTTTTAAATATTTATTATTAGCCATTAGAAAATGAAGCCATGTGCCATTTGGCTTTGTCAGTTTAAAAAGCATGCTGTTACGTGCTGCCACCATGCTGCTGAATTGGAAGCAAAAGAGAGTGAGCAAGTCCAGCCACTCAGTTTTATCCTCTTGTCTATGTCATCATGTAACTGTCTATGTCATCATGTAACAACAGGAAGCCAGTGGGCTCATGGGAAATGTAGTTCAAGGACCCCAAAATTTCCAATAACACAATGACCAAATAAGATTTATACCAGGTATGCAGGGATGGTGTAACATAAGTAAAACTATTTTTTTAAATCCTTACCTTCTATCTTAGAATCAATACTGTGTATTGGTTCCAAGACAGAAGAGAGGTAAGGGCTAGGCAATGGGGGTTAAGTGACTTGCCCAGGGTCACACAGCTAGGAAGTCTCTGAAGCCATATTTGAACCCAGGACCTCCCATCTCTAGGCCTGACTCTCAATCCACTGAGCTACCCAGCTGCCCCCAGGGAAAACTATTAACACAATTAAATGCATCAACAAAAAAATGTAACAAAAATCTTATGATTATATCAGTAGATGCAGAAAAAGCTTTTGAAAAAATACAACTCTCATTCCCATTTAGAATACTGGATTTTTCCTTTGATTAATATAAGTATATATTAAAAACCATCAGCAAACATTATTTGTAATGGGAATAAATTAGAAACCTTCCCTATTAGATCAGAAGTAAAACAAGGATGCTCATTATCAGCAATATTATTTGATTATCATACTAGAAATGCTAACAATAAGAATAATAAATAAATTCAGTAATAGAAGAAAAAGTTTGTAGGTGTCAGAATGAGCAAAGAGTCAGATGATATGATAACATATATAGAAAATCCTAGAGATTCAACTAAAAACCCTTTCTAAAAGCTAATTCAGTCTGGCTGATAATAGATAAGGAATCTTCCTCTGGGGCCTTATGAGTTGATGCTAGAAAATCTCAGTCACTCAAGGTTATCCATAGACTCTCTAGGAGTAAAGCTGTTGCCCCACTCTATGGACCCAAGGATAATTAGAATGGGGGAAATTGCCCACGAAGGGTTGTTATAAATGCTTAAATTATCATCCATCAACCAAGAAGTTTTTATTAAATGCTTATTTTGTGTCAGACACTGTTCTTTTCACTAGAGATACAAATAAGGCCAAAAAACAAAACAAAAAACCTCTCCAAAACCAAATCTGTTCTCAAGGGGTTCATATTATGAGATAGGAGAAAGATAGAGAATAAGTACCTACAAGATATATACAGAATAGATAGAAGTTGACTTTAGAGGAGGGGGATTTAATAGGTGGGAGGAGGATCTCTTATAGTGCTATTTAAGTGGTATATATAGTGGCATATATATGATAATATATATTATACAATATAATGCATAAATGTTGATAAGGGAGAGCATTCATGCCATCGGGGACACAGTCTCAATGAAAGGGCGGGGAGATGGAAGAAGTGTCATGTATGAAAAAAAAACCACTAAGACCGTATACCTGTTTAGAGTATTTGGAGGGTAATAAATTGAAAGGAGACAGAAATAGAGAGCCAGATTATGAAGAATTTAAAGTAACAAAGTCTTCATATTTGATCTTAGATATAATAGGGAGCCAGTGAGGTTTATTGATTAATAGATAACACAGTATGACTTGTACTTTAGGAAGATCAATTTGTCCATTGTGTGGAAAATGACAAGTCTTACATTAATCTGGAATATATGATGAGTCTCTGTGTAACGTTATGGTGGCTATGTGAGTGGAACCAAAGAGGACATCTATAGATTTTATGAAAGTAGAAGTTTCAAGATTTAGACTTTATTAATTATAGAAAAATAGATTATTAATATACCTCATCAATGAAAACATTTTAAAACTAAACTATTGGCCATACTGCATCATTATTTTGAACTGTATTTGACCATGTAATACTGATTAAAACGATTCAGCTAAAAAATGTAGTTTAAGGGTATAATAAAAGGAAATATACATATTTGTACAATGAGTGTATCCTTTTTTTAAGAGTTTTAATTGAAACATGATGTAGGTCTGTGTAGATAATAGCATTTTGATTGTTTATTTTGGATAGTAACTCAAGAGAATTTAAGGGTTGAAGAATATTTCCAAACATAATAGAAATTTATGTGCACTCGGGCTCAGAAGTGATTTATTAAGTAGATTGAATAGTAAATTATAACTAGCTAGACTGGTCAGAAATGCTAAGAACCAAAAACAGACTTAAATAAAAAGAAAAAGTTTAACCTATATGGAATGTTTACTTAGTTGTATGCAGAAAAACAGGTGCATAGCAAATTATCAGTAACTGAAATATAAGAAAAAACAACATGTGGACTTCATCAAAGCAGAGTAGCTTTCATACTTAAACCTGTTACTTTTTAAACTTTAATTTGACAATTTGTTTAGATGGTATAGCAAAAAAAAGTCTATACAACATATTGATTTAGAGAATAACATTGCTATTCCATGTTCTATATTGTCATGCAGCCTTATGTAATTATAATATTTCTGTTACAGTTTGGTTAGCTTTTGTCTTCCTGTGACTTCAAGGGCTTTATTTTCATCCTCTGTTTTTCTTCAGGCGTCCACAAGGACGAAGATAAAGCTTCCAGCTTCTCTGTTGTCCTTGAGACTTTGAGGCATACCTTGACAGATTACCAGAACAAGCTGGAAGATGCATCTAATGAGGTAATACTTGCACTGTTTGGCTCCACACACATAGCCTTCGGCCTGTGTAGTACATATTCCTTACTTGTTACAAAGGTCAAAAGATTGAGAATGTTGAATTGACAGCTTTGGTGAGAGCAAAAAAGAAATATTTTCTGTCACAGCTTTTTGTTTGAGGTTACCCTAAAGTATTATGTCACAAATTTAATTTTCTTATATCATCTAAAACTTTTGAACTCCTAATTAATTTACTATTTCTTAGCTTCCTCTTCTCAGCTTAGTTTTTTGAAAGGTTGCCAGTGATTTTAGCATATAAAATAATGGATTTAGATTTCATACATTTTTTATATTTGCTAAAGTCACTGGAAATTTAGAAAATAATATCTGTTTTAGTGCATTATTGAATTAGAATTGTGAATTGTTCTATTCTATTTGAACAAAATTTAGGGGAAAAAAGGAGGAAAATCCATATATTACGAGGGAGCAAAGTATAGTTAGATTAAAAAAAATTAAGTATCTGATGTAGCCTGGGAGCTTTTCATTTACCGAAAGAAAAATCTCATGCTTATATTTATCATCTCATTTGTATTGTTTTAATGTGTCAGTTGATAATCTTCTTGGGTATTAAAATATTTTATGGATTTGTTGCTTAAAAATTGAAGAGTTTATTTAGTTACATCTTGTCAAATTAGATCATACAAAGTAATTATATTAGATTTAATTAACTAACAAAACAATGAACAGATTGTTCAAAGCAAGGAGAAGTTACGTAGCATAGATTTGGGGTTTTAAATTAGCATTTACTACATTTGGCTTTTATTAGTTTGGGAGTCAAGAAAGTCAACAAGTCAACAAACATTTATTAGTGCCCACTACATTCTAAGCATTTGCTAGGTGCTGTGGATAGTTGATATAGCCATAAACTTTTAGTTTTAGAAGGCGTCTCTCACCTACCCTTTTTTATAATGATAAATGAAGAAAATAAATTATCTTTTTCATGTCTTTTTTGGTTGCTCAATAGTCCAAAAAAAGTGACCATGGAAATAATCACATTTCTATTAAGAGCAAATATTTCTAGGACTTTCCCAGTGAGATAAGGTAACTAGTATTGTTAGTAGTTTATGAAACTCTTTTGAGGCCCAAATATGGAAGCTGCAAAGTAACCAGGAACATGTTACCCACAGCGAATTGTTATTTGGGAGGATGAATGTCACATGATCCTCAGCACAGTTGAAAAGTCGACTCAGCAGGCTTTGGCTTAGTAATGCGCTTTGTTGTGAAACAGTGCCAGAGACAGCAGTGGGGAGACCAAGGGGGTGGTTGCAAAGAAAGCAAAAAAAGCATCCTGACAGAAAGAAGAATGAACTGTCAAAGAAAATAAATCACAAGCAGTGCAGGACCAACTGATGACCTGCCACAAGCCTTCCCTGTAGGACTGTGTGTGACTGACCCTGAAGTTGTCATATGGAGCCAGAGACCCCTGAATACCTTCATCATGTATAGAAAGAGCAGTCATCTCTGTCCTTATTTTTCCTTATTGTTGCCACTGCTTGTGGCTTTTTGGTCTTGCAAAATTCAGCAACTAAATTATTTACAATAAAAATTCAAAAATATAGATTTATGGCATGTAATAAAATCTTATAAAAAGAATGTCACTGAAATTTTAAAGCTTGAGTACTTTCTTGTTTTCATTTCATAAGTGTATAATAGGATATACATATAAGTATAAATGAAATGAATTACATTTTTGATATTGACTTTCTAAAATTAAAATTTATACTTACATAAAATCTTATATAACCTTTGGTTACATAATAAAATATTTGTTTATTGGCTTTTTATGTTACTATTTGTAAAAATATTTTTAAAAGTTACTTTTATTTCTCTTTTATTAGCTAAACTGCCTGCAAACTGCTTCTGAAAAAACATTTAAGGAACTCGATACTACCAAACAGGAGGTGGAATGTCTAAGCAAATGTCTAAAGGTATAGTTATTTAGGATGCTATCTTTTTCTTTTAGAAATAGAGTTTTTTCTTTTGCTATTACACTTAAAGATAATATATATGTTGAATACATTTGGACTTTAAGATAAAATAAAATCTCATCTTTATGGAAAAGTTTGCATTAGAACAGTGAAAATTGTACCACTAAGAATTTTATTGAATATATTTTATGTATGTTAAATTACTCTTAACTTTTATATATTCTAAATTCATATTGTTCAGCCATAGGGTTAAAAAAGTATTTTGTTATTCTTTATATACATTGTTTTAGAATTCTGTTTTTATTTTTTACTTAGAAAAAAAGCAAATTTAAAATCAAATTAAATTTAGTTTATAAATTTTAATATGCCATGAATTCCAAGAACACTAGAGGGTAAAATGTGAAACATATTGTTATTCTTAAAATAACTTGTCAATAAGTAAGTATGGAAACCTTTAATTTGGAATACATTTTAATAATTTTGGGAAAGAGAAATTGCTTTTTGAGGTCATTTATGGTTAGGAGGGCTGTGAATCATTGATCCAAATAGCTTGGTAAATTGGCTTCTGACATTTAAAACTTTTGAGTTGCTTATCTGGCACTCTATTGTGCCAAGACAAAATTAAACTCTTACAACTCCTAAGAGTGCCCACATTTTATGTAATTTTTATTATATATTAATTCACAGAAATGTATTTTTTAGTTTTAATACACAAAAATCACAAGTTTAGGGGAAGTTGTTGAAGTAGGTTAAATTTCTTATCAAGCATAAAATATTAATAGTGAAAATTGTACTTTTATTAATATGGACTTAATTGAAAAAATTATTAATACATTTTAATATTAATATAAATGTCAAAGCATTTTTTAGTTTTTAAATTTCCAAGTAAAACATTACTTTTAAAACTTATATATCAGCAAAATAATTATCAATTCAGTAAAGAAAAAGTATTCTTGTAGGTTTTTTAACCTATCCCTCAGATTGCTAAGTATAGCATATAGTGTTTATTTTATTATATATATTACAACTAAAGAAATTTTGTTTGGAGATATTGTAATAGGATCTCTGATAGAAAAAGGACTCAAGACACTTTGGGAGTAAAAAGAACAAATAAAATGACAGAGTAATTCTGAATCACTATCATTTATTAGTCAAATCTTTAGGACCTCGGTTAATTTCAATTAAGCTGTCTCTCTGGTTTAAGTCATGTGCTTTCTCTTTCCCATTCCCTGGGGTGGTGGGGTGATGGAAGCTTTCTGTTTTGCTTAGCATATTGAAGTCACCTACTCAAATATTTTGTAAACTAACCAGCTTCTTTTTATTTGGTATCTTTGACAGGAAGCACAAGATAAACTGATTAATAGCAATCAAGAGTTAAATCACCTGCGAACTAAGTATACAGACAGAGAATCTATAATAGGCACTTTAAAAGTGGAACTCCAAAATGTTCTACACTGTTGGGAGAAAGAGAAAATGCGAGTAGCACAATCTGAAAATGAAATCCAGAAGCTTTCCAAGGCTTTCCATAAGGATATTGAGGTATTAATAGAGACAAAAGCACTGTCAGAAAAGGTCTTCATCTAATCTTGTTTTATACATTTACATACATCAAAATGGCTACTTTTGGTCTTCTGTGATTTATTTCCAAAGATGAATTCATGCTATAGATTTTGCATTAAGATTAAGCATATGAAATACTTTGAAATATCCATGAAATTTGACACTCTTTTGCTGTCATACTATTTTATAAGATGTATGTATATACATATTTGTAGGTTACTTTTATTAGTCAATCAATTAATAAGCATTTATTAAGAACCTTTAGTGCAAAGAATTATGCTAAGGTACTGAGAATATGAATATGAATACAAATCAAATACACTTTGAAGTTTACCATGCCAAGTAGATTGTCCTTTAAAAGTTCTTCTTTGGTCTTTTGGTCCCTTTCTAATGATTATAGATATATATTTTTGCATTTGAATAATTTGGGAATAATCTCAGGTACTAATTATTAGAGTAATTAAATCTTAGAAATCTTTGAAGCATTAGCCATTAAGACCCACTTCAGTTTTCAAATTTTGACTCATAGGATGATAGTTCACATATACTATTCTTCCATTCCCCTCTTCTCCCATTGCTGCTATCCTGTTTTTGGCTCTTCTCTCTTCCTAGTTATTTCATTAATCTTCCAACTTGTCTTTCTGACTATTGTCTCTCCCTTCTTCAAACTATTCTCTACACCATTATCCACCTAATCTTCCTAAAATATTGTGATCCTGTCAGTGCTTTGCTTAAAAACTCCAGTGACTTCCCATTGGCTACCGAAAAAAATATGAACTGCTGATCTTATCATTCAAGGCCATATTTGTATATTTTAATATACCTGAAGCCTTATATTATTCATACTTTTTTCCTTTATGTGTTTCTGTTTCTGGCCTTAATTATTCTCTATTTGCTATTATTGTCTTACTTTTGGCCATTCATCTTCTCTGTTTTGAATGATTCCCTTCTACCACCCTACCTCCAACACCTACAGATAGAATGTCAGCCCTGGAGTCAGGAAGACCTAGCTGTGTGACCTGGTGAAAGTCACTTACCCCCTGTTTGCCTCAGGTTCTCAATTATAAAGTCGTTATAACAACAGTACCTCCCTCTCTAGGTTGTCGTAAAAATTAAATGAGATAATATAAAACTCTTAGTGCAGTATCATGGCACATGATAAGCAGTATGTAAATAATAGCTATTATTATTACTGTTATTCTTATTCTTTTTTTTGGACATTCCTGGAATATTGCATCTTTTTAAAAAATAACAGTTATTTTTGAACTTGTCCTTCCAAATTAGATTATATGCTCCCTGAGTGCCTTTGTCCTGTCTTTATCAAGAGTGCTTAAAACATAATGCTTTACAAATAGTAGGTATAAGTTTGTCAAATTAAATTAATTCATACTATGGCAAAACATATTAATCTTATAGATTTGTCTTTATCAATGAATAAATTATCCTTTATTTTATTTTGACTTGAAGTATACAGCTAGTCTACCTAACTTTGAACAAACTTATCTCAGTCGTTCTGCATATTGAGCTCATTATTCCAACAAATATGAATAATAATGCCAACTGAGTGAAAAAGAAACATTCTTTCCATCATTTTTACAGTCTGGGATTTAAATTGTGTCCACATGAAGCAGTTGGAATTGTTCTACACATCAGATAATGATTAAAGTAAAGGAAACTGGAAGCCTGACTATACTGTAAAGTCAGCATGTCTACAGCATTGTGGTTGAGTTCAACATGTGTGAATTGATTTTGGGTTTGGTTTTTCTTTTTCACGCCAAATGGTTGATTATCATGCCTGGTTTATCATAGCCCAAGCAAAAAGGACACAATGGCAACACAATTAATTGTTAACACAGAAAGTTCTTAATCACTTGATATGTTTAGGGAATTTTTTATGCCTGCACTTTATATTTGATAGTTTATTTTGAATTAGATCTTTGACCATCTCAGGAGCTGTAAAAGGCAGAATATTAACCTAACAAATGAACAACTCAGGGCACATTTATAACATTTCTTTTGATTTCAGAACTTAGATTTTGGTTGTAGAGCTATTTTTTAAGTACTCTGTTTAGAAAAGATGCTTTGCTATGCTGCATAGTATTATTTTAAAATACATCACTCACATAAGTTGCGGGAAAATTTCTTCAGGAAGTCTTATGATTTCTCTTATGATAGAATATAATTTTTATAAATTTATCATAAAGCATTTTGTTTTTTTCATAGCTCCTCTATTGAAAGATAATCTTATTAGGTTTTATTTTTATGTATGTAAAATTATAGTCTAGTTTCATTCTAACTTTATTTTTAGAGCCCATGCCTTGGATCAGACTCTTAAGACTAAACAATATCTGCTTTATGTTATATTCTGTTTTTCAGTGAATAGTATTTTTACATTTTTCCTATTTATTTTAATAGGTCATTTTTGTTTGATGTTTCTAATTTGACTTAGGAAATTGTATCTTGCGCAGATTATCATGTTGTTTTTCTGACAGGAAAGGAGTTGTGCTATTGCTTTGTAATTATTTTAAAAAACCTGTTATATGAACAGAACCACATACTATGTAGTTCTTACATGCCAATGACAAGACAGAAGAGCACTATTTTAGGAAAAAATGCAATGGCCTCATCTGTCATATAATCCCCATTTCACTAGTGGATAATCATAAGGCATTTAGAATAGATTTCCTATAGGAAGTGAGTAAAATGTGGGAAGTAGAAAGAAGGAATTAGAGCAATTTATACATGGATAATGCTGAAATTATTTAAGTTATTCTTTAAAATATAATAACATTCCGGATTGGGTTAAATAACATCTTTTTTGTCACAAATTTAAGACAAACATGTCATAAATTATAAAAATTTATAAATTATAATTTGTAAGCAGTTTAATCAGTATATTTTCTTTTCCTTAGAACATAAAAATAATTTCATTAAAACTATCACATTTTGAAATTGGGATCTTATGCTCCTGTTCAGGCTTTGAAAATCTATATCTGTGTGGATTCCTATAATGTTTATATACTGAAGTTCATTTTTTTGCTTTCCTCACAGGAGAAACTAACCTTCCTTCATACTTTATATCAGCACTTGGTAGCAGGCTGTGTGCTTATAAAACAACCAGAAGGCATGCTGGATAAATTCTCCTGGCCTGAGCTTTGTGCAGTCTTGCAGGAGAATGTTGATGCCCTGATCTTAGACCTCAACAGGGCTAATGAGAAGGTAACTGTCCTCAGGCACCAGATACCTCTATTAAATTCAGTGACATTTGTCCACATCACAGTATCATTAAGAAGGGCTGACATTCATCTTATTTCAAAAAGAATTTGGATGTTAATAATTCAATACCATTAATTATGGCTTGTCTACAACTCAGTTTGATGCCATTGCTGTGGGCATGTAAATGTGACTGAAGTCTGTATGAAGTCTCTAAGCTCCACTTTCTGTGCAGGACATGCTAATACTACTAGCCAGTATTAGCCACAGGGACCTAATTAAAAGAAAATAAATTAATCTTACTGATGAAGCAATTCAAAGGACTTAGTCATTTACTCTAATAAACCAACACTTTATCTTAGCATAAAACAGAAGCAAGATATCGTTACCCAAAAAATACAATCTTAAAATAATTGATTTGGTAAATTTGTTATTATTATTTAAAAAGTAAATTAAAAATAATCATTTTATGACATGTTTTTCAAGAGGTAATAATAGATTGTTACTTATAAATTCTTTATAAAATCTGTGGTTCATAATACAATAAATATTTTTTGAAGGGGAAAAACAGTAGACTTTTATGCATCCTTCACTGTTTCATTAGGCTTAAACTTTTGGTCTTTCCAAAGGAAACATATTAAAAATTTCTCTTTAGGTTACAATAAATTAAACTGGCTTAGAGGATATGCTGCTGTTAAAGATATTGGTTCATTTTCTGGCTCTATTGAACTAGCTGGTCTGAACTATGTTCATGTGGTCTAGGAGAAGGATTCCAGATCTTGGCTACACTGCCATTTGCTCTTGAGGGATAGGAAGAGAAAAACGTTTCCATAAGTTTCTCGTCTGTTGAAGACATGAAACAATTTCTTGGCCCAACTTTAGGAAGCAGTTCCTTACTATTGATAATTTTGGCTCTGATCCCATTAAGAGGGTTACTAGAATGTTCTAAGAAGGATGAGCGTGGGAAGAGTTAAGGACTGCATGAATGATACTTATGATTTTGAGTCTGTCCCTAAATATTTTCTATTTGATCAGAATTTTTAAAAATGCTAACCATGATTAACTATTATAATTACTTTGAATCCTGATATAATTTAATAGATTTTTTCAATGCAAATCAGTTGTTCTTATAACTTCTAAATTTCATTAGTTAATATGTGAATAATATGTGAAAAGAAAGGACTTTCCCTCAAAGTTTTTTATTTGCCTTCTCAAATCACTATGTTACATTTTATTTTATTTTATGCAAATACAACGTAGGGAGATCTGGAGAGCTTTTCTCAAGTAGAAATTCTTGCTTTCACTTTAAAGAGAGCTATAGAGATTTTTCCTTCATTTTTTTGCTGGACGTGATCTCCTGAATATCTATTGAAATATATCCTAAATGTAACAGTTTATTTGGGGAAAAAAGGAATGAACACATTTATAGTAAAATGTTGATTTATATCAGTATTGAACTAAATGTTTCAGTTTTCAGGTAAAATATAATCACAGCATATATTTCTATCAACTTTTTAAATATTTTAATTTGCACCTGGCTTAGTTTTGTGTGTGTGTGTGTGTGTGTGTGTGTGTGTGTGTGTGATTTAGAAAGAAAAAGAAATTAAGAAAAAATTGTGAATTGGAAAAAATGATCTGACAACACATTATTTCTTCTGTCTATTTATATAACTATATAGATAACTCATCTAGAATATATTTGTAAAAACAAGTCTGATACTCTGAGGGAGCTTCAGCAGACCCAGGAAGACACTTTTAATAAAGTGACAGAACAGATTAAAGCACAGGAGAGCTCTTGGCAGAAACAAAAGAAGGATTTGGAGCAACAGTATACTGAACTCCTCCAGGAGGTTCAGATGAGGGCAGAGGTATGCTACTTCTATCAGAGTACTAAAAGATATTTGTTTTTGTTTTTGTTTTTTCATATGTTACATCTTCTTTCAGTACCATAATAGAATTTTAATCAAATTAAAACTAATTAGGAATTACACATAGGGATATATGTATAAATATACACATATGTAAAAAATATACATATCCAAGTATGTGTGTCTCTCTGTGTGCATGTATATATGTATGTTTATAAATTTTTGAAGTTTCTAATATTGTCTTTCTTTAGGAAATTAATGGATATGGTTAACATATTCCAAGATGAAAATCCCAAAATATTTTCTTTGTCATTAAGTATTTTGTAAGTTTATAAAGTAAAAATATCAGAGTCATCCTAGAATTGCCTGTAGTAGTAGTAGTAATAGTTTATTTTTGCAGTATTAATTCCATTTGTGAAGAGAGTGTCCATTTAGTACAATTAATTTATTTTAGGCTAAAATTTGATGTATGATTTCTATGCTTCAGTATTCTCCTTATTTATTTTATAAAGATTATTTTACCTATTCTTAGGGCCTATAGTAAAATTGGGAAATGATTTTTTTAAGTTGAATTAGACTGTACAGAACCAAATTCAAAGCCAATTTTATTACTATACTTTCCCCTATATTAATTAAAATTTATGAAATTGGTATTTTAAGACCCTTCTTGATCAAGAATACTATAAAGTTAGTGCAGACTTTTCCATATTTAATTCAATAGACTTGTAGAATTGCCTTGGTTATGGAGGTGCTATAGCTACAACTTAGGATGTTTTTTATTCTTTCTGTGATTGAGTCAGTATTTGTTTCCTTTGTATAATGGACACTTGCTTGGATGGGAGCTAAAGAGTAGGATTATTGTTTCTAGTACTCAGATAGTGAGGACAGATGCCCCTCAGTGAGTAGGTTTGGAAGCCTCATGGCTCTGTATATGTAGGTATCTATCCATCTTGAAAAATCTTCTGAAAGCACAGACTCGGGCCTTACCTCTCTCCAGGCCTCACTCCTGATTCTGTGATGACAGAATGACCTCCTTACCCTGCAACTGTATTCTGACCTTAGCCTTCTAACATTGGAAATACACTTTGAACTTGTGTCCTCTTGCTACTTAGTGTATTTTTAGCTGGGCTATATTTTCTACTGCCTTCCTAATTTCCCACTTGCTGTAAATAAAGCTACTAAACAGCCTACTGATTCATAGTCTAACTTTAATTTTGGTGACCACAAAAAACTTTTATAACTCATCCATTTAGTCAAACCATTTTTAACACTTACAAAACTATTTTATAGCATGGTTGAATGGAAATAGTTCTGAACCTAGAGAACAAGTTTTGGGTTCAAACTAGGACTTTGCCTTTATTAGTTATATGATTTTGAGCAAATCACCAAGACTCAGTGAGCTTTCAGTTGCTTTACTTAAAACAACTTACTTATTGTATGTGTAGTATGTGTCTTCTATCATGATATGAGCAATATGGAAATATGTATTGCATGAAAGAAGTGATATAACTTATATTATACTGGGGTGGAGAGAGGAGGAAAATATGAATCCTAAAATGTCAGAAAACAACTGTCAAAAATTGTTTTACATGTAATTGAAAATATAAATTAAAAAGGTGACTAATACTTATAATATCTGTCTCCTGAACAAATGAAATCATGCACTTGAAGTATTTTATAAAAATTAAGTGTTATTATAAGCCATTAATATTATTACAAAAGTAAATATTTCAGTTTCTTTTAAAAGTTCACTGACAAAAATGGGAAGGTGAAAGGAAGAGAAACATAATTAATTAGAAATTGAAGATAATACTCATATTTATAAAACACTTTACTGTTTACAATGCACTTAGCTAATGACCAAAGTAATTCTTGTATCATTATAACCATTTTACAAATAAAGAAAATTGAGCATAATCAGTTTGCCCATTCACAGATTTGCTAAATGCAGAGGTCAGAGTACACCCAGATCAATTGAAACCTACATAGAGTCTGTGGTATCTTTCAGGGAAGGTAAAGGAAAAGCCATAGAAAAGCAGGTTTAAATTTATTATTTAATAGTTCAAAACTTTTAAAGAATTCAGCTCATATTTAAAGTAAGACATAGCTTTTTCTTTTGTTTGTACTTTGAGCATTTTGCACTGAAAAAAAAGTACCTCAAATAAAACAAAACCCCATAAAACTTACTATATTTGAGATAACATGTGAAAAATACTTCCTAAACCTTAGAATGATACATAAATTTTAGCTATAATTATTATCTCATTCTTGTCTTTTTTGATGTGGTTCAGATAGAAACAGTTCTGAGACAAGTTATTATCTTGCTAATGTTTCTTTATATTCATTGTTCTATGGATTATTTTTCAGTTATGTCTACTTTTTATGGTTGAATAAAAGTATTAAGATGTAAACTCATTTTCTGTTGTTTTACTAACTTTGTCCTAGTTTTAATAGTGGAGAGTATAACTGGGAGATTAATCCAGTTCCCCAAAGATTTTGATCTCTTTAACCCTGTCTCTATACTTTGAAATCTTTTAGTTTCCATAGCTTGGAAATCATGAGTATTTAGCATAGTGACATAATAAAGTATTCTTAAGTTTATATTAATCAATGTTATATGTCTTATGCTTGTTTCACAGATTATTATGGGCAACAGTTCTGTCTGTTTCCAGTTTGATTTATTGTTGAGTTCTCCGGGATTTTTTGAGGTCTATTTGTTTGTTAAAATTTGCAAAGAACTTGATAAATATTATCTTATTCTGTCCTTATCAGAACATTGGGAAGAAGGTAGAATTCTAAGCTTCATTTTTACAAGTGAAACTGAGATTGAAAGCAGTTGAACTTGGATCTTCTTGATGCACTTTATCCACTACACTACCTAGCTGCCATTTTATGTGTCAATCCATGAAAGAAAGTGACCTTCTGGTATATTATTTCAGACATCAGGCCATGTCTTGCTAGATATCAAGTAGGTGCTAACTTTTAATAGCCTGCAGTGATGTGGTGCATCGTTTTCAATGTTTTCCTACATATTCTCTGTTACTCACTTAGTGCACATTCTTTAAGGATAACTCTTTAGAAGTTTCTGATGTTTGAACTGCCATCACAAACTCTTCAGTATTCATAAACAAATATTCATAATTCAGTCATTTTTTTGTTGGCTATGTTCCTCAGTTTTTATCCATTAGACTCCATTCTTGGATCTTAATTCTTTTGTGGGCTCCTTACAGAAGCACATCGTTTTGGGTTGTATTTGACAAAATTAATATTGTGTGGTTGTTTATAGCCCTTTCCATTACTTGGTTTTAAGATCCCTATCTTAAAATATTTTAATGTTCTTTTTAACCATCCATCATATCTTCTGAACTGCCAGCTCAAACCAATTCCTTTTTGGCCTTAGGGTGATGACTTACATGTTTTGCTTATGTTTTTGGATTTTTATTAAAATGGTTTCCAAATCTGTCATAACTTCTTTTATATTTCTGAAATTGTACATTGTCTTTTATTATGTTAGTGTTTATTGCTTTAAAAGGCTTTCTTATTATTTTGATTTCAGAATGTCTGTTCATGTAATCACCCATGTAGGCTTTCTCTTGATATCTTTATCCTCATTGAAACTTTCATGGAATGTTACAAAGTTTATTTTAAAATTTTACTTTCATTCATTGGATTAATATGACCTCTGGATTCAAACTTGAAGCCTCCCTTTGTAGTACATTAAAAATTTTATACTTTTTGAGTCCAAATGCCATTTTGATATCAATGGAGAAAGATTCCATGAGATGAAGGTACTGTTTGATATGTTTTTCAATGGAACCTTATTTGCTTGATGTCATATATATATATATATGGTCAAGAGGATGTTTTTGGTTGATTTATTTAATTTAGGAGCCATATTTACTTTTGTTTAGGAGAAATCAATGAACTTATGGGTAGATAGAACTATAATGAACTTTAATTTCCTCATGATTTATGTCAATTATGTTTGGAATTTTTATATTAATGTTATGTTTTCAATAGAGAGCTATTTTCCATATGGACAATAGTGTAGTGCTCTACTATAATGTCTCTATTTCATATATTACTAATATTGTGTAAATCATGAATGTAGAACCGATTCAAAGTTTTTCTGAAAAAGATGACAGAGATCTTCCTATGACCTCTATTTGCCCCCTGAGGGAAAGCAGCAAGAGCCAGTCTGGACTACCTCAGCCTGTGCGGTATAAGGCCACTTCTACCTCCTGCTGCCAAGCCCATTGCCCAGTTTGGATGTGAAAGACCTCTGGTGCTGAGGCGTAACCTTCCCTTTGATCTTAGGTCTTCCATCTTCTTGGAGAGAAGACAAAGAAGAAAATTGGT
Organism: Gracilinanus agilis; assembly: GCF_016433145.1. Classification (NCBI taxonomy): domain Eukaryota; kingdom Metazoa; phylum Chordata; class Mammalia; order Didelphimorphia; family Didelphidae; genus Gracilinanus; species Gracilinanus agilis. The sequence continues at coordinate 113,390,676 of NC_058130.1, read as the reverse complement.
GGGGAATGAGATTTATATTTCCCCATTTCTCCTTGGCTATATGTTATCTTCACCACACCCCTCACAATAGGTACCTTCTAATCCTCCTCAACCCTCTGTTTTTCAGCTTCTTTTTTTGGACCATTTTCCTTCATTAGCTTGTAAACTCCTTGAGGGCAGTGAGTATATTTCTTTTTTGATATGTTTATACCGAGCACTTTGCATATAGAAGGTGCTTAAATATTTATTGCTATATTAAGACCATAGAGCTATTGATAAAAATGGAGCATTACCTGGAATATTCAGAAAGTTCAGAACCATACCTCCATGAAGGAAGGCTTTGAAAGGAGATTAGTGCTCTACCTTTCTGCCCTCTGGTCAGAGGGCAATCATACTTCCCCTTATCAGCTCACAATCTCACTCTTCACAGCAACTCTTCTATATCTTTTTATCCCTTCTCAAATCTCCTATGACTCTCCCCCTATGCTCTCAGCTGATTTTGCCTCATATTTTTTACAGAAAAAAATCATCATCAAGAGCTCCCTTGTATCCCCTCTTCTTCATTTCATATCAATAATGTGTCTTTATGCCACTTTCTCATCCTTCATACCTCTCACAAATGAAGAGGTAGCCTTACTCCTTAATAAGGATTCCTTTCCCTATCTGTACAAGTGATCCTATTCCATTCTGTCTCTATCAACAGATTGTCTCTTCTCTTTTTTCCACTCTCATTTATTTTCAAGTTCTTGTTTTCTGTTTACTCATTCTTTACTGTCTACAAATATGTCCAAGACTTCCATATCCTAAGAAATTTTTCACCTGATCATTCCATCACTAGCAATGTCCAGATATCTCTTTTGACCTTAATAGCTAAATGTGAAAAGTCCAGTTATAATAGGTGCCTTTACTTTCTTTTTTCTCTCATTCTCATCTGAACTCTTTATAAAATGGCTTCTGACTTTATCATAATTGCCAAATCCAGTGGACTTAATCATCATTTTTCTTGACTCTCTTCAGTCTTTGCACTTTTTAAAAATTATTAGACATTTATTAATATTCGTTTTTAACCTGTTTACATACTTTATGCCCCTACTTTCCCCTTCACTCCCCGCTTTCCCCCCACCCATGGCCAATGCACATTTCCACTGGTGTAACATGTGTCCTTGTTCAGGGTCTATTTCCCATTCATGTCCGCCTCAGCCCATGCATTCAAGCAATTGTTTATCTTATATGTTTCCTCTCCTGCAGTCCTTCCTCTGAATGTGGGTAGCATCTTTACCATAAATCCCTCAGAGCTGTCTTGTGTCATTGCAGTGCTGCTGGTACAGGAGCCCATTACATTTGATTTTACCATAGTATATCAGTCTCTGTGTACAATGTTCTTCTGGCTCTGCTCCTTTCGCTCTGCATCACTTCCTGGAGGTCTCTCCAATTTGCATGGAATTCCTCCAGTTTATTATTCCTTTTAGCACAATAGTATTCCATCAACTGCATATACCACAATTTGTTCAGCCATTCCCCAATTGAAGGACATACCCTCATTTTCCAGTTTTTTGCCAAAAAGCGCAGCTATAAATATTTTCGTACAAGTCTGTTTATCTATGATCTCTTTGGGGTACAAACCCAGCAATGGTATGGCTGGATCAAAGGGCAGGCAGTCTTTTATAGCCCTTTGGGCATAGTTCCAAATTGCCAGCCAGAATGGC
>NC_058130.1:113388242-113388591 GCF_016433145.1 Gracilinanus agilis | reverse complement strand
GATTTTTTCTTAGGGAGTTCTTTGATGGCTTGTTCAATTTCTTTTTCTGATATGGGATTATTTAGGTATTCTATTTCTTCTGCTGTTAATCTAGGCAATTTATATTTTTGTAAATATTCATCCATATCTCCTAAATTGTTATATTTGTTGCCATATAATTGGGCAAAATAGTTCTTAATGATTGCCTTAATTTCCCCTTCATTATAGGTGAGGTCTCCCTTTTCATCTCTAATACTGTCAATTTGGTTTTCTTCTTTCCTTTTCCTTATTAGATTGACTAGTACTTTGTCTATTTTATCTGTTTTTTCAAAATACCAGCTTCTATTTATTTATTTAGTCTTATTTATTA
>NC_058130.1:113344404-113388142 GCF_016433145.1 Gracilinanus agilis | reverse complement strand
CCCAATTCATTAATCTCTGCCCTCCTTAATTTGTTAATATATGCACTCAAGGATATAAATTTCCCCCTGAGTACTGCCTTGGCTGCATCCCACAGAGTTTGGTAGGATGTCTCATCATTGTCATTCTCTTCAATGAAATTGTTGATTTTTTCTATGATTTTGGAGAATCATATTGTTTAATTTCCAATTGGTTTTTGATTTTCCTGTCCAGGTGCCCTTACTGATTATTATTTTTATCGCATTATGATCTGAGAAGATTACATTTATTATATCTGCTCTTTTGCATTTGTTTGCCATGATTCTATGCCCTATTACATGGTCAATCTTTGTAAATGTACCATGTGCAGCTGAAAGGAAGGTGTATTTCTTTTTGTCCCTATTTATTTTTCTCCACATATCAATTAAATCTAATTTTTCTAGGACTTCATTCATCTCTCTTACCTCTTTCTTATTTATTTTTCAGTTTGATTTATCTAGATCTGAAAGAGGAATATTTAGATCTCCCACTATTATGGTTTTACTATCTATTTCCTTCTTGAGCTCTGCCAGTTTCTCCTTTATGAATCTGGATGCTATACCACTTGGTGCATACATATTGAGCAGTCAGTGTTATTTCCTCATTGTTTATACTGCCTTTAATCAGGATGTAATGACCTTCCCTGTCTTTTTTAATCATATCTATTTTTACTTTGGCTTTGTCAGAAATCATAATAGCCACTCCTGCCTTCTTTTTCTCATTTGACACCCAAAAGATTTTGCTCATACCCTTAACCTTGAACTTGTGTGTGTCTACCCGCCTCATATGTGTTTCTTGTAGACAACCTATGGTAGGATTTTGGTTTCTGATCCACTCTGCTATTTGCTTCTGTTTTATGAGTGAGTTCATCTCGTTCACATTCAGAGTTACAATTGTTAGTTGTGTATTCACTGACATTTTTGTATCCTCCCCTAGACCCACTCCTTCTTACACTATTTTCTTTTACACCAGTGGTTTGCTTTGAGTCGGTATCCGTTATCCCCTCCCTTGATTGACTTCCCTTTCTGCCCCCTCCCTTGTTGTTCCCTTTTTTTTGTTTTTTAAAGACCAAATGAATTCCCTCCCCCTTTTTCTCCCCTCCCTTTTTTGGCCTACCCACTCCCCTGCTCCCTTTGGTTTATCCCTTCTGACTTTCTCAGTAGGGTTAGATAGAGTTTTTTATCCAGATGGATAATAAAGCTACTCTTCCTTCTCCGGGTTGATTACACTGAGAGTAAGGTTTGATTATGCTCTCTTCCTCTCCTTCTTATGGTATTATTTATCCCCTCCCCTTCCCATGCCCTCTTTGTGTGTAATAGAATATCTTATTTTTCTTATTTACTCAGATTTTTCTTGGTGTCCCCTACTTTTGCCCCCCTCTTTCCCACCCCCCATGTCTTCTTAGACCATTTAGTATCCTGTCCTCTCCCTATGAATTATTCTTCTGGTTGCTATAATAGTGAATATTATAATAGTGTATAGAGTTCACTACAGAGAATTATACATAGCATTTCTCCACCTAGTAATACAGATAATTAGATCTTATTTATGCCCTTAAAGAGTCAAACTTAAAAGACTATGAGTTTTCTTTCTTTTCCCACTGTTTCTTATTTACCTTTTCATCTTTCTCTTGATATTTGTGGTTGAGTGTCAAACTTTCCATTTAGTCCCGGTCTCTTTTGTGCAAAAACTTGGAATTCTTCAATTTTGTTGAATGCCCATACTTTCCCCTGAAAGTATATGGTTAGTTTCGCTGGGTAGTTGATTCGTGGCTGAAGGTCCAGCTCTCTTGCCTTTCTGAATATTGTATTCCAAGCCTTGAGGTGTTTTAGCATTGAGGCTGCCAGATCCTGTGTGATCCTTATTGGTGCTCCTTGATATTTGAATTGTCTCTTTCTGGCTTCTTGTAAGATTTTTTCTTTAACTTGAAAGCTCTTCAATTTCGCTATTATATTTCTGGGTGTTGTCTTTTCTGGGTCCAGTGTAGAGGGTGATCTATGGATCCTTTCAATGTCTATATTGCCCTCTTGTTGTAGGACTTCAGGGCAATTTTGCTGAATAATTTCTTTAAGTATGGAGTCCAAGTTTCTATTAATTTCTACCTTTTCTGGAAGACCAATGATTCTCAAGTTATCTCTTCTAGACCGGTTTTCTTGGTCTGTCACTCTCTCATTGAGATATTTCATGTTTCCTTCTATTTTATCAGTCTTTTGATTTTATTTGTTCTTGTCTTGAGAGATCATTGGTTTCTAAATGTTCGATTCTAGCCTTTAAGGACTGGTTTTCGGCTTTAATGTTTTGGTTTTCAGCTTTAATGTTTTGGTTTTCGGCTATAGTTTTTTGGTTTTCCTTTTCAATCTGGTTATTTTGGGGCCTTAGTTGACTTGTCTCACTTTCCAATTGCAAAATTCTGCCTTTTAAACTGTTATTTTCTTGCCAGATTTCTTCCATCTTCCTCAGCATTTCATTTTTAAACTCTTCCATAGCTTGTGACTAGCTTTCATTTTTGGGGGGAGGTTTGGATTTTTGTTTTCCCTCCTCTGTTGTCTGGATTTTCTCTGTGTACAAGTTGTCGAGTGTTCCAGAGTTTCTCTTGATAGTCTTTTTCTTCTGGACTTCCTTATTGCTGGCCATTGTTAGCCCCGCCCCTTTTCCGCTTTGTCTTTGCACTCAGGGTCTGCCTGGGCCTTGCAAGCTCCCGGGGGCTCAGGTCTCCTTGTCCTCGGGGTCAGGCCTCCTGGTTGTTCCCAGTCTGCCCCTCTGCCCGAGGTTCCTTCAGCAGTCTTTGGGGCTGCTTCCACTGCCATGCTCCAGTCAACACCTGGTCCTTACTGGAGGTCCAAGCCTGGGCTGGAGATAGTTATTCAAGCCTAGGGCACTGCCTTTGCCTGAGCAGATGCTCTTAGGGCACTGCCTTCACCCCTGCAGAAGGTAGTGAAAGTCCTTGGGCTGGAGATCTTTATTCACACCTGAGGGGATGCCTTCAGTGCTTGGGAAAGGCCATGTTTTAGAGGCCTTTGTCCTGGCCCAAGGAGGTGCCTTCACCCACGTGGATGCTGGGGGGAAAGTCTGTGCGCACCACGTGGGGTCCCTCATCTTGCTGCACACAGGTACAAGCCCCGGGGCTGCCAGTGATTATCTGGTTGCCCCAGTCCTGTTTTCACTCTTGTGCATTGGCGCATTGTGCGAGGTGTGTGGTGTGGGGGGTGGGGGAGCGGCTTCTTCCTCTCCCGTTTTAGTGAGAGCTGTTTCACCCCTTTATAGGGTGGAAATGCCCTGATTCTGTGTACCTTCAATGCTGCTCCCTATTGTGGGGTTCCTTTGTTCTTCTGGACTCGTTTTTATTTCCCCTTGAGGAGTTCTGTATGCTTCGGTCAGGAGAGATCGAGCAGCTGCTCCTTACTCTGCCGCCATCTTAACTGGAAGTCCAGTCTTTGCACTTTTGATAAATCCTCTAATCCTTTTTACTATTTTCTGTCTAGATTTTTGGGACAAAATTTGTTCCTTTTTTTTTCCCTACCTTTCAGACTGCTTATTCTTAATCTCTTTGCTGGATATTCATCTAGATTATTCCCTTTCATGGTAAACCCTTCCTTAAGGTTCTCTTGTGGGCTTTCTCTTCTCCCTCTATACTTGGTGATTTCATTAGGTCCAGTGGGTTTAATTATTATCTATGCTGATGATTCTCAAATTTTCCTATCCTGTGGTTCTTATCATAGCATTGGTTGCTATTGGTTCTGAACTATTTCCATGTTTTTCAAGTACTATGGAAATACTCACTTTGGTTTCAGTAGAAACTAACCTTTAAAATATATTCTTTTCCAATGCTAATTGGATTTATGGTCCCCACAAATGTGAAAAGAATCTTTGGAATTTCACTCTCTATATTCTCATATCCTTTTAAAAATCCTTTGACATGTCAGTACTTTTTTTTGTCATTTGCTTTGTTATTTGGAGTAATTTCTAGATTTTAAGTTAATTTATCTTTTTTTATTGTCCTAAGTTTCTTTCAATTTTCTCTCTATAAATTTTTAGAAGTTTCTCAATTTCATGTTTTCTAGGTTTAGGAAGATAATTACTTTTAGTAATGCTATATATGATTTGGAAATACATTATTTTATGACATAGATCTGAATGATCCATTGCAAAAATGTTATTAACCCTTACCAGTAGCTGGTAAGATGTTTTGAGTTTGTCATGATTTTTTTGTGACATTTAATGAAAAGATTCACATCTTCAATCAATTTTATATGTACTTGTGGTTTGCATACTTTAGTGGTCAGTGTCATGTACATTGTAGCATTTCTAGTAAGCAGGATATTAGTATTTCTAATTTTTTTTTGGTATTTTGTACCTTTTTTACAAGAACATTAGGAGACACTACTGAATCCATTATTCATGGAATAATGTGAAACTGATCATTGTAATAGTTTTGAGTGTTGTCATTCTACAACATTATACTGTCCTATTTCTTTGAATTTTAGAAGTAATTACAGCACCCTAGGTACTACCCAAGTCAAGGGTGTCACCAGATCCCAATACTCTAGGTTTGCAGGTTTCCTCCTAGGCCTTTACAGGTTCTATAAAAACTTCAGAGCACTTACATTCTCCATTGCACATTATTCTTGCTGGTATTCCTAGGGACAAGAGGCTTGACTTGGTTGGGATTATTACTAATATTACTTTCATAGTGTACAAGAGAAGCCATGTCATGTAGTAGAGAATAGAACTGGCCTCTAAGTCAGATAGACCTAGATTCAAGTTCTACCTTTGAATCATATGGCCTTTCTTCCCTGACCATTACTTTCGATGCTTTAGACAGTTTTTAAAATCTGTCATTTGAGAAGAAGTTATCTATTTGAATTGTGTGGCAATTCCTCACCCAGAACTTTCCTAATGAAATCATGGATTTATGCCCTATACCCTATTATGTACATATGTAAGAAATAAAATGGATATAGAAGAATAGATTTAAAAATACTGTGATTTTAAAAGATTTATTGGTAGTCTTTAGAAAAATGAAGCCATGTGCCATGTTAAGAGTCAGTTTGAAAGACCCACCATTACCTCTGCCATATGCTGTTTCAGCCCAAAAAGAGTGAGTGCCAATTCTGGCACTTAGTTTTTATCCTTCTGTCTATGTTATTATTTTAACTGTCTTAGGTCACCACGTAAGACAGAAAGCCAATTGGATCACAGGAAATGTAGTTTCAAGGATCCCGAAATGTCCCCAGGAAATTTAGATTAGAGACCTCAAAATTTCAATAACACATCCCCCACTGAAGAGCCAAGGGAGACTGGTCTCCCTGAAGGCTCTTGTAAACATAACTAACATTTAAATTACAGAAATTTGGGGATAAAAAGAAAAGAGGACAAAACCAATGATCCAATGATTGCTAGGCACATTGACAAAAAGCCAATTATGGGGCAGTCCCCTTTGGCATAAGAGTGTACATTCAAAACAAATGCATTCAACTTCCCATAGTTCAATCAACTGCACCCCAAAGTTCATTCTGGATCTTCTTGATGCAATGTAGATTCTTCAGGCATCTTCATGGTGCCTTCTCCAAACAGGTTTCTTGTCTGGATTATGGAAACATGGCAAATTTCTTATCCTGAAATTACTCTCAAAAGAATTTGAACTTTACATTATAGATTATAATACATAAATTCTGATTATAAAACATATATGCCCCCCTGAGGAGAATTAATAACACATTCCTCCCTGAAGAGGGTTAAGACCAACACCCATAGCAGCTAAGGATACATGGCTGATTTATGGGGTTATGTGAATCAATTGGAAAAAGAAATTTAAAAAGATAAAAAAAATCCAAATAAAAGAGAAAAATAATTTCTGAATGAGATGTAAAATGCCAAAGTCTTATGTGCAAAAATATAAGGAAAAATAAACTTATAACACGTCCTTGAACCAAGACTGAATTAAAGTGATTTAAGCAATTGTGCAATTACCCAATTCAGTAGCCATGACTACAGAAAGTTGCCATACATATAAGAGAAAGAAAGGGACCAAATTTTTCATGTGAAAGGGAAGTATCTTTCCCTGGTCTCATTTACCTTGAGTTTTAGGGATAGGGTGAGCCAGGATGATGGCCAATGTTTGGTACTTGACTAGGATGAAGCTTAGGGAAGTCTGGCCTCTAATATGTGTTAGAAAAGCTGCAAATCTGAATCCCAAACACTAGGTTCAAATCCTTCAGTATTGGCATGGAAGTTTCATCAATCATTTGGATTGGAATGATCTTTTCTGACCTTGTGATTCTTGGCACTGTGCAGTTTCTCATCAATATCAATGGAACTGTTGATCTCCTTGACCTTGTGGCTCTTTTGTTCCCTTCTTCTAGAATCAGGCAGAATCATTAATCATAGTCCCATAATATTTAGGAATAATTGGCAGGTTACCATAGTCTAAAACTTTTTGGGTATGCATTAATATTACAGTATTTATATATTTATATTAAAGTTATATTACTGTAAAATAAAAAAATATTAACATTGATTATATGTACTTTATGTACAAGAAATGAGAAAAAGGGAAAAAGTCAATTCTATTAAGAAAAATAAAGGGAAAACAATAAGAAAATTAAAAATTCAGGGAAAAATACAATGTTTTTAAGTACAAAAATGAGAGAGAAAAAACCTCAAATACTGTATTGCACGTAGAAGGGAAAAATAATAAAAGAATATTTTAAAAATAAAAAATATATATAGCTTAGAATTAGTGGAAGGTTTTTTCACCCAAAAATGAGATCCATTTCCTATTAAACCTATGCTATGAACTACTGTGAGTGCAAATGAGTTTTATAAAATAGCAGATTTATAATGCAATTCAAATAAAGTACCAAGATCCCCCTAATTACAATAACACATTTAAGGACAATAGCAAACAAAGCCATATGAGTTTTCTATATAACCACTTGCTGTGGTGTTTAAAAAAATGTATACTTGTCACAAATTTGACATATATAGCAAATCATTCAACCTTGCCTGAGATATTTTTAACAACATCTATTACTGCCTCCATCCAAATGTGGGGCAGAGTCTAAAAAAAATCTGATAAAAACCTTTTGGTTCTAAAATATTACCAGGAATTCTACATCCTTCTGATGAGAAAGTAAATTAAAATAAAGAGTTAAAATATCATGCATATAGGAACTCTTTTGGCTTCCTGCTTTTATATATATTCTGGATAGGAAACTTCTATTTGTTTTCACTGTCTATAAAGAATGCTGTCTTATTTATGTGTGTGTGTGTGTGTGTGTGTATCATCCATTCAAAAGTTACTATAAAATCTAAAGTCAATTTTAAAGACCTCTTATAAAATTAAAATTTAAATTCTTAATGCATCATAGTCTTCATGGTTGTATACAATTGTGAAGGTAGAATAAAAACTGTTAAGGCAACATGTGATGTGACATTGATAGTTGAGATGGCAAATTCAGTATATATAAGACTTATGGGCTTTTACAACTTAAAAATGTTTGTGTAAGGTGTTCATAGTCTTTTTACAATGATATGTTTTTCAGTAAAGTCATAGGGGAATGGTACAGATAAAGAATCATATAACAGAATAGATATCATTTTAGCTTAAAACAGATTAACTTAAAAAAATTTAAACCTTAAAGAAATCAGGAAATACAATAATATAACCAAATAACAAATTATAAACAGTGTCGTGAAAACCTTTTTACCATTCAGAATAAATTTGTTCACTATTAAGGAATTACATAAAATTATGAACAGAATTTATCTTGCAGCCAACAACTTAGCCTAAAAATTGATTCAGTGTGACAGAAAGATATTGATCTGATTAATATATGAACTTAAAACAGCAAAATTAAATCATAAAACAACAATCAGCAAAATACAATAAGATACAGAGACTTAAAAAAAAAACAATGGTCTGAGGAGCTTACTAATTTTACCTCCAGACTTTTAAAAGTTCCTGTTTGATAAAAGGCTAGAAGTCCATGTGCTATCCAAGTCCCTTCCCCAACAGGCAGAGCATGGAAACTGTCTGGGGTAAGGACTGGAAGAGCTGCTGGCTGGAAAACCCATGTGGAGAGGCTTGTGGTGGTGGGGCTGGACAAGTGGCTAGATTAGGCTTGAAAAAAAACCCACATGGAGGGGCTTGTGGGTTAGAAGCTCTCCTCCGTTAAAAGTCGTTGTCTAAGAGGAAATGTACCCAGGAAATTTTCTAGTTTGCACAATAAAAAAGAAGAAGTTTATACTTTCTAAGTGTTAAGAGGCAGCAAGCAGCAGCTTAGCAGGATCTCCAGGGAGGGTCAGGTGTCTGGCATCTGAGGGGATGGGGAATTGGAATCGGGAATAACAGGGAATAGCTAGGATCTGGGATCAGCGACCAGTCAGAGCTACCATGGAGGGGTTGAAGAGGTTGGGCGGCATAGGCTTGATCGGCAGCCATGGGGGTCAGGAATGTAAGAAATGGCAGGCAGGAATAAGCTACTGGAAAAATGACTTTCCCCTTTCAAAAAGTCACTCAAAAGAACTGAGCAAGGTGGCCAAAAATAAAAGCACAAAAATGGCAAAAGCAGGTCTTAAAGATCCAGAGAGGATTTGGAGTTCTCTCAGAATTCTGCTTGTGGGGGGAGGGTAAAAAATCATGGCAGAAAAAGTGTGTCTTGTTAGGCTAGCTGAAAAATTGAGAAACTGTTTTCCAAAGTTCAAGTGGTTGCCATAAATGTAAGAAATAAAATGAATATAGAAGGATAGATTTAAAAACATTATGGTTTTAAAAGATTTATTGGTAGCCATTAGAAAAATGAAGCCATTTGCCATGTTAAGAGTCAGTTTGAAAGACCCACTATTACCTTCGCCACCATGCTGCTTAAGCCGGAAAAGAGCAAGTGCCAGTCCTGGCACTTTGGTTTTTATCCTTCTGTCTACATTATTAGGCAACTATCTTATATCACCACGTAAGACAGGAAGTCAGTTGGATCATGGGAAATGTAGTTTCAAAGACCCCGAAATGTCCGCAGGAAATTTAGATCAGAGACCTCAAAATTTCAATATTACACATAATATATCACCAGGGGAAGGGTTACCAGGGAAAAATCCCAGGAATTATATTGTGCTAAACAGGGATTTGTTTTACATGGTTTGGGTATTTTTCTAAAATAGTTCATTTTTAATTCAGAAATAGCAATACTAGGGGGAAAGCAAGTGAATTCATCCTACTGTTTGAAAATGTATAAATAATTGCATTAAAAACCAGGTTGCCAATACAAAGTATAACACTTGACAGTGAAACCTTTTGAAGTCTAGATGACATTAAACCTTCAGTTTGAAATGTAAGCTGATGCCACCTAAGTGGCTAACACTGAATCATCAGAACAGTAAGAAAGATGAAAAAAAGACATCTTTGCCTTATTAGATTATCTAATTTTTAAAATTCAATTCTTGAAGTTCATGAATTGTTGTATCCTTGTTAAAGTGTCCATTAAATCATATGTATTTCAGGAACTTAGTCTACAATCTTTTAAAAAACTTTTACAGGATAACCAGGGAGTAAATACAGTCAATAGAGTGCCAGGCCTCCAGTCAGAAGGAACTGGGTTCAAATAGGCCTTAGACACTGCCACTTTTCTGTCTTGAAACCAAAATACAGTATTGATTCTAAGGTAGAAAGTAATGGTTTAATTTTTTTAAAAAAGCTTTTTACAAAGTGATATTTACTCCAAAGATATAGCAATAACACAAGTTATATTTTCCTCCAAAACTCGAGGTACATTATCTTTAACCAGGTGATAGTAGGCTCAAAGCTAATGCAATGACCTTTTCTTCTATTGTTGATAGTTCTTACTACTTATTGTCTTTTTTTTAATAGTAAAATTCTGCAATTGCTAAAAAACCTTTGTTTTTCTCTTTTCTTTATGATTTTCTGAGAATCAGGTCATCAATACCCTCAGAATTATTATACTTATGGCTTAGAATTTATCTATATAAGTTTAATCTAAGTTTTCTTTTTTTTAAAAGAAAAAAGGATTATTTTCCCTACCTTCAACATTCTTTTCCTCCATTATAAAGAAAAATCCTCATAGCAAGTAAGCATATTCAAGCAAGACAAATTCCTGTATTGGTTGTGTCCTAGAAGATAATGCATCATTTTGTAATATGAGTCTATCATCTTTCTGTCATGATTAGTTAATATCATTGTCTTCTAGATGATCATATATCTTTATCAAAGTTTGTCTTTCAAAATTACTTTTTTATGATGTAATATAATTTTGTTATTGTATAATAACATTGTCTCACTTCACTCTGCATCAGTTCACAATAGCTTTCCCAGGTTTCTCTTCTTCATTATTTCTTTTCACACACTAGAATGCCATTATAATTATATTCCAGAACTTATTCAGTATTTCTACAATTGATGAGTACACTTTGAGTTTTCATTTTTTTATACCAAGAAAAAAAAAGGAAATGTTATGTGTTTTGTATGTATTGGTCCATTTTCTCTTGCCCAGATTTTGTTGAGGTATAAGCGTAGTGCTGGATCAAATAGAATAAATAGTTTATTTTGAGGCATAGTTTCAAATGCATTCCAAATTGATCAAATGACCTTGTAGCTGCAAATAAGTATATTAATGCACCTGTTTTCTCATAGGTCCATCAGCATTTAATGCTTTCTTTTTCGTCAGGTTTGCCACCTCAGTGGAAGTGAGGTAGAATGTTAAGAGTCCTAATATGCATTTCTCTAATTATTCAAGATTTAGAGCATTATTTTTTCCCTTATTATAGCTTGATTTTTCCTTAGAAAACTGCCTATTCATATCATCTGACCATTTTTCCCTTGGAAAATGGTTCTTATTTCTATAAATTTGAAAATCATTTCCTTGTATTCTTGGAAATGAGAACCCTTCATTTATTTTTCATATGTTATTGATAAAGGAAGTATTTCTATCAGTGTATCTCAAAGCAGTAGTAATAATACTCAGTAAAGGGCCTCTGAAGATTCTTTTATTGGAGACTTTAATCAATTGGAGACTAAAATAGTAGTAAGGATTTGGTGGATCAAAGAAGAAAGCACAGAAACAATTGATAATTTCATTAAAGATAATAACAATGGACTTTGCTTTAAACCTTGCTTTATGCCTGATGTTACTGGATAGAACTCTAGTTTGCCCACAATATAAATAATGCTTGCTGGCATCTAGTTTTAAATTATTACTATTTATTACATTAAAGAAAGATTCCTTATTCCAATGTTTTTTTTTAAATAAGGAATAAGTGTTTTAACTTTTTAAAAGTTTCTGCTGGATCTACTGATATAAAAATGTTATTTTTTTTAATTTTATTTTAAACACTTAACTTCTGTGTATTGACTTATAGGTGGAAGAGTGGTAAGGGTAGGCAATGGGGGTCAAGTGACTTGCCCAGGGTCACACAGCTGGGAAGTGTCTGAGGCCGAATTTGAAAAAATGTTATTTTTTATTATTAATGTTATCTATTACTTTGATGGTTTTACTAGTATTTAAGTAGCGTTCCCTATATAAGTACAGCCTGGTCATAGTGTATTTGCCTTTGTGAAATATTATCATAGTAGCCACTTAGCTAATATTTAAAATTTCTTGCATCATTGTTAATTAGTCATTGTCATAGTTTCTGATATCATAATTATAACTTAATAGTTGTGAAGTTCAAAACTAATTCTTAATCTTAGCATGACAAAATCCCCATATCTCCTCAATGTTACAAAATAAAACATATGTTAAAATGAAACTTAACTTTCTTCACGTTTTCAGTTTGACCTTTTTAACAACAAAAAAATCATTGATATTTATGAATAGTTGAGGAAATCAAATTAAGGAAGAAATAAACTTGGAGTTTGTAGATATTGGGTAGAAAAGTGTTTTCCTCTACTATTCTAGCCTGTGGTAAGAGAAACTAACCTCTTATCCAAATAGAAATATTTTACTTTCATTTTGATACTACTGTTAATTCTAACCCATGGCTATGAACAAAAATCATTTTGAGACTATTTTGAAAATTCGCCAATGAACATTGCACAGTAACAGCAATGTTGTAATGATGATGAATTGTGAAAGACTTTGGCTACTCTGATCAATGCAATGATACAACACAGTTCCAAAAGATTCATGATGAGAAAATTCTGTTCACCTCCAGAGAGAGAACTTTGGAATTCTGAGTGCAGATTGAAGTATAACTTTTTTCTTTCTTTCTTTTTTGCAATATGGCTAATACAGAATCATGGATTGCATGATTTCTCATGTATAATTGCTATATTGGCTTGTCTTCTTGGTGTACAGGGGAGGGGTAGGAAGGAAAGAGATTTTTAAACTAAAAATTAAAAAAAAGAATGTTAGTCATAATAATAAATAATAAATTAAAAATATTCATTAAAGAATGCTTTTGTGCCTTGTTGTAATAAAGGAAAAAACAATGAGGCCGAATAAAATGACAAGGTCAAAATCTAAGTGAAGGAAACATGAAAGATGATGTGTGTATATCTACATGTACATGTAGTTATACAAAATTTGGACAAATTAACTTAATATGTGTTAATGTTATATGTGATACTGCAGATATATGGCATAATAAATAAACACAATTACACACGAAAAGAAATAAGTGAGCATTTTAACTATAGGATGATGATGATGATGATGATGATGATGATGATGATGTGTGTGTGTGTGTGAGAGAGAGAGAGAGACTATGTATGACTGTGTGATTTAAGAGTATTGTTTAGTTGAAAACATTTCTACTTGAGACATAATTAATCTCTGAGTATATAAGTAGGGGGTTGACTGCAAAGCAATTAAGAGTTCACCTTTATGTTCCCTTATCCAGCTGCTGCCAATCTGTCCATTTTATTCTCCCAGGTTTTCTCTAGTTTTTTATTTATTCTAATTGAACTTCTAGAATTAATTCGAGATAGGATTTAAGTTTTTTAATGTGATTGTATTAACTTGCATCATTCTCTGATATTTTCTCCTAAAATTTTTGCCTTAGTTATAGTTAGGGGGCTAGAGTATATGAAGATTTGAATCTTAGTCCAATAAAATCTCTGCCAATTGTTATTAAGTTTTGAAATTCTCCTTGTTGGATCATGACTTTTAATTCTGCATTTTTTTAAGGCAGAATGAAATTCCATTTTCTAATCATCAAAGTCAAATTTATGATATAAAAGTCTGATGTCCTACAGAGAGTAAGTTATGAAAACTGGTTTGTTCCCATCCTATATTTCATCAAGGAAGCCCTTGATATATTTGTAGATCATTTTCATAAATATGAGAAAGAAAACATATGGGTTAATATACTGTGATATTCTTTGTAATTGCACTTGGAAGAAATAATATTAATTATTATTTTTTTCTTTTAGAATCTTTCTTTCCCTGAAGTCCAGTGATACTTTCAAGATTGCCTCCTCTAATATGGTTATCTTTATGGTGTACTTTCTAGGCTTTTTTTTGCTTCTCATGTTCTTTTTGAATTGATTTTTAATATTTGACACATTGGGACCTGTGATATTAGTGTGTGCAATATATCAAGTAAAAACATTGACAAGTTTTATCACTTTTCTGTTTGTTTTCCATTTACCAGTTTAATACATTAATTGTCTTGAAATGATATTTTTTCAATTGAGTCTCATTCTATTGACTTATTTTTACTTCACCGCTTTCAATTTTTATAAAGTAATACTACTCATAATCTCTGAACATCCTGCTCTATAGTATTTTAGAAATGAATTTGTGTTTTCATCCAGTCTTCTTGGCTGCTATATCTCTTTTCTTGTCAATGATTTCAATTCTTTCATAATATACTAAATTTATGTAAGATTCCAAAATATAAAATCACAGATAAAACATTATTCAATGCCTTTCTGCTTATTAATATAAATGGCAATAGAATAGGGACATGTTCCGAGAGATACTTGTTATTTTCATGGTGAATATGAGATCATAGGATCATGGTAGTATAGTTTTCCAAAATTACTCAAAAGTAATTGTCTTCAAAAAATGCCTCTTTCCCAGATTATACCATGTAAATAGATATCTAGTCTATTTAGTCAGTACATCAAAGCATATAGATTAAATAGGCACTGAAGAAGAGTAGTGTGCTTATGGCATACTTTCTAGTTATTGTTTTTTTGGCTTCTTATGTTCTTTTTAAATTTATTTATTTATTTTTAAATTATTTTTTTTAAACCTTTAACTTCTGTGTATTGACTTATAGGTGGAAGAGTGGTAAGGGTGGGCAATGGGGGTCAAGTGACTTGCCCAGGGTCACACAGCTGGGAAGTGTCTGAGGCTGGATTTGAACCTAGGACCTCCTGTCTCTAGGCCTGGCTCTCAATCCACTGAGCTACCCAGCTGCCCCTTAAATTTATTTTTAATTAGTTGTGCTTCTCTTCAAAAAGGAGTAAGAAAGGAAGTTGGATTGCATTTGGGAAATTGTGTAGTGCTTCTCCTAATCACAAGCTATTCCCTGACATAAAGATAAGATCCATTTTTAGCATAAATGTCCTAGTGAGGGGTGTGGTGCAAATTTTGGATCATTTTAATCTCTAGAGAATAAAAGATAATTAATGACCAAGAGGACAATGGAGAGATACATAGCAGGTGCAGGTAGACCACAGCCTATTTCTGGTAATGTCCCCCCACACAAGGATTATCTTAAGGGATATTATTTTAGAAATATATTTGGAAAATTTGGAAAAGGAAAAGTGTTGGTCATGTGATTAGAGTAAGATGCAGCAGCTGAAGGGTTGCAATGATACCTTCTCAATGAACAAAGACATAGAAGGAGGCTTCCAGTTCTTTGGATCCTTAATACAGTGTCTCCTGAGCACACAATTTCAGAGAAGGAGAGGGCATTTATGGCTTGTAATCTGTATCACTGGAACAGATCAGTGAGATCACTAAGACAATGATATGTGAAAGTATATTGAAAGTCTTAGTTCCATTTATTAGAGATCAGAAACTTAGCCAGAATTACAAAGCACTTGGCAGAAAAGGAAATTAGAATCTAAACCTGGCAACACTTGTTTTTCTTCACGAACTCCCTGATTCTTAGGTCAAAAACTTCTGGGAAATGGGAGTGAGTTGCAAATAGTTAAAAGGTAGTCTTTTTATTTTTAGATTTCATTTTAGTTGAGAAATTTGTGGGAATTTATATGCTTTCAACATAAAGGAAGAGTGATAAGGTACTTGTTTGTGCTGGGGAACTGCAGTTCTAAACCTTGTCCTTTTTCTCTATTATTTTCTCTGCTTACCTTTCCTCCTGCCTAAGGCTGGTGAGAATGTAACTGAAAAAAAGAAAGAATGAATTGGTGTAGGGAAATATGTGGTCTTTCCTTGAATACTAACAAGGGGTAAGGATCCAGGTCCTGCATGATTTGAAAATTTAAACCTTTTTTTTTTTTTTGCCTATCATAAATGAAATATATTCTGTGCAAGAAAGCCACTGTAGGAAGCAAAAATTCTATTTGAAGCAGGAAAATTAAGCAGTAAGGGATGAGAATGAATGAGATTATTGAGAAAAATATTTTCTTTTAAAAATAGTAACAGGAAATTATTCACATAGTAATTGAAATTTGTGTAGTACTTTCTTCACAATAGCCTTGTGAGATATATAGTACAGATGTTATTTTCCCCATAAATATTATGTATAGATAAGGAAAGTGAGGCTCGTTAGAACCCTAACTTAGGCCTTCTGCTTGTATCTGGTGATCTTGTCACTATGGACTGTGTTGCTGTATGTATGTCTACATATTGAAAAGTCTGAAGAGTACTATACCACTTCGTTGTTCAATTTTATGTGGAATCTTTTCAGCAGGGGACATTAGAAGAAAGTTGATTGTTTCTCTTGTGTGTTATCATGTACATTTTTGGAGTGATTTAGTGCCTATATTTCTTAGATGAAGGAATGGTTGGCAAATATTTTAATGTATTATGTGTAAAAGGAATTGAATAATTTTCTTTTTTATCAAATTCCATACTGTATTCTCTTTTTTTTTTTGTAGAAATTTCAAGAAATTGCAGAAGAAAATGTGGAAAAGTTTGCCCTTATGGAAAAATCCAATGAACAGTTGGTTCTTGAAAATTCAGAGTTTAAAAATATGTTAGCTGAGTCTCAGAAGGAACATACATCCCTACTGGCAGCCTGTGCGTTAATGTCTGGTGCTTTATATCCTTTATATACTCGGTCATGTGCCTTGTCAACACAAAGAGATTTTCTTCAAGATCAAGTTAACACTTATGACCTGCTAAAACAGGAAATTAGAACTCTGGTTCAGGCTTTGTCTGATGTTGAAGAAAAGAAGCAAAATGAATCCAAGTTAAAGAAAAAACATTACAAAGGATTGATATGTGTATTCCGGAAAGGTGTTATTGCTGTTTTAGCAGCAAAAAGACTTCAGATTCTTGGCCAAAAGTGTAGCTCCCTTTTTACATGGATGGAGAGCTTCAAAGAAGGCATTGGAATCTTAGTATGTACAGGAGAACCCAAAGAGAACCATAATTTACCAAGTAAGATAACTTGTCCTTTCCTTTATGTACTTTACCTATGAGTTAAGTATAATCTATCAATATTCTTAACAATTTTATGAAAATTATTTGAAATGTATAAGAATAGAATGACATGAATATGTAAAAATATTTTTAAATTGGCAATTATGCTAAAATTTTACAAAGTAATTTCAGTGAATTAAGGAAATCGATTCAGCCCTTCCTAAAATGTCATCTGTTAATGTGTACATCAGTTTCATGTGTGCTTATTAAAGTAAAAATTACTTGAAGATTTCATTGAAAAATCAGCATGAATTTTCCAACTAACAGTGTTTTAAAAGACATTTTTAAAGCAAAAATAAACACTTGCTTCCACTCCCCCAGTTCTTAAAAGACTTCTTACAAAGCAATTTAAGTGATAGTTAAAGAACTTTTCCTCTTTATTCTCACACTTTTTTTGTATGAAAGAATATTTAATAGTGAAAGGAAAAATAGTATGCACCAACAACATCTAAAATTTCTTGGAGGAACCTTAAACACTTGGAAAGAATTATTTGCATATTTTATTTTGATCTGTTTCTTAAACAGCTGATTACCACTTATGTTTATATGAATTTTATCAAATTTTGTGACAATTCACTTTGGATTTCTTCCCATCTCAGAGCATCGAACAGAGCAGATGCATTGTCTTCAAGCAGTTAATTGGCTTACTAGTTCTGAACTTCTTTCTGCAATAATCATTTCTATGGCTGAGTTACAGGAAGTGCTTAGTAAAACAGGTAACATTTTGATTTTCTATGATTGTCTTTTAAAAAGATGATCAGAAGTACTTTATTCTACAAGTTTCAATGCACTGTTTTTTACTTAGAAAATATTTAATGTGTTTCTAATTTTTTAAATGCATAGACATGGATTATTTACATAGCCATATGTAAATTAATCAATAAACTACAAAATACTAAGTTGTTCTCTTTATTTTTATGGAAAATTGAATAGTAATTCTTAGTCAATTTAACAATCTTATTCTGTTTTCATATAATACTTGGTTTTCCTTAAAGGATAAAAAAACTGACCTAATTCTCCTCAGTTTTGCTACCTATGTGTCCTTATAGACATTGATTGTATATATTTCTTTTCTTTTTTCTTTTACTGCATTTATTTCATAGCTTTAGTTTTTAGAAAGAAATGAATTTATCACTAAACTAATCATAATATTTTCCTTTAAATTTAGGTAATATGGTTTTACTTACCTTTATAGTTTAAGTAAAAAAGTAGACTGCTCATTTTCACTAATCAGCAATTCTCAAAGTTATTTGCAGTTGTGTATATACAGGAAATTCTAAATCTAAAACCTATGGGGTAGATTAGTTGCATCGATTTGCTTTTTGATTTTTAGATATTTTAACTTCAGAAATTTATGTTTTTCCATATTTGTCTTTATCCTTTTACCTTTTCCATATTTACTTTATATTTTTTATGTTCAGAAATAATTTATTTCCTGTCCTTTTTTATTTATAGTATTATCAGATATGCCTCCTTTTTTGTGGGATTATTTTTAAAGAATATTGAATATGACATTTTTGGTGATTAATTTCTCATTTGTATAATCAACATCAAACTTACTCTTGGTTCTAATTTTTGAAGGAATATAGATTTATTAATTATTGATAATTTAATTATTATAGAGTAATTATTATTTAGAAGTGATAATAGAGAAACCTCATGTAGGTCCTTTCAAACAGATATTCTGTTATTATTGTCTTCCTTAATATGTATGTCATACATAGAAAGTATGTAGATTTCTTATATGTATATATTATGAACATAGTTCATTTATATATTCATAATGTTCACATTATGAATATACACTTATCTATGAAAGCATATAAAAATTAATAATTCTGAAGTTATTTTGACCAATGATATCAATGGAATAAATGTGTACTGTGTATCACATCTGATTTTTTTAAGCAACAAAACTCTTGGATTTTTAAATTTTGATATTTGTACTTAAAGATGTAAGCTTTATTAAGTTGAATTGAATTTTTAAAATTATATAGGTTAAAAAAGTTGAGTTGTTATAGGAGTTCATACTATTTTGATGAAAGAAACCACAGAATACTACATCTGAGCTATTCTAAAATAAATATATTCAAGCTTATTTTTTTATCCTTATTGTAGAGATATGTGTGGCTTATAGGTAAATTTCTGCTCACCAGGGAGCACTGTGTGATACAACTAACCCTCTATGCCAAATAGACTGACTATAGTTATAGTATGTTCAATAATAATAAAATAGTAAATTAATTGTATTTGTTCCTTTTTTTCTCATAAAAGCACTGTGAGGTCTATGAAGATGATATTTATGATACAATTTGACCTTGTCAGGAAAAATGTTGTATAAACACTAAACATTAATTATTACTATTTAAATTATAATCTTTTTTAATTGAAAGGGCATTTGATCAATGTTTTGGCTATTAATATTCATAATTTCCCTTAGAAATTATAGGTTGATTTATGGATGTTTTTACTCTGATTTTCATATGATAATATTGACAGGAGGGTTTAGCAAAAATAACATATACCTGGCTTGGGTCAGAATAAGGTGAGATTGTCTTGATGGTTGACTATTTCTAATGGGAAAAATATGAGAAAATATTATTACTATTATTTAGATAAAAAATAGTCACATTTACTTGAAAATCTCACAATTTCAAACTAATAGAGTTGGGGGAATAAATTTGAATTGGAAGTTAAGGTTTACTTTTCAAGGAAAATTATTAAAAAATTTTTTTTAAAATATACATGGAGGGGGCAGCTGGGTAGTTCAGTGGAGTGAGAGTCAGGCCTAGAGACAGGAGGTCCTAGGTTCAAACCCGGCCTCAGCCACTTCCCAGCTGTGTGACCCTGGGCAAGTCACTTGACCCCCATTGCCCACCTTTACCAATCTTCCATCTATGAGACAATACACCGAAGTACAAGGGTTTAAAAAAAAAAAAAAGAATGTCAAAAAAAAATATACATGGAGTAACTTGAAAGAGGCTAATACTATTGTCAAATTGTGATCCTTTAAGACTATGATGAATAGAAAAAGATAGTCTACATTTAGTATCTTGATAATAAATAATAGGGGTTGAATATATTTTATTCCTTCATGAACTTAGTTGACAGGGTTTTCCCACACTATATTGTCAACTTTGCTTAATTCATGGCATCTATTTGTTAATACACACTTTATCAATCACTAGCCATGACTAATTTAATTGCTTATTCCTGATATCAAAGTAATTTCCCCAAGATCATACAAATAGTAATTGGCAGATCTAATATCTGAATACAGATTCTGTGACCTTCAATCCAATACTCATTCCATTATGGGCTGTTCTTTGTCATATCTAGCCTCATGTTTGCACTAATGTACATTACAGGAGAGAGTTAACAAGTATTTATTATTTACTATGTGTTAAGTATGATCAATAAATCCAGAAATATAGTTCTGTCCTTAAGTTCACACTCTGATGAGTGAGATATTTTTAAAAATTGTAAAGTCATGATATATACAGTGCAAATGGAAACTAACCTTAAAGAGTTATCTGGTGGGAAAGTTGTGAGTGTAATGGCAAAGACCTCTTGCGGAAGGTGGTATTTGTCAGAGATGCCAGGAGATGGATGCAGAAAGGGAGACTTTTAGAAAGGGGGATAGCTAGAGGAATGTCATTGTTTTGGGAGATAGAGAGTAATGAGTGAGAAACATCATGAAAGTAAATTTCATTGGATCATAGATTGGGTGGGAATAAAGTATAATAAGAATGGAAATTTAAGGAGGAATCCGATTGTAAAGGATTTGAAAAGCCAAATGCAGAAATTTATATTTGATCCTGGAGATAATAGAGAGCCAGTTGTAGATACTGGAGATAACTTTGGAATATCCAGTTTGAGATGTCTAACAGGAAATTGGTTAAGCTTTAATGGCTTGTGTTGCACTAAGATTTTTGAGATACCCTTTATATATCTGGGAATCATCTTTATAGATTTGATAATTAAAGCCATTGAGATGAAGAGAAAAGAGAGAAGAGCACTAATAGATTTTGGGGAGATACTTACAGTCAACATTCATGACCTGCATGAGGAAGTCAGACAGTTACGAGAAGAATCAAAAAAAGACTAGTGCAACAAAAGTCTATAGAAAAGAAAGTATTAAGGAGAAGAGGATGGTCAACATTGTCAGTAGTTGGAGAGCAGTTAAGAAGAATGAAGATAGAGAAAAGATCATTAGATTTGGCAATTAATAGACCAGTTGTAACTTTGGAAAGAGTACTTTCAGTCTAATGATAAATATAGAAATCAGATTGCAAAGAATTTAAAATTAAGTCAGAGAGGTAAGGAGTGCTAAGTTTAGATAGCTTTCTTAAGCAGTTTAGCTGAGAAGTAGAGAAGAGTTTTAGGTGATATCATCAGGTGATAGTTTTTAAGAATCAGGGAGATTGGGGTATTATGTTTAATGAGAGAGTGACGGAGAGCAAGAGACAGAGACAGAGAGAGAATATGATGACATAGGATCACTCATGCAGGTATAGGGGTTTGTTTTGACAAGGAAGAGGGACCATCTCTTCATGTGTCAGAGAAATGAAGGAGGAGATAGTGGAGGAAAATGTGTGAAAAATATGAGATGTTGAAGAGAGAAAGCAACTCTATGCAAATATCCTGAATTATTTTGGTGAATTACAAGGCCTGGTCCTCACCTGAGTAGTAGTGTAGGTTGAGGAAGTACCGTTGTAGATTTAAGAATGGATGAAAAGTTTTGGAATAGTTGATAGGGCAAAATGAATTGAAGGTGTAACAAAATTGTCCAACTATAGTGAAGTTTTGTAATTTATTTGTTTCCTTCAGTAGCATTTGAATTGGAGGAAAGGAGGCAGATAATACAAAATTGGGATTTGACAATGCAAGATTTGCAAAATGGAACAAAAGAGCTGTTTCCTGGAGTAGAAAACATTATAACATAGAGCTTAATTGTTTGCCCAAACTATAGAGGTCTAGAATGGATGAGAGTGTAGCAAATGCAAATGTGATGGTCTGGGAATGAACTGATGGGAAGAAGCAGAATGAAGATTAGGGTTTATTATTATAAGGCTTAAACATGAAATAAAAGATTCAGATCAGATAAAAGGGATTTGAATAACAAGTCAGAACTGTTAATTGGAAAGCAGAACATCAAACTAACTTGTGACTTCTAGGTAAATCATATGTTAGAAATGATGTTTTATTTTCAGTCTTTAAGCAAAGGACTTGAACTATTGTGGGATCCTATTTCTCTGTTTATTCATTATAGATCAGTTTCCCAGAGAAATTTATGAAACTACTATGACTTGTAATGAATTTGAATGTTCAGTGGTGGAGGAATGAGTACTCATAACTTTTTATTCACCTGGTAGCCCTGTAAATTCAAGAAGGAAGAATAAGGCAACTGTCATCACTACATTTTAAACTGTGATGACTCATCTCTTGGTGTAGGACAGAGGCCCCAATTTCAGGTTTTCTGTGTAAATACTGGACAGGTGGCAACCTTATTTGCTTTCATTAAAGTGTTTGTCCATTTGAGATAAATTACTTCTTCCTGGCATCCAAATGGTATGCCTGTGAAAGATCATTTACCTCAAACAGGGGAACATGTTATTTCTACTGAAAACTAGATCATTAATTATTATGGGAATTGACTAAAAGAACTCTCCAGATCTAAATATTTTACTTCATTTGTTCTAGATTATACTTTAAAAGATACTTAAATGAAAAATTCCTGACTTAATTTTGGAGACATCTATTTAAAAAAACCTAGAATTATAATTGTAGGGAATTTAGATACAGATTTCCTTTCTAATTGAATGTGAGTTTGGGAAAAGATAACTGAATGGATTTTGGCCACAACAACACTACCTAGAGCTCTTTTATTACCTCACTGTGCCTTAAACATTATAACAAACTCTACAATAAAAATTCATGAACCTCAGTCTATATTTAAATCTTTATATTCAAACCTAAGTATTTAAAGCCTTTAAATCCAATCCAGAAGAATTGCATAAGAAAAATCCAAATTAGAGAAATTGTGATGGAAAACATTTAGGGTAAATATCACTAATGGGTAAAACATAAGTGATCTTGTCATTACAGACTGCCCATACAGAAAGAGGAAACAAATGAGAAGTTTGGAAAACAAATCACAAACATGGCAGAGAAGCAGGATGGTGGTAGTAATTGGGAGACTTTAATTATTCACAGATCTACTGGATATTTCTATTTTCTCTCTCTCTCTCTTTATCTCTCTCTCTCTCTCCCTCTCTCTCTCTCTCTCTCTCTCGTATTGCTCTTTTCGTCTTTGTCTATCTTCTCAAAAAGGCAGCTAGGTCATGTGTTGAATGGAATGCTGGACCTAGAGGCAGGTAAAATTCACCTTTGTGAGTTCAAATCCTGCTTCAGATACTTACTTAGCTATAGGACTCTAGGCAAATCACTTAATACTGATTGCATCAGTTTCCTTGTATAAAGTGAGCTAGAGAAGGAAATGACAAACCAGTCCAGTGTCTTTGCCAAGAAAATCCCAAGAGGGGTCATGAAAAATTGGACATAATTGAAATGACTTAACAAATCTCCCCAAAAGCTTTTATTTTTTCTTTCTAGGAAAATGACTTTTGGACTAAAAATGGCAGGACAAAAATAACTTAAAAGGCAAATTCTTAACTAATGAAGATTTTATTTCCCCTCCTTCATATGAAGAGTATTTCTCCTATGGTGAAAGATCTGTCTGATGTGGATGCCACTGTGGGGAATCTTCCTCAGACTGTGGAGTCTTGGAGAGGTCCTATAGTGTTATGGAAGAGTACATGGAGTCCTAATGTTAAAAAAGGGGAAGGAAATAAACTAGAATGGTATTTGTGATAGAATTTAAAAGGTAGTGAATTTGATGTTAGAGAACCAACATTCATAGCCAGCTCTGCTCAGTAAGACTTTGGACATGTCTGGAAACTGGTCTGAGGCTCAGGGCCTTGAAGAAAGTTCAAAAATTAAACTTGCACAACAAATGGCCTACAAAACCATTGAGTGCTACCCTATTCAGATTAAAATATGGAAGACAACACACAAAGTAGGCCGGAAGGAGAGGCCCAGAGGAATGCAACTGGTTGGGAAGCAAAGAGGAGAATGACCTCCTAATGGAGGTTCTGAGAGGAGCCATTGAATCAGCAGAGGGACTGATGAATTATGAGTTTCAGGGTTGAAGTGATGTTGTAGGATGAAGAGGTTCCTGGAGCATGATGATGTTCAAAGGAATGCAGCAAAGGAGGTTGACAGAAAGGAAAAAAAAATTCTGATCATTGTCCTTGTTTGTGGCTAAATGTAGTACTAGGATTGTCTAGACCTGTGATGGCAAATCTAAGGCACATGTGCTGGAAAGGGCTGCTCCCCTCCCCTTCAACACTCCCCCCTGAGCACATTTTCCACTTCATCCACCCCTTGTCCAGCAGCCCAATGGGGGAGTGCTTCCTCCCTTTCATGTCTAGAATAAAAGGCTGCCTCACTTGTGGCACAAGGGTGCCGTTTGGGCAGTCAGTCTCTAAAAGGTTTGCCATCACTGGTCTAGACCATAAACAAAGGAACAACAAAGTGCATGTGTCTGAATTAAGTAAAGATATTTGCGAGAAGTCAAATCAAGCCACTAAAGAGTAAAGCTTATAAAATGGTGAATAAATGTCCTTAGGAAAGGGCTTCAGTTACATCTATTATGAAATATGAAAAAGGGGAGAGGAATATGGGATTTTATTTCATCTATGTTTTCCGCACATATTTGTTTTTACCAATGTTTTAACCAAATGGGTGAACAGGCATAATAAAAAAAGTTTTTATAAACTTGCCATTTGATAACCTAATCTTTGGGACAAAGGAGTAGGTAGCCACCCCTCCTCTGCTTTTGCTATTGCCACAAATGTTAGGGAAGGAAAATACTCTTCTTCTTGATTTCTTCTCATTTTTTCCCTTTGAACTTTCTAAATTTTGCCCCATGGCCAAAATATGTAGTATTTCCTTGCAGTATTAGAAGTTGACAAATTACTCAAAATCTAAGAAGTCTATGTGAATCAAGGCTACTCTTCCTATTTATAAAGGAAATAGAATCTGTCACTCTTCTTCTGATTGGACTATTATACTATGTTTGCATTAAAGCCATGGTTAGTGAACATCTAGAAAAGGATGTGGGGATTACCAAGGCCACCATGACTTCAGCAAGAAATCCCACCAAATTAACTGTCTTTCCTTTATTTTGAATGGATTTCTAAATTAGTAAATTAGGGAAACACTATAAAGATATTGTTTAACTCAATTTTATCAAACAATTTGATAAATAGTTTTATTGATTTGGAAATGTTGGAAAGATATGTGCCTGATGATAATAAAATTATATGGATTCAAGACTTGTAGAATGGCCCGACTCATAAGAAAAGCTTTTAATGGCCACTGTATACTTTATAGGAGTATCACAGGGACTTGTGCTTTAATAGTCATTGCGATTTGACCTTTTTTCTTCAGTTATTTGGATGATGGAATACAAGACATTCTCATTAGTTTTTGTAAGTAACTTAAGTTAGAATGGATCTCTTACACACTGTGATTGAGTCAGGTTCCAAACAATTTTTAGAAGTTTGGAACTAGAGACTGAATTTAATAAGATGAAACTTAATGGGGACAATTATAACATTTAACACTTCAGTTAAAAAAATTAATTTAATTTATAGATTTCCAAAGGGATGATGATGAAAAGATTTACAGGTTTTAGTGGATTAAAGTTCATTATTTCAACAGTATTATGTGGTAGCCAAAAAACTGTTGAGGTTTTCTGATGTATTATTAGGGACACAGTTTAAGTAAATGATTGTTTCACTCTTCATTCTCCTCTTCTCTGGTAAGATCACATTTGGAGCATAGTTCTAGGCACCATAGTTTAAGAAGAACTTTGAAAATATGGAAAGCATCTAAAGGATGAAACCCAGAATGTTAAAGGTCTTTGAGTTTTCACCATGTGAAGACTGATTAAAAAAACTGGGTATGTTTAGCTTGGACAAGAGAAAATTATGGGGAACGGAAGGAATTATAGAAGTTCAAGTATTTAATTTTTAAAATTCTGAACTTAAGAGAAAGAGAAAAATAGAGAGCATGTCTAAATATATAGCATAACATAGAAGGAGAATTGTATGTGATACCATAGATCTCCATTTTATTCTGCTTCTTTTAAACATGTCGGTGTGTAAATTTCACATTACTGACTCACTTATCTGTGGTTACTTGTGAAGTCATCTGGGCATGAAAAAATGTTTCATTGATCCTCTCTCTTTTTTTTGACATTGCTGTTTGACATCACTGCTTATTTTCCACTTTCCTTTTGTTTTTAAGTAGAAGTTGCTTGGTTTTCCAGGAGTTGAATAATTCTTAAATTATCCTCAATCTATTTCCTGGGTCTGTTGTTTTTCTTATCAGAAATCTTATTTTTTGTTCCATTAAGAATTTAATTTAGTCTCAATATTTCTTTCTTTCTCATGTAATTGTTGATTTCTGTTTGGTCTGTTCACAATGAAAAAAATCCTTGACATTTAACTATATTTCAAGAAATCATAATTGAAAATACCCAGATCCAAAGAACTGAGAAAGATGTAATTTAAGTATGAAAGGATTATAGCCTAGATTACCTATGAAGGAGTTCATATTCTAATGGGGGACACAACATTTAAACAAATCTGTGCATACAGGATCTATATCTATATCTGTCTCTCTCTCTATATATATATCTATGTATTTTCAATTGTGATTTCTTAAAATATAGTTAAATGTCCAGGGTTTTTTTCATCATGAACAGACCAGATAGAAACCAACACTTACATGAGAAAGAAAGAAATATTAAGACTAAATTATATATATTACATATATATATATTTATATATGCGCACACACATAAATAAATATTAGAGTTAGGCTTAGAGGAAAGTTTTTGGCATTGAAATAGATGAGAATATTTTTTCCTTTTTTTTTTTCTTGTGTGTGTGAGACATGAAGGAAATCAGCACAAACAGGAGGAAGATATAAGGAGGGAAAGCAGGCTAGGTATGAAAGGAAGCCAGTGAAATTGCACAGAAAGAATGTCTTGTGTGAAGAAAAACAAGGAAGTGAATATTCTTTTATTATAGAGAATGTGAAAAGGAGTCATGAGCAAGAAGATCAGGAAGATTGGAAAGTGCCATGTTATGAGGAACTGATAGATAATAGTGAGCTTATTAAGGGTATGGGTAGGAATGGCATGATCAGATCTGCAATTAAGTGAACTTTAGCAGTTGAGTGTAGGGTGGACTAGAACAAGGAAAGACTCGAGTCAGGGATATTAATTGGAAGGCTGATGCAACTTTCCATGCTTGAATTGATAGTGTGGCTATGATAGAGGAGAGAAGGGAATATATGTGAGAGATTCTTCAGAGACAGAATTGTAAGGATTTATAGACTGGACTTGGGGAGATCTACCTTGAATGACACTTAAGATTATTAGCCCAGGGTGCCTGAGAGGATGGCGCTACTCCTACAATAAGAAGGAAGCTTAGAAGAAGGAACGGTTTTGGAGTAAAGGTAATTCAGTCATCCCTTGCTATATCATGGTTCACTTATCCCAGCTTCACTGTATGGAGGGTTTAAAAAAAATCTAATTCTGTATCATGGAGTTAATCTTGCGGCACACTACTGGCTGACGGAATGAAAAACAACCAACCACAGAGCTGTGTTCTGTATCCTGGGCACTGATTGGCTCAATGACTGTAGGTTAATAAGGGTGTGGAAAAGGTTTATAGAAGAGTGGGGAGGGTTTATAAAGCCTTAAAATATATAAATAATAAAATAAATATAATGCCTACTTTGGGGATTTTCATCTATCATGGGGGTCTCTGATAGGTGAGGGATCAATGTAAGCTCAGTTTTGGATAAGTTTCTTTAAATATACCTATGAGTATTCAGTCTGAGATATCTAATAGGCAGTTGGAGATGCATGACTGAAAGTTAGAAAAGGGGTCACATCCTGATAAATAATCTGAGAATCATCTGCAGATAGATGATGATTGAATCTATTCATGCTCTTGAGATTACCAAGTGAAATAGTATAGAATGAGAAGAGAAGGCCCAGAATGGATCTTTGAGAGACATTCATGGTTAATGGGCATAGCCTGGACAAAGATCCAGTAAAGAAGACAGAGGAATAGCCAAATAGTTAGGGAGAGAACCAGAATAAAGCAGTGTCATTAAAAACTAAAGAAATTGGAATTTCAAGGAGAAGGGAATGGTTGACACTATAAGAGAGGTCTAGAAGACTAAGGACTCAGGGAAAAAAAACCCATTAGATTTGTTAACTGAGACCATTAAAAACTTTGCAGAGAACAGTTTCATTTAAATAAGCCAGGTTGCATAGTTAAGAAGGTAGAGGAAAGGAAGTGGATGTAAATTGATTTTCAATAGAATTTAGCCTCAAAGGTAGGAAGTATGGGTTATAGTAAGCAGGGCTGGATGGATTAAGTGAGTTTTTGAGGATGGGAGAAACGTGGACATATCTATAAGATACAGGGAAGGAGCCAAGAAATGGAGAAAGATTAATGATTTATGAATCGGTAGGAATGATAGGGGGGTACTCTGTTTGGAAATATGGAATGGAATGGGATCTCTTGTGCATGTTTAAGTGTTTGCTTTAACAAGGAGAAGGACTGCTTTTTATGAGACAGAGCTATGAAGAGGGAGCTGATGGAGGAAGGCATATGAGTGATGTGAGATGGTGAGGATGAAGAGGTATGAAGGGGGAGTTCTTGACCACTGGCCTTGATTTTTATTGTGAATGATCCGGTAGGATTCTTAATATAGAGGTAGAGGTTTACCTGGGAAACCAAAGCTATAGGAGCTTTGAGAAGAAATTAAAAGGGTTAGAAAAGCTGCTTTGGTGATTTAGAGAGTGAATTAATTAGGGAGTTAAAAAATTCCCCCCCCCCCTTTTTTTCCAGTGAGAGAAAGTCCAGTTGAGATTATAGATCATAGATCTGAAGTGGATCCAGTCAGCATAGTTTCCTGATTTTCTCCATCTTTTTAGTAGCTCTGTGGTCAAAGCCCAGATGCCATCCAGTTGAGTAGGGCCACCTACAAAAGTAAAGGGCTACCAAACTGGATGCTGGTAAGGTAGGGCAAAATTAAATTCTCAGTATTGAGATTCTTCAGAATAGAATAGGGAGGGTAGACTGAAGCACTTGATTTATTGTCAAAAGCTTAAAATTTGATTAGACTACTTATTATTTCTATGATTTTAGGCAAATTAATACTCTTAGACCGTTTCCCTCATTAATATAAGGAGAAGTGGAGATAAGAGAAACTCTAAAATTTATTTCAACTCTGAATTTCTAAACTGGGCTGCAAAATCTCCCTAAGGTCAGATACTGTATTATTTGAATTATCTCTCTTGTATAGCTTCTACTACAGTACCTCTTGATGTGGATGATAGAATGATGGACATGGACACAGGAAGATCTCACTTCAAATTTCACCTCTGATAGTTCATGTGACACTTTGTACCTGTTTTACAGTTCATTGTTAAATATTTACAAAGTATTACAAAAGTTAGCTGCTATATGGAAGATGGTCCAGGCTCAGATTGGTTTGGTATAGGTATCTTTTTTGGAATCTTTACTATCTTCATGGTAAATCAACAGTGCAAAAATAATATTTACACTTCTTGTCTTTCAGTTTGTTTTGTTGAATCATTGCTGTAAACCTAAACTAATACAGTAATTTAATACACTAGTTATCAGCATTATATCTGAAAAATTATATTTGGGACTGTCTTTAGTAAAAGAAAAACTTCAAATTATTGTAAATCCAGTTGATCTTTAACAAAATCCTAGACATTTCCATGACTCTTAATTGATTTACTCTAAATATTTTTTTAGATTTTAGATTGCTTGCAAATGGAATGTTTTACTCAGATTTATTCATTAAATAAACTTCTTATTAATGTAATTATTAGATTTACAGAATCATAGAATTATAGAATCATATTTTGAGGTAGAATGTCCTTTAAGATGATAAAGTTTAATCTCATATTAAAAAAAAAAGAAAAAATATTGTTAGTAATTCCCAGTCTCATAGAAAGCTTTTTTACTTAAGTCTCATGGAAAAATCCTGGATTTAGCCATCAAATGACCTGGGTTTTGTGTCTGAGCTCTAATACTTAAAAGTTGTGTGATAGTAGGTAAACCACTTAACCTTTTTCAAGTTTCATTTTCCTATTTTGTAAAATGTAGATGATAATGTTTGCTCTAGCTACCTTAGAAATATTTTAAGGAAAATACTTTGCAATCTGAGGTATTGTAAATTGCATTTGTTATAGTTGTTATTGTAATTATTATTACACATGAGGCAAATGAAGTTCATTTATTTGACTTATTTGATTTAAGATCATATGGCACTTTAATAGCAGGGCTTAGAATGAAACCCCAATCTGACTTTCAGTACTCTTTTCATTACACTAGATTGCCCCAGGCAGCACTGTGGATATGGATGGGGGAGAGCATTACTTGTGAGTCTAGTATGAGTTTATTCTAATCATCCAGGTGAAAGGTAATGAATGGGAAATGAAACAAAGGGATAATTCAAAATTATGAAGCTGGGCTTTCTAGGATATGATGAACTATTTGGATGTATATGGTAAGGGAGCAGAAGGTGTCAGAGAAGACACCTTCCAAGTATGGGTGATTGGGAAAATAGTGCTGTAAAATTATTTAAGTTGGGATTGAGTTTAGTAAAATTATTTAAGTTGGGATTGAGTACCAGATTTGGGGGAGAAAGATGATTACTCAATTTTTACATATATTTTGCTGCCTCTGAGCCTAGTGATATCACATATAGAGCCTGAGACTGAAGTCAGGAATACTTGGGTATCAATTATTCATCTGTCATCTACTTGCCTGGATGGCATTTAATCTGCTTCAATGTTAGTTTCTTTTAGTATGCAAAATGGAAATAATGGTAATGGCTATCTCATAGTGTTCTTTGGAGAATATATGCATACACACATCATCATTTAGTAATACATTATTTGTTTTTCTTTAACAATTTTCATTGATGAAATGTCTTGAAGGTGATTTATGTATATGTTAGTATATTTTATCATTAGTGACTTGCCTAGAGTCATACAGCTAGTGTCTGAGGTTGGATTTGAACTCAGATCTTCCTGACTTTAGGTCCAGCACTCTGTTCACTGCACCATCTACATATTAATACTTACAAAATAACTCAAACTTTATGTTTTATTAATGCAGAGGAATGAATACAGATTTATCAACAGTTAGTTTAAATAAATATTTATGAAACTAAAATAGAAAAAAATTTATTTCAACTCAATATACATGTAAAGGACAGCAAATTATTAAACATATAAAGTACAAGCAATTCAAAGATCACTGTAAATAAATAAAAATAATTGCTAAATGTATCAAATTGAAATTTTGAAATAACACTAATAAGTTTGATTTCAGAAAATTTCAGCCCTTGTTTGAGTTTTATAAGACAAATCTATTAAAATAACAAATATATCACTAAAACAATATTTGCAATTTTAGATTTTTTTGCTTTCTCAATATAAAATTGATTATACTTTGTGATATAGGTATATTGTTTAAAAGGGCTTTTTACATACTTATCAAGCAAAAATTATTTAGTTTTTTTTAATTCTTTGACTCTCTAAGGCCAGATATAGTATATGTGTTCTCTCACCATTCATGGATATAAAAGGATGCTTTCAGAATTGTTGTTTTCATTTCTGCTTTCAGATTAGCCAACATCTCATGTTGACTCATTCTGTGATTTGTTAATACAATTATTAAAATGAAATATAGCACCAGTAATTTTTGAAGTCTAGTATAATATTTTAAATTCCTGAACAAAATTTAAAATTGAATTTTTATATTTTGGGATAAAGATTGTAAAACTTACCTTTTAAAAGCTGAATGCTAATTCAGATACTTCTCAATTATTATTATTATATAATCTTATATTACATAAATTTAAAGAATCTTAGCATTGGAAAGTGATCACAGTGGCCTTTCATTCCATTCCCTATCTGACTCAGAATCCCCTTTTACAACATCCCTATCAAGTACTCATCCTGCTACTACTTGGAAAACCTCTAATGAGGAAGACCTCCCAAATTCTGAGCCAGTTCATCTTGCTTTCAGGCATTTCTACTTACCAGAGTGATCTTAACTTCCACTTTTTAGATATGATTTCTTAGATCAAGCAGAACAAATCTAATCTTAGAATTAAGCAACTGTAAGTGAACAAATATTTACTGAACATTTGCTGTGTGCTCAGCATTGTCAGTTGTTGGGGAAGCGAGGGATAGAAAGGAGAGAATAAAAGATACAATCCCTGCCTAATATAAATAAGATATACATGTGAAAAAAACACATACACAAATTATATATTTATTATTTATAAATTATTTATTGAACGTCTCATGCGCATTGTGTTAGGTCAGGAGTCTTCATTTAGTTATAGGCAGTATATTTTCTCTGTCATAGAATCTATTCAAATCTTTTTCATTCATGAAATACTTAATATAGTTTTCATTTAAAAAACCCACCCATATTTCCCATAAGTAATGGGTATGGATTTTATTAATGGCACTTTCCATGGGTTTACTATATCATAAGAATTATACATATCACATTATTTAGAACTAGAATTTAAATGATTAGTAACTGCTAGAAACAGGTAGTACAGGAGAAGATTATAACATTGCCCCAATGTCACAAAATGCTTGTTAAATCTTATGTTCTATGAGTTTATGAGGCAGAGGATACCTATACGAAGTTATATAGCACATGGAGCCAACCTAAGAATATTTTTCTCTTGTGTGAAATAAAATGCTTTTGAACAATCAGTTCACTAGCCCCCAACTCCACCGCATTAATTCATTCAACAAATACTACCATTGGTTCTTAGATGAAAAATATAATTATTTCTGAAGTTAATTTAAGTTAAAAAATCTTGGTGGATTATATGTAACCTAAAATGTTAACTTTTATTCTTTTTTAATTATTTTTAAAACCCTGAGCATTAAACACTAGGCTTGGTCTTATAATGGAAAATATATTTATTTGGGTGTTTGGAACTTCACAAAGTTTTATTTTTACTTAACTTAAGATTTAAAGAAAATGTTTAAAGTGTCCAGCAATAAGGAGTTCTTGAAATATAGAATGTTATTCTGCTTAATGTAAATAAGCCTTTCCATGCTTGTCATTTTATGTTGATAGTATCATAAGACAAGTAACGACAGATTAAGACCTGCCTAGTAGAGGGAAAACTAAATTACAAGACTTTTATTAAGGCATAAATAAACCTATTAACTGTTATCTGGAATACCAATTAGTAGAAGGAGCACTGACAATTTTATTTATCAACATTAAACACAATTATTAATTACAGACCTGACGAATCTAGCAGTAAGCAGGACATGTTGGGT
Source organism: Gracilinanus agilis (assembly GCF_016433145.1). NCBI lineage: Eukaryota > Metazoa > Chordata > Mammalia > Didelphimorphia > Didelphidae > Gracilinanus > Gracilinanus agilis. The sequence goes on along the minus strand of NC_058130.1, from coordinate 113,355,039 downwards.
GTGCTGGGGCCTTAAGTCCATTATATGAGAAGGATGATTACCAAAATCCTGTGGGGAAATAAGTAATTGTAGTTGTAAAATTTTAATTGCCTTTGAATAAGGCAAATTATATCCTCTTGTCTCAGAATATAAATAGTATGGCATTAAGGTACCCAGCTACACTAGTTGGAAACAGGATATAATTTAAGGTGTTGTGATTTATAAGCTATAACAATTTAAAAATGTCTCTGAAATGACATTCTTTAAAGTATAAGAAATTTTCTTTATTTCTTGTATAATACTGTAGCTATTTTCACCACGCTATTAAAATGGCTAATTCTCAGCTTTAAATTAATAGAGGGGATATTGCAGAGTAAGAAGGAGATATATTTTTGTATGAATGACTGTAGGTGATTGCAGAAGTAATTGGAATTTTTTCATTTAAGAAAATTTGATTCATTATAGTTTGAAATGCATCACTGTAAAATGAGTAGGAGATAAAAACAATAGTTTTAATGTTTTTGCCTGTTGTTGTTTTTTTCAAGATCCAAATTCTAGGCTTTGTGGACACTTACTTATAAGTGCAGCCAGGAATTCCTTTGCAAAACTCATGGATAAAATTAGCATGGCAATGGAGAACATACCACTGGGAAGTAGTAGAAGTTTTACATATACAGAAAAGGATTCTCTGGTTCAGAGATTGGCCCGAGGACTTCATAAAGTTAACACAGAAGCCTTGAAATATGGTCTAAGTGGTCCTGTGCCCATTATGGTAGGTATATTTAACTTATGACATATCTATCTATCTATCTATATCTAATGTTTTCACAGCATTATGGAGATTATACTATTTCAGTTAGATATTACTCATAAATTAGATTTTAAATCAAAATTTTATAGAGAATATACTTTGCCTTGATAGATATGACATAATGGATAGAGATCTGGTTTTATAACCAGAAGTTCATTCTTTCCATCTTCAAGTGATTCTGGAACCTAATTCCATTTGAATTTCACCATTTCAGACCATCCTTTCCAATACTGGGTACTCTCTCATGTACTCAGACATACTGAGATTAGTGAAGAGTTGGTTTGTTCCTTGTTCCCTGTGATCACTTCCAGCCCCTCCTTCTCCTGCCACCATTTGACTCCCTCTCTTCCTTTGTGATTGACATCAACCATTTCTGTTAGCTAGTTCGGCTATAAAGTGCTTAGCACAGTCCTAGCAAGAGGTTGTTACCATGATTATCTTTGGTGTCTGATGAGTAGGTTGTTCTGTCTCCTTTCTCAAAGTATTCATTAATAGACTTACAGGTTTCCCTTCCACCCCAGCTTCCAGTGTCAATATTAAAGGACTTTGCAGTGAATGTAATACCTTCCCTTCAACACCCTTACCCATTGGCTTTCCAGTTCCTTAATCTTGTCAACTCTCATGTGGGAGATCTTCATTGTACCTTAGTCACCTATATTAGGGGTTGAGAAACTCCATCCTGTGGGCCAAATTGGGCCTACTGCTTCCTGTGTGGGAGCTAAAAATGTTCTTTGCATTTATAAATTATGTCTTATTCTTTTTAAAAATAAAAGAAAACATTTCTAACTTGCTGACTGAACCAAAATCAGATATTTCAGTATTTGTCCAGCTGGCTTAATTTACTGACCTCTAAAATACATAGGATAATAATATTTAATATTGATATCTACTAGAAATGCTAAACCTATATGATTCTGAACTCTGAAACTTCTTTCTTATCATTTTCTATTCTTAAATTCTTTCCTCTGTTCTATTCCATCTAAAGATTTTATTCTTCCTTATTATGACTTAGGTGAGGCAGCGTTAGCATAAAGATAGAGATCTGGCTTCAAAATATGGAAAACCTACGTTCAAGTCCCACCCACCTCTGACACATTTTGGCTTTGTGACCCAGGGAAAACACTTAACCTCTCAATGATCTAGGCAACTTCCTTAGGATATAAGTGGAAGGGAAAATGCTGACCTGCACTGGTATAGGGAGTTTTCTTATATTGTATAGTTCCCTACATCTGTGAAATCATAGGTCTAGTCCCTATCCTTATTTCTGCATTTGGCACAGTTTTAATTTGTTCTATATGTACATATGCAGATTTTAATGATTTATAAAATTTCTTTTGCTAGACATTAAGCTAATATTAAAAAATAACTAGAGGATAAGAAAATTTATCACTGCTCACAATTCATAACCATACTAACAGCATTATAGGTGATGGATATTTCATATTTTCTTGACACTGTTAAGGTTAGGTTTTCTTTTTTATTTCTTATATTTTATAGAAATGATCATTCAGACAAAACAATTCATCTTTTCAAATTACATAAAAGTGTTTCTTAGATTTTGATAACATTCAGCATAGTTTTATTATTTTTTGAATGTTTTGTATAAAAAGGTTTTTTTAGATGACTGATTTAATGGTAAAGCAGCCAGTTTCATGAAATCTAAAACCATTTTCATTTACCAACAGAAAAGTATAGAATGTTTGCAAAAGCAAATATATGAATTTACTCAGCGATTGCATGCAGCAGAAGTAGAACGTCGGTCACTCCGCTTGGAGGTCACAGAATTCAAAAAGAGTGTTCATGATATGAAAAAAGAAATTGACAAAGCCCAGATCCTCCAAATGCAATTAAAAGAATTTAAGCAGTCTGTAAGTATATTCAGTTTAGAAAGCCTGTCTTGGAGATGATTTTCCTATATATACACACTGCATATGCGTGTGTATGTTAGTGTGTGTATGTGTATATGTATATTGTATATATAGATATGTGTATATATATGCATATATATATAGCCTTATTTCTCGTTTTTCTAAATATAATATATTTTTTATTTCAGAAATGTTACCTTTTAAAATGCTACCTACTTAGAATCCATTCATAATAAGAGAGACCATGTTTTATTTTTTTACAAATTTTTCTTTACACATTAATTACACTTGATTTTGTTAGGGTATTTTTGCTATTGATATGTATCATACCCTTTTCTGAACTGAGAGTCAAAATTACTGCCATTCTCATCTTATCTCCTACTTATATTATTTTATGTCCCTTGTTTTTGAAGAGGACCAATGATGTCTTGACTTGCTCATGGATTGGATTTAAGTGAGGCAGAGTTGCACAAAGTCATCAGCCTTACTCTTTCTTCCAAAGTCAGCAAATCACAATGGCAAAACAAAAGTCAGGATGACTGGTGATACCTAGGATGCAGGGGATGATCTTGGCATCTTCCATTATCTGACCAAACTCTAAGTGCTCCACAGCTTCTGCTTCAGCCTCTTTCATGGCTGTTGGAACAAATTGTCCTCATTCACCCATTCCACTGGGTGGATCCATCCTCCCCTGCTTGTGATAAACATCACCTTAACTCACTGATCACTTTGAGGTCTGTCTACCCTCAAGCTAGTTAGACTATTTGCTGAGATGGTTTACTGGGACAACAAAGCTGAATTGAATCCCAGGTCATTTGAGCTACCCATTTATCTTTGATAACACAGATTATGATAAACTTACCTGTTCAAAAAGGCATGAAATGGTCATTCTTAAATTTTCTACTCATCCAGGAAGTGTCATAGATCAAACTGGTCCATATTAGGGAATCCTTTACTGTCCTACAGGAAATATTAATAACAATATTATATTAGTACCCTTAAATAAATATATACAAATGTATGAATAAAAATTAATACATTCATTAAATTAATACAGACAAATGAACAAAATTATTAGATTAAGAATCCTGGAATGTTAGAGCTGAGTGGGACGTTAGAAATCATTTAGGCATTTTTAAAGTAGGGAATCTGAAGAATCTTGCCAAAGACCAGATAAATAAGTTAGTGAAGAGCCAATATTAAAAAGCCGATGAAAAAGGTTCCTGACTTATTAAAAATATAATGTATAAATATGTATGTGTACATATATGTTTATTTATATGTCTGTGTATGTTTACATATGTACGTATAGACAGACATACACATCAGTGTTTGGGTATGTTCGTGTGTGTATATATGGATATGAATATGTACTCCCACTCCTGACACCATATTCCTTAGTATTCCCTGACAACGCCATTCCTTGGATGTAAGCCCATATCCCTGCACACTTGGGCTATTGCAATAGCTTACTTGTGGGTCTGTATGCCTCTAGTTTCTCCACACTCTAAAATAACCTCCATTCAGTCATGATAGTGATTTTTTTTCTAAAATAGTATCCCACTACTCAATAAATTCCAGTGATTCCCTATCACTTCCTGGATGAAATAGAAATTTCTCTGTTTGGTATTCAAAGACCATTATAATTGAACCCCTCTGTCCCTTTCTAGGCTTCTTACACTTTACTTCTCACAATGTAATCTTTGATCTAGTGACACTGACCTCCTTGCTGTTCTTCAGACAAAACACTTTATACTTCACCTCTAGTAATTTTCTCTAGCTATCTCCCATGCTGGAATGCTCTCTGTATTCATCTCTGCCTAGTGGCTACCCTGGCATCCCTTCTACAGAAATCCCTTCCCAGCCACTCTTAATTCAGTGACATCCCCTTTTCAGTTATTTCATATTTCTCTGAAAAAGGTTGTATATATTTGCATAGTTTCTTTCCTATTAAATTGTGGTCTCCTCGAGAGGAGAGACTTTGTTTTGTCTCTTTTTGTATTTCCAGAGCTTAGCACAATGTCTGGCACAGAGTAGGAGCTTAATAAACGTTCATTGACATAGGTAAAAACAAAATTGTTAGCCTGAATGTGAAAACTTCTAGTAGCATACACGGAACTGAGATTATTAGGGGCAGAATTCAGTTGTTCACTGTCATGGCTGGCTCCCTCTGGAGCCTCAACTTGCACCCTTACTTTCTCTGTTTTTAATGTATCTAGTTTGCACCTATTATAGCTCCCAGTGCTATAGCATATATAATCTACTGAGAATTAAAAAATTATCTATACTCTCTATTGGTTTCAAATCCTCATCATTGAGAAACTTATGCCTTTTAGCTTTTATTTAACCACATCTATATCTCTAATTGACACTATAACTTATAGAAGACTCTGCCCTTTGTAGGAATGGCTTTTCTTAGTATCAGGATTATAGTCTCTTTGAGATGAAATGGACTTTAGAAACCATCTTGTCATAGCATCTTATTTTATAACAGGATTTAATTATTTTTCTGAAAGCTGAGATTCTATAATCATAGTTTTTCTTTAGAAGGCATAGTGTGTGAGGAAGGGGGACAACATAGTAGGAAGGAGTAGAATGAAGCTTCACAACACAATTTCTTCCCAGGGATCTGGCAAACTCATGATGCAATACTAGTTGGAAAATCTATGAAGTAATCACAATGACATATATTTCAGTCCATGGCAGCATAGAACTATATAGTCAGAGAGGACTTCCATTTTCATAAGTTCTTTCAACAAATAAAGAATCAAGGAGCAGATCAACATATTGGGCATGTACCTAAAAATACCTAGAATTAACACCCTCCTCCAAATAAACACCTAAATAGAAATCCTAATAGTAAGAGATTAATAAAATTGAGGCCCAATAGTCATTAAATTAAATAAAATTAAGATCTTTGTTTTACAAATAGGTAAATGACTTGTACGAAAATATTTATAACCATGCTTTTTGTGGTGGCAAAAAACTGGAAAATGAAGGGATACCCTTCAATTGGGGAATTGCTAAACAAATTGTGGTATATGTTGGTGATGGAATACTATTGTGCTCAAAGGAATAATAAACTGGAGGAATTCCATGTGAACTGGAAAGACCTCCAGGGATTGATGCAGAGTGAAAGGAGCAGAGCCAGAAGAACATTGTATACAGAGACTGATACATTGTGGTAAAACCAAATGTAATGGACTTCTGTACTAGCAGCAATGCAGTGACCCAGGACAGTTCTGAGGGATTTATGGAAAAGAATGCTACCTACATTCAGAGGAAGAACTACAGGAGTGGAAACACAGAAGAAAAACAACTGCTTGAACACATGGGTTGATGTGGGCATGGTTGAGGATGTAGACACTAAAAGACCACACCAATGCAACTATCAATAATATGTAAATAAGTCTTGATTGATCACATGTGTTAAAACCAGTGGAAATGCGTGTTGGATGTGGGTGGTGGGGTTTAAGGGGGGGTGAAGTGGAAAGTATAAACAAGAATCATGTAACCATGGAAAATGTTTCTAAAAAAATAAAATATTACAAATAGGTAAATGTTAGCTAACTTTTTTCTTTTAAAAATAAAGAAGAAAATTAAGTTAATATCAAAACTACAAAAGGACAATTCACAGACAATGCAAGAAAAATAAAAGAAATTATTAGGAGTCATTTCACCCAGTTTATGGACAATTAAATTGATCATATAAATTAAATAAATGAATGTTCAGAAAAATATAGATTTCCCTTATTAACTGGACAAGAAATAGAAGGTTCAATTGATATAATATTTGCAAAAGAAATTTTAAAAGCTTTAAATGAACTCCCAGTGGTATGTGGGAATAGGACAAGATGGATATACAAATTAGGTTTATCAAACATTCAAGGAAAAATTTTTTCCCAATATCTATATAAATTATTTGAAAAAAGAAATGAAAGGATCCTTCTATGATTCAAATGTAGTTTTGATACCTAGGTTAGGATGAGTTAAAGTAAAGAATGCAAATTATAAATCAATATTCCATAAATATCAATGGAAACAAACATTTGAAATGAAAGTAAGAAGAACAGAGCAGCATATCATAGTGATTATATTTAATTACTAGTTCGAATTCATATGAGGAATATAGGACTGGTAGAATATTAGGGAAACTTTAAATATTTTATCATTAATATCAGGAAAAGCAAACTATATGATTATATCAGTAGATGTGGAAGATAACTTTTTTTGATAAGATAATATTTTTGATAAGATAAAGACATATTCCTGTTAAAAATGCTAGAAAATTTATATAAATAAATGTATCTTTCCTTAATAATACTTTTCCTTAGTATCTAACTAAAACCAAAGGTTAGCACTACTTATAATGGAGCGTAATTAGCTGACTTTCCAAAATGATCAGGCATAAAGCAAAGATATCAGTATTCACCATTACTGTTCAATTTAATATTATAATTGCTAACTATACCAATTAGATAAGCAAAATAAATTGAGCAAAGAAATATAAGTAGAGCAAACAAAATTACTACTTTTTCTGATGAGATGATGATTTACTTAGAGAATCTAAAAGACTAATGAATATAACATCAGTAAAGAAATTAACTGTAGATTTACAGATAGAAGAGTTCATTCCCAGACAAGAGATTAAAAAGATCATTGAGGGTAAAATGGACAGTTTTGATTTTTATAAAATTAAAAAAGCTTTTGACTAAACATAACCAGGTAAAATTATAATGAAAATAGGTTACTGGGGAAAAATTTGCAACAAATTTCTCTCATTTCTGCTGATTAAGATTTTTAAAAATAAGAACTATCCAGCAGTTGATAAATGATCAAAGGATATGAACAGGTATTTCAGACACACACATTTATTTATATTTTTAAACCAATTATTTGTAATCACAAATTTCCACGTAAGTTTTTGGAAATTATATGATCCAAATTGTCTCCTCTCCTTTCTTCCTCCCTCCTGGAGTTGGAAAATATTTCAATCTAGGTTATATATGTATTGTCATGCAAAACACATTTCTATATTGTTGATTTTTGTAAGTGAATAATCTTATAAAACCCAAACCTCTAAACATTTACCCAAATGAACAAGTAAAAAATCGTATACTTTCATCTGCATTCCTAAACTGAAAATTCTTTCTCTGGAAATGGGTAACATTTTTTGTCATAAGTTCCTCAGAATTGTCCTGGATCATTGTATTACTGATAGCAATTAAGTCTGTAACATTTGATCATTCTACAATATTGCTGTTATTGTGTATAATGTTTTTGTGTTTCTGCTTATTTCACTCTGCATCAGTTCATGGATGTTTTTCCATCTCCTATAATCATCTTTGAATAGGTAATTTTCAAAACAAGAAATTTTGTCTATTGATAGATGCATGAAAAAATGCTCTAAATCACTAATAATTACATAAATACAAAGTAACTAATTGTGAGACTCCATCTCACATCTATCAGATTGTATTTGTTGTTTACTGTGATTGAATAACCTCACATTCCTGTATATCATTGCATCAATTCATAATCAGTTTATACTTGGTTCATTTTTTAGTTATCTTGGGCTTTGCTTATACTATATACTTACGTTTCTTCTTTTGACTATCTTTCCTATAGTCTCCTTTTTGTTGGGGTCTGGTATAACTTAACTTCTAAAATAAAAAAAATAATCTTTTCCCCCCCAGTATTAGTGAGGAGGGATGCTTAAAATAACACATCTTTAAAATTAAAGGACTTGAGTTATTATGCATTCTGTTTCAGCAAGTTTCAATATTTTCTCAATTTTTTTTTAGGATTAAGTACTAGAATATTAGAGCATAAATGCTGGATGGGAATCTACTTAAGTCTTTTTTTTTTCCAAAACCCTTACCTTCTGTCTTAGAGTCAATACTGTGTATTGGCTCCAAGGCAGAAGAGTGGTAAGGGCTAGGCAATGGGGGTCAAGTGACTTGCCCAGAGTCACAGAGCTGGGAAGTATCTGAGGTCACATTAGAACCTAGGACCTCCCATCTCTAGGCCTGGCTCTCAATCCACTGAGCTACCCAGCTGAAGATTGGGGTCAGCTGGGTAGCTCAGTGGATTGAGAGCCAGGCCTAGAGACGGGAGGTCCTAGATTCAAATCCAAGACGGAAGGTAAGGGTTTAAAAAAAAATTAGATAAGATCACTAACTTAAAGGAGAGGGAAAATAACATGCTATGTGGCTTGGCCATCTACCCTCAAAGAGTGCCAGAAGAGTCTGATGAACAATTTACAAGGAACATAGGCAGAGCACAGCACTAAATCATTGAAAAAATATTTATAGTGTATGGAAATTCCTCTCCAAATAATCCATTATTGAAGGTGATGGAAGAAAAGCAGCAATTCAGCCAAATCCTTCTACTATTGACTTCCTAACAACTTTAAAATAATGCCAAAAATCGAATTCTTTTGTAGTCCAAAAAAAAATGAGGGTGAGACATTTTTGTAGCCCAAGATAAGTTAGGAAGTGACCGGAGAGGAGGTCTTTGACACCGGAGTGGGGGCCAGCACTGAGCCTTCCTCAGTAGCAGCACTGACTGTGGGTCATGGAGGCGAGGTGGCCAGATGACCTTGGAAGAGATAATAGAGACCTCTGCTCCCACTAAGGACACAACTTGCAATTGTGGCCATTCTGTTGCCCATGTGTCATTTTGGGTCCCAGTTCCAGAGAGGAGAAGAACACTTGCGACTGATCATGAGAGAAAACAGTGCCAAGGTTGAGAGGAGCACTAGCATTCACTATAGTACAAGAGGAGGGGACCTGGTTATAGTTCCAGGGCTAGGTAGAGCTCGCAGCAATGGGGGAACCTTCCTAGGTGAAGACAAGAGAACAGACCAGGAGAGCTCTGGGATCACACCACCTTTGAAGCACTGAAAACTTGCTGAACCCCAGAACATGTTTGAAAAACAATAGCAGGAAAAAGCCTGATGCTTCAGATAGTGCCTGCCCACCCTGAGATGAGCATAGTCTCATTTAAACATGAAGTTTAAAGTAAAAAAAATAGGCTGGGATAGTGATCAGACAACAGAAAAAGGAACTGGACCATAAAAAGTGTCTCTAGTGGTAGGCAATACATAAACTCAGGAGACAACAACATGACAACAGCTATAGTACAGCTAATATGACACAAACCTAAAAAGAATTGTAGGAAGAATTAAAGAACTAAAAATACTACAATAAAAATTGGAAAATATGAGAGCAATATAAGAAAATTATTAAAAGAAAATTAACAGCTTTGGGAAAGAAAGACAAAAAATATTGAAGGAAATAGCACCTTAAAAATGTCCATGTTTGACTCTTCATGACTCCACTGAGGGTTTTCTTGAAAAAGATTCTGGGTTTGTTTGCTTTTTTTCTCTTCAACTCATTTTACAGATGAGAAAATGGAGGCAAGCATGTTTTTTTTAACATTTATTAATATTCATTTTTAACATGGTTACATGATTCATGCTCCACCTTTCCCCATCAACCCCTACTCCTGCACCACCCCCCCCACCCATGGCCAATGTGCATTTCCACTAGTTTTGTCATGTGTCCTTGATCAAGACCAATTTCCAAATTGTTGGTAGTTGCATTGGTGTGGTAGTTTCGAGTCCACACCCTCAATCATGTCCACCCCGACCCATGCGTTCAAGCAGTTGTTTTTCTTATATGTTTCCTCTCCTGCAGTCCTTCCTCTGAATGTGGGTAGCTTTCTTTACCATAAATCCCTCAGAATTGTCCTGGGTCATTGTATTGCTGCTGGTACAGAGGTCCATTACATTCAATTTTACCACAGTATATCAGTCTCTGTGTATAGAGTTCTTCTGGTTCTGCTCCTTTCGCTTTGCATCAGTTCCCGGAGGTCTCTCCAGTTCGCCTGGAACTTCTCCAGTTTATTATTCCTTTTAGCACAATATTATTCCATCACCCGCATATACCACAGTTTGTTCAGCCATTCCCCAAT